>NC_138890.1:161758976-162358976 GCF_965194825.1 Balaenoptera physalus
TCACTAAAAAAAGGCAAAAAAAAAATCTTACCATGATTTTAAAAATAATTTTAACACACAGTCTGCCTGATAAGTCTCAGAGTTTCACAAGGGTGTATTGACACCACATTATGAATTGTTACTCCTTAGACTAGACAAGTGGGAAGCTCTACCCCCTTACACAGCTCTGTTTGCAACCACTCTGGACATACCTCAACTGAAGTTCTCTCAGAAATTTCCCATAACATTTTAGGTGTTTTTAATAACAATATTTAAATAAGCATGTAGAATGGTAGTAATTAAATAATAAATCTGAAAAGTCTAAGGAAAACAACAAAAACCAGTGGTGATGTAAAACCTACTGAATGCACATCTGAGGCAATGGTTAAATAGCAGCATAGCTCAGGTGGGGTATACCCAATACCCATCACGACAAAGACAAGATCCACACTGATGGCACTCTTCTCTTGGTGGTCGGTCTCACAGGCTGATGGTTAACTGTGGATATAATTTTACCTGAAGTCAGAAACAGTTTGCTTAGGGAGATTTTTTCTAAAACAGAAAACAAGGAAAATATATTGAAATAATTATGTGACATTTTTTTCCCCAAATAGAAAACAAATTATTAGTCCATTACTGAAAATTAACTCTCATAAAGCCTTAGAATATTAGATGACATTCTTCATTATATAGTGATTAAATTTATTGAAATGATAAAAACAAAAAATTCTGGTAATTAAGGATGAAAACTACTCCTATTAAATATCTTTCCTAAAAGTATTATCGACTGTGAGCTTTCTTTTCAACTCAAATAACTGTTTTTCTTTTGCTTGCACTTTTAAGACATTAATTAGTTTCCTATTAAATCAAAAGATCATGTTACAGATATAGAGGATATTTGACACCGAAGAGCTTAGCTTTAAATCAGATATATTTAAATAACTATACTGTTTTTATGTGTTGGTTTGCATTCAAAATAATATCGCCCTTCACCCATATTCAATAAAATATGATCTTCAAATAATTACTTTTCCCCTTTATTAAAAATTGTTTTTAATTGTACAGGCAATACATATGTCATTGGCTTGAAATAAGCTTGCTATTCACGATAAGACAAACTTCCCCATTGACTGTGACCGTTCAAACTCATTAGAGGAAACAATGATTATTTTAAAGCATGTATTTCCAGACATTTTCTATGCTTCTATAAACATACAAGTATACCCATAAAAAACATAAAATGGTACTTAGATTTATTTTTATTTTCATAAACATTTTTTATTGAAGTCTAGTTGATTTACAACACTGTACCAATCTCTGCTGTGCAGCAAAGTAACTCAGTTATACACATATAGACATTCTTTTTTTTTCTATTCTTTTCTATTATGGTTTATCACAGGATATGGAATATAGTTCCCTGTGATATTTTCATAAATATTTTGATACACATATTCTTTTTAAAGCTTTATCAACACTAAACAATTTGCTTTACATTGACATTGATACACACACATACTTAAATTATATATGAAAAGATTTGTATATATATTATATACATCATTTTAGTGTCTTTTTCATAACTGCATGATATTCCATAGTATGGTATATAATTTAGTCATTGCCTTATTGACAGTTTGCTTCATATGTACCACTATTACCATTAATACTACCATCACATGCTTTGTCTTTGGTTGTTTCTCTTGGGAAGATTCCATGAAGGAATATACTTTTAAAGTTTAGATAGACAATGCTTTTATTTCACATAGATATCATTTTTCTATATATTTAATAATATGTGATGTTATCCTACATTTAAATCCATCATTTTCTCTATTATAAAACATTAGTACTAAGACCATTCTAACATTTCAGTCTAAGTTACATGCTCAATGTCAAACAACTGTTAAAATTACAAGCCAGAATACAAGCCATGTTGCTGACATTATATCTTACTATTAATATTTTTATTGCGTGTATATATGCATATGTATTTTTGTACAATTTCTTCATTGAAAGTATGTATTTACTGTGCCATCATCTCTTCTTGAATTACATGAAAATCTGAGTTGCTATCAAGAGAAATCCACTATGACTTGTAAAGAGAGAGGGTATGTCAAATCTGTGCAGAGGATTATGGCCTCAGGAGAGAAAGGTTGAAAGATTTTTACACTTTATTGTCTTTGTCAATGTATAATTTTATTGTTGTAGCTTTCAAAAACCCATATCATGTGCTTTATATATGTATCTATCTATCTATCTATATATATATTTATTTAAACATTAAATTGTACTTAGACCATATCGATTATTAAAATATGTTTGTAGGCTGCATTTTTTTATTAACAATATTATACACTCAGAGATGATTATGCATACTTTCACTATGAGCAAACTCTGAACCAAAGTATTTTACCTTTTCTCCCAAAAAGCATCCGAAAGTTTACAGGAGAATGGAGAACCAACTAGAAACCCCATTGTGGACAAAATTAGGAAATGTGCTATAAAATATGTATTATAATTGTAAAAAGCAATAACATTTGCATAGGAATCATGTGAAAAAGGAGAGAAGCCTCAGGGAAATTTCAGTGTTGAGAGTCCAGTGTTAGAAAGTAATAGTAAAATTTATTTTTGCTCTCAACCCCTTGATTAAATTGGCAAAGAAAGAGAAGACAAGCCTATGTTGTTATTCACAGATAAAAGACACTTGAAAAGAGTTTTTTCTTTGAGTCAGCTAAGAAGAAGAAAGTCTTCGTGTTGTGGAAACCAGATAGATTGGAAAAATCCATCTGGAATCTTGTCTTCTGTAGGAATACCTTGTAAATAACACATCTACGAAAACCTAAATTATTCAGTGAGAGTAACAAACAATACTACAAAATATCTCTGGTAAGGAGCAGCTGAAAAATTTGAAGAAGTACTTCATTGTGGGTGGGAGGAAAACGTAATTAAGCTCTTGGTGCAGGTCAAGCAAAAATGCAAGAATAAATCATACCAGATGTTTAATATATATCTCAAAAGTAATGTTGCTAAAACAAAATACCTGATGCTACTTGTCTTTAAATATGCTTTCTCCTGGGTCTTCTTACCTCAAATGCCATTAATATGGCATATTTGCTTCAAATATAACTCCTGGAGTTACTCTTGTGTCCTTCCTTCTTCTTTAGCAAGGCTTGAGGATCCTAACTGTATAAATTATCTCAAATTCTCCAAAGATGTAAGAATTCATAGTTCTCGGCAAGTATTTGGAACATTGAGCGCTATGCTTAGAAGGTACGGTATTCTGAAACATGATTTTCACTACAGAGTCATTTTTAGCACAAAGGAATTAATGGTGATATACTAGACAACAGAAAAGTCTTTTGTGGAAGACAGATTTTTCTGGTACCACTGAGGAAACAATGCTTAAGTGAATATGTATAACTGTACATTAATTTCAGGGGACCATGCCATTGCCTTGTGCATGATTGGACCTGGCAATACATGGAAGCATGTCACTTCATTGAGAAAGTGTGAACAAATGTTCATTATCTCACACTATGGGAAACAATAAGGGGAAGGATGAGCTGCCTTCTAATCCTGGAGAGCATTGTAGCTTATACTTTCCTGAGTTTGAAGGAAAATCTAAAGGTTATTTGTTCTGAAAAGCATAAGGAAGTAAAATTAGCTAACTTTATTTTAAAGGATTGGTTAATTTATTGTGTTGCATGATATTATTAAGCCTCATCTGTCCAAGTTGCATAATCTAAGGATATTTAAAAGGTCTAATTTTTAAAAGATAGTTTATATATTCAGCACCAAAAAAATTTATTACTTTTCTTGGGTACAAGTATTAAAGGAGCTTATTTTCTGTATACGTGGATAGTATTAAACCATTCTGTCATTTAATCTGCTGTGTTAGGTTCATATGACACACACATACACATACATACACACATCTCAACATTTGAATGAATATAATCATTATCTTTAATATTAAATGTCATTATATCTCTGATGTACTCAGTTATTAACATGAAGTGTTCGAATTAAATGAGTGAAAAATAAAGAAAAACCCATAGTAAGTTACCGGAAGTTTATTTTTAGTAGTTGTAATGTATCTTAACTCTTCTACAGCTAATGAAAATATAGACATTTGTATGAAATAAATAATTTTTGCCATGAAATCTTACTTATCTCAAGAATATATTGGATACAATGGAAAGGGGATAAAAATAGTTATTGGGAAATTAATTTCTTATAGAGTGTTGATCAATTGTATGTTACATGAATCAGAATAAAACAGAAGCAATTTCAAGACTATGCTGTATAATCCAATACTCTCTAGAACCTTCTTAAATTGAATTCAATATAAACAGAAGAATGATGAATAACCAGCATTCCTAGAAAAGTTTATGATCAGAAAAATAAAAGATATTTTTGAAAATTCTTATCTTTCTTGTCTAAATCAGCAAACTGATTCTTTTCCATTTACTGGATCAAAGTATCCTGTATTAGTCTGACTCTTAAAATTTTACTCTCCTCCTTGAATCACTTCAAAGAAGACTGATTATCTGGATATTCATCATAAGTATAGTTGTCAGATAAAATACAAGACATCCAGGTAAATTTGAATTTCAGATTAAACAACAAAAAAGGAACAATGTAAAAAGTATAAGTATCCCAAATATTACACAGAATGTACTTATATTGACATATTATTTGTTGTTGGTCTGAAAAATAAGCATAACTAAGTGTCCCATATTGATATTTGCTAAATCTACAGTCTTAATCCTAAAAGAATGTTTAGAATTGATAGGTATTTGCAGGGACCTTTCTCTGAAGATATAATATAATCTCTTCATCATGTCTGATTACAATAGCCCATGCTTGCCTTAGTATACCTGCTAAGATTTTTTTCTTAAGATGCTGTCTCAGATTCAGCCATTCAAGGTAGAACAAGTTAGGCTTTCTTCTGTTGTAACTTTATAAATGTGCTATGAGACATTTAAAATTCAGAAATAAGAAAGAGACTATTCTCATGAGTATAGGTGTTTAGAGCTGTGAGATTACTAGGTTCTTCTACTTTGTCAGAAATATTGTCAAACAATCTGTCATGAAATGGGGACTAAGAACAAATTACAATTTGAAAATAAATGGATGAAGCTGTCAGAGTTCTGGTGTTTCAGACACAAAATATTAATCAAAATGAAGCCTAGTATTCTAACAGCATTGGGAAAAAGTAAGCTGAGAGGCAATCAAACTTTTGTGTCCTAATATATGCTTAAAATAGGTATCTAACATTGAATTCTCCCACAGGAGTTCTCTACTAGTTCATTGATTCATTCATCTATTCATTAATGTTTCTGAAACAGCTACTGAGGCAGCTACTGTATTTCAGACACAAGGTTAATTAAAAAAATAATGGACAAGATAGTCCTGGTCCTTATAGAGTTTATCATCAGAATTAGAAGAGAGATTACTGAACAAGTAATTACAATAAATACTGTAGAAACAACTTGAGTTTTGTAAATAGATGATTCTTTTAAAACATAAAATTCTGCTATCATTTCTTATTGTTGTTGTTATTTCTTTTTGTATGATTTCTCTCCCTCCATCTGCCAACTGTCTTTGAAATTACATTAGTAATATAGGGCAACAACACAAAGGAAAGACACCTTTTGTTTTTTTACTTAATTCACTACAAGATATGAAAGGAAATGTTTGTTCACAGGAAGACAGACTTACTTTTTCTAAATTCCCCCTTTTCCTTATGTATTAGAAGCCATGACTGATGGTGACCAAGAAGGCCTTCCTGTTCACTTTAGTCAGACTAAACTATAGACGGGCTTCTTCCTGACTCTAGGCCTCTGACTTCCCTTCTCTTAGAGCATTTACTTCAGAAAACTTGTAACTATAGATTATTTTTCTTCCCTTTGAGATGTAAATCTTGGTAAAAACCTTCTTGTCAGATTTCAGTCCAGGAGCATCTCTCTCAAGGGAACTATCCTTTTGAAATGTAATCATCAAGAAGATGGTGCCCCTGTCTCCCGGGTTCTATGGGAGGGTAGGAGCCAACTTCTCTGGGTATCTTGCTCCGAGTTGTAAAACTACCTCCTGTCAAGAAGACAGTTCTTTTTCCTTTCTTTTTTTTTGGAGGAGCTGGCAATTAGCAAATTAGCAGACACAGATGGCCTTTGATCCTTTACCATCCCAGTGCTTAAAAACTCTCCAGCCCTTTGTTTCAGACAGCTCAGACTGAGTTCTGGCCTCTCAATCTTATTGCAATAGCCTTGAATAAAGTGTTCCTTGACTCTTTAACTTTGTTTGCTACTTTTGCTTTGATGGTGGATTCAGAAGAGTCACAGAATATGATGTAAACAAATATTCCACCAGTAAAAAAGAAGACATGATATAAGGCCTTCTTTTCACTTTTCAGAAAGTGAAAAAGAAGAATGTCTTGTACCTGGAAAGAAAAACATTTAAAGTAGTTGAAAATAATTTGAGAAAATTTTAATTCAATTATATTGTTGTTAAAAATAAAGAGAAAGTTATTGGTGCTCCACTTTCCACTAGGAGCGCTGGTAGAAAGTTGTTTTATTGAGTGTCTCTGTGTCACCATGGGGTGAAATGGCAATGTGCTGTATTCAGCAGACATTTGACCTTTGACCTTTGAACTGTATGGGTCCACTTGTATGCAGACTTTTTTCATTAAATGCATTTTGTAGTACTACTCTATCCGGGGTTGATTGAATCTGTAGATGCAGAACAACAGACATGATGGAACTAGGATTTGGAGGACTAATGTATACTGAGGACCAAGTGTAAATTATAAGCAGATTCTCAGTTGCACAGACAATTCCCCTAACCTCTTCATTGTTCAATGGTTAACTTAATACACAGAGAGGGTGCATGAAACAGTTAACCCTCATGTGTATTACAACCGCCACAGAGTCAAATTTATCCGTTCTAACAGAAGAGATCTTTTAAAAGTCTTATCCTTCTCTCAAGAGATCCAAGTTGGTACTTGAGAACCAGCATGTTGGCTAGGGATTCACCAGTGAATGGGACAAGGGAATTTGCTGAGTGAGTAAAGTGTTATCAAGGCCTGATCTTTGGGGGGCAATAGTGACATAACCCTGATTTACCTTCCTGCTTTGTATAAACAGAAAATGTAAAACAAATCACACTGACCCTAATGCTTTAGCAAAATGATACTGAAACTCAGGAACTCCAATTATTGGAGGAAGTGACATTGAATTGGAGTCCCATTTAAGTTGATGCTCATTAGGCATTTGGTTATATGAGTGTGTATTTAAGAAGATATTTAATTGGAAATTAGATATTGATACTGCTGAAGCCTGAAAAATCAATCAAATTACACAAAAGTAAATTTAAAATGAGACATAAATGAGGATAAAGAAAATATTAATGCTTAAGGACAGAAAATAGGAACATGTATATAAGATAATAAAGAAATGCCAGAGATATAAAAGGAAAAGCAATATAGTGTCATGGAAGTCAAGGGGAGTGTTTCATGAAGAATAGAGTGGCCAAGGGTATCCATGTTTTCAATAAATCAAGTAGGATAAAAATGATGAGTCAATTGACTTTAAATATGAAGAATTTAACTATGAAGAATTTATGTGAGGTGTCATTTAAAGGAGTTTTATTTCAATAGTGGGTAAGTCAGAGATTAATCAACTGCAGAGTGGATGTAAAAAGTGATGAAATAGTTTGTGGTAAACTCATTCAAGAAGAATTGCTTTGCAGCTTAGAAGCTGAAGTTACTAGATGCAATGGATAAGTATCAAATGAATTTAGAGGAGGATATCAGACACTTGAGCAAACTTTAAAAATGGAATGAATAACTACTTGGAGATAAGGATTGGGAAGATGATTGATAGAGTGCAGTTTCTGATAGCCTGATGCCTACTAGATCAGGAATACAAGACAAACTAAATCACCTTGGAGATTTTACAGTCACTTGAACCAGTGAAAAAGGAGAAATGCAGGAATAACTGAGCATAAAGAAATCTTTGCTCTCAGGTTGGATGGCTGGAGGTTGAGAACATTCTCAATTTATGGCTTCTACTTTCTTTGTGGCTTGTGAGACAACATCATTGAGAAAAGGGATGGTGAGAGAGGAGGATTGCTCTATTGTGAAACCTAGGTATGTTTGAAATAGCTCATGTGGGCAAAGGCAGTGAACACTGCCTATGGAATATAGTAAGGCTGTTGGCCATTATTACTCTACTATGGTTTATGGTTTATAAAGAAGAACCTATGCACATGTTCACTCCAGTTTTTGAAAGTTAAATAACCAGGATTTTTTCAAAGCACAACGCTAAATGTGAGGATACCAGAATCTGTATATTTTGTTATGAGCCAAGGATTTCCAGGGAAAATATGAAGTAAAAATTAACACCAGGCACTGCCCCTCAATTCACTTATGAATTGAAAATAGTTGAACATTTGAGAGGTGATAAAATTGGAGAAGACTAAAGGATCTAATATAACGTTAGGTTTTATAAGATGACGTTTGATCCAAGCTGGTATAAGGTCATGGTAACTATGACATTGTGTAAGTTAAAAACTAAAATTATAGAAAAAAGTATCTTCTTTTGCCTAATACTTGTCCTGGGGTCCCAGATGGCCACAGTCGTTGGAGGAAATGTGAAAACAACCACATCTCTTCCAATTATCTCATGATTTTTTTTATGCTTCTCTGATTCCAGTTAAGCTCAATAATTCAAAACGTAAAATAATGAACTATACAGTTGGCACATCTAAATAGGGGTATTTAAATATTTCTTCAGGATACCAAATAGTAATGAATCCTAGCTATGCCCCGGAGAAGTTCTGGAAATACCATCATGCCGTGTAAACACACACCTTCCAATGAACTCCCATTAAAATAAATACAATAAAATAAGATAGATCAAATTAAATAGAAAGATAGAATCTCAGATATTATTCCGTCTGCAATAAATAAGCACTATGGAGGCCTCTAGCTACATGGGGCTTTTCAGTGCTATAACTGTAGCTAGTCTCAATTGACATATATTGTAAATGTAAAATACATACTAGATTTTGAGCAATACTATGAAATTAAATATAAAATATCCTTTTAATAGTTTTAATATCGATTATATAGTTAATAATTTTGATATATAGGGTTAAATAAAATATATTATCAATATCACTTATTTCTTTTTATTTTTTTTAATATGAATACTAGAAAATTTACATATGCAGCTCACACATATTGGACAATGTGCCTAAAGCATCACCTTATTAATCTGTTTTTTTTTACAAAGTATTAGTCTTTCTTAAATGTTGGGGGAATTCTAAATAAATTTTATCACTGCAAAAGTTGGAGTTCCATCTAGATAACTAGAGGGGGCTAGCAGAAAAGGAATAACAGGGCTACTTTGCAAGCCAATGGTCCACTTTCAAAAAAGAATGATAAAGAACTAGACTAGATAGGGAATGAGAACATTGGTGACTTTGCCAGATGTAACTATCTAGATAACATTCTCGAGCTTTAGAATCAATCATCCGTTGACTTCATCAAATAAGTTTTCTCATTGTGTTTGTAACTATTTTTAAAGCAATAACTCAGGAAGTAGAGTCTAATCTGGAGAGTCCAACTGATATATTTCTGCTACAAATAACCAGATGTATGTATGTATTTTTGTATTCATAAAGAGAGAGAAATCAGGCTTACTCATCACTTATAAGACAGGTAACTTATATTAAGTTCTCTTTATACATAATTTAATTTAATCTTCAATTAAAACTTTTTTTTTATTAAAGAAGCCAGTTCATTTTAGCAGTAATATGATCAATGGGGAAGCAGCTATGTTATATTGGCCCAGTTAGAAATAAGACACAGGACTGTACTGGAGAAGCAGTAAGAATCTACGGATGTTCCAGCCACTTTAAAAATCACCTCAAAGAAGAGTGCCTGGCACATCGTAGATACAAAACTAATTAACTTTGGATTTATTTGTTAAATGAAATGATCGCACATTTGAGCATTGAGATGATGTCCAAAAAGTGACTCTTTTTGGAAATGCATTTTCAGATAGGTATCCATCATGGATGTTTGCATTCTTGCTGATGAAATGTTTCCCCAGGAAAAAAAAATGTAGAAAATATATTAAAGTAATTTTAGTAGTGACAAATTATGTTGATTTAACTGAAAATTTTAGAAGGTTATGATTAGGGGTCATTATTTTAACTGATTTGAATTGACTAACAGACGTGAAATCTCATGGTAAAGCCAAGCATTTCAGCGTTCAGCCACCCCCTTTAGACCGCTGAGTATATTTGATAACTTCAGATTTGACAGTGAGAATCGAGACTTGCACTTTATTATTTCAAAGCTACTAGAGATATTCTGATAAATCCTGACCTCCTGACTGCAAAATTAAAGGAGTTAAATGAGACAGAATTAATGGCTTTATATAGATTTTAAGCCTTGAAACATCTTTCTTCTCAACTCAATATCTTGTATCTCAAATTCCACTATGTCAATTATCAAGATATTTGAAATACCTGATACCTGCTGGCATTACCTTCAAGCCAGGTGGAGTATATGAATGAGTGAATTAACTTTTTGAGGGTATTAATATATTTATAATGTATAAATAAACAGCATTTCTGTATGTTTTAACTTAAACGTCTCTACTCTGAATGCCAAGAGTTAAAAAGTACAGTAAAAGGCAACCGATTTTGACTAAAACTTGATACAGTACCATTTAATAATAATGTTTAGAAACATCGTGGCCTGAAATAAATTGATGATACTTTAAAAAGCTATATAAGAGGGGAAAATCTATATACCTATCTATATGCATATATGCATGAATACCTAAGATGCTTGGAAAATTGGGAGGACTGGTATAGCACTAAAATGCCCACTCTGTTCTAAATAACATCAGTGATTCACAGTCTTGCTTCCAGAATGACAATCAAACTTATCAGATAACATAGGCATCCTCAGTCTGTAAGTAATAAAGTTCATTCAGTTTAAAAAAAAATGCCAAAATTTTTCAGACCCAGAAACCATAGTGTGTACACCATCATAAGTACAGTATCCTATGTCTGAGTAACTCTGCCCTTGGCATCTACGTAGACATTAAGACTAGGCTGTATGCTTGAGGAAAACCTCAATTCAGAAAATCCATCAGATTTTATAACCATGCATAACCAACACTGATTTTCCTGGTTCCTCTGAATCCCATCAATATCCTTTTATCCAATATTTTATCCAATATTGCTTTTTACTCAATAAACAGTCCTGAGCAGGATGTTCCAGTGCTTGGTCTGGTACATACACTTCAGCCAGATTTTAAGTTATTAGATAGACTACAATATCTTGAATTATATGTTACAAGGAGAATTGACCAAGGCAAATATTCAGTCATCCCCAAAGGCCACACCAGTTTTTAATGCTTTCCTTCAAATACTGAGCCAAAAGTTAGGTCATGTGGGAATGACTTAACTGAGTAGAGAAAAGCCACTTAAAATGTTCTTCTATTTATCAGGCAATTTTTGAGGACACATTTAAAATTAGTGTTTTCTACTTTTATATTATGAAATATATTAAGTACATAGATATAGTTATCATAGCATAATCATTAAAGCAATTGTTCGTGTGGAGTCAGTTAAGTGATTGGACCAATTTGAAATTTATTCCAGTCTTCCTCATAAGTAAGGAAGATGGTAGCATGTAATTTCTTATGAAGACTGACATTAGCTCTCTTTCTCATTTTCCAATTATATTTTCAGTGAATGCATTTTACAAATACTTTATGATTTACTGACATTTAACATATTAGATTTGTAATTGTTGATTTTTCCGATATCTAAAATAAAATTTTTCGTGTAGGCATTATTACCTTTAATTTATAGATTGAGAAATTGAGTGTCATATTGCATAGAGCAAGCAAGTTGTGAAGTCAATTTACTGCTTTGCCCTAATTCTATGGCTTTTTTCATTCAGATATGCTATCTCCTTAGGAGAAAATAATATCAAAATTTGGGAGAACATAGTCCCAATCTTTTAGAACATACGTAATTGCTGAAAACAAATAAAGTTTAAATTCAGAAAATTTAAAAAAAATAAGTGTTATACAAGCATAGGGACTACATATTTTTGGCTTTATATGCCCAACACTGAGCTCAGTATAGTACAGACATTTAAAGTTATTTTTTATCTCACCTGATAAATAAATGTATTATACTTCACACAGTTAAAAAAGAAAGTGTGTATCCATGACCTGAATTGATTCTTGCAATAACCCTGACAACAAAAGTTCTTAAGGTCTGACTTTCTAGATGAAGAAAGTGGGCCTAGGCAGTGAGTGACTTCTATAAGATGAGGATCGTTTTCTTTTTCTTCTTTGAGATTCAACTTGTGCTAATATTTACAGATTCTAACTTAATTCTTAAATTTTATTTAAAATGTATACTTCTATGTTAAATAAATAATGTGATAACTTTACAAAAGAGATTTATTTTGTTGTGTGAAGATGCTTTGGTTTAGGAGATGCAAATTTTTAAAAAATTTACATGCTTTTCTGAAATTTGGGTGCAGAAATGTTTGATATTGTGTTTAAGATAAACTCTGGAGACACATATGACTGTATACTCTTCATCATTTTCAGAATACTATCATCATTTTCAGAATACTATCATCATTTTCAGAATACTATCTTAGATTTTTTTTGTTTTATAGTAGGTCTTTGCTGGTTGTTTATTTTAAATAGAGCCATGTGTACAAACTCCCGATCTTATAATTTTATTAAATTTGATTCACATAAATTTCCCCAATCTATTATGCAAAGTTGCTCCTTAAGTGCCAGCATAGAACTATATAACAGGATTCAGAATGTTCTTGCCCCCTACTAATGAATATGTAGCCTAAGTCATCATTTACAATTGCTGTTATTTTATTTGTCATGTGGATTTCTTCCACATGGAAATTTTCCCAGTGATATGGTATATATATTCACTCTTGAAAATTACCTAGATGATCAAGTTCACATAATTTGTTTAAGGTTATTTAAGTTAAAGCAAATAAGGCTTGGGTTTCAAACCCCGTGCTAGGATTCCTGACAGTCTCATCAAATCTACTAGGAAGAGTCCTATCAAATTATTCACAGTGTGCCTCATTATTTTCAAGGTCATTCATGCTTATCTAACAGGCATGCTTCCTGACAACAGACCAATCAGATATATGAGAATGAAAACAAGAAAAGAGCTCCAACAGATGTTTTAGATACAATCATTGATCCCAAATGTAAAACATTTTCCATGCATAAAATGTGGCACTGATCCAATACCTCCTCTGGTGAGCTCTAAAGTTGGTTAATCACACTAATTAGGTTCCACTTGATGACATTCATTTATGATCACCATCATGAGCAAAATCATAAGAAGAATTTTCTACAGCTCATTAATGAATGTCTGTGTCATCACATCTTAGGAGGTTTTATTATTACCTTATATTCTTTTGGTTTGATGAAGCATTCCTTCTACTGAAAGAAGACCTTTCAAGAACACCTATGCTGCAAGCTAAGATGTTTTTAAACTATCATTAGTGTCTCACAAATTTTCTTCTGTTCC
The DNA here is from genome assembly GCF_965194825.1 of Balaenoptera physalus. Taxonomy (NCBI): domain Eukaryota; kingdom Metazoa; phylum Chordata; class Mammalia; order Artiodactyla; family Balaenopteridae; genus Balaenoptera; species Balaenoptera physalus. Next base: position 161,772,570 of record NC_138890.1, read on the forward strand.
AAAATAACAATTTGATTTCCTAGGTAACAACATATTTTTTCTTCTTTTTCTTCTTTGGTGTTTCCCTTAGGCCTGCTACTAAAAAAACATGCTTCCATATTAAGGATGATTTCTTAATGACAACAGTGAATGTTTATATTTTCTAATGGTGATATAGACAATATGATATGCATCAGATCCCCCGGAGAAATTTTAAAACATACATACAGATGCCTTGTTTAACATGACTAGAAACGGGCCTTTGAGGATCTGTGTAGTTCTTAAAAATTCAAAATATGAGTAACCTCCCATATAATGATATGACCTGGCATCTTGTCTGTCTTGCTGTTTGCTGAATTTAGTAATTCCAGAAATACCTGTTTTATGCTTTCTCTGTTCTGTGTGCTTGGGATATTTCAGACAATGATCTGATCTCAGGGAGCTTAAATTATAATAGAAAAAGACATAAAAACATAAAACACAATAAGCAAATCATATAAAATACTGCAATATATGTGATCCTCTCTTCAGAAAATATATAGCATTAAAAAATTAACAATAACAAACTTGCACAATTTTCACTGGCACATCTACACATACAACTTATTATGAAGCACTTTGCCTATATTGGACGCATGCAAAATTTTATACATATGGAATTCTATATCACATTAACAATCTATATCACAGTTTACAAGCTCAGATATTTTTTGTGCACACACATAGAATCATAAAATCTTGTACTAAAATTTAATAATAAAAGTATTAAGGTATTGTGATACACATACAGAAATTGAATTATTTCTCCTAGCATGAAATTAAAAAAAAACCCAACTCTGCAGAATTGGATTAACAAGTGCCATCCTGAAGTTACAATCCTGATCCTTCAAATAGCTATACATGTATGTCATGTTTAATTAGTGACCCGACTTTACAGATTGCATCGTCATTTGCTGAGCTCTAGGGCAATCCTTTAAGACAAGTACCTTTTGAGTTTGTTCCTCCCTAGTGTTTTTTAAGCTTAATTAGTAGTTTGAACCCATGTTGAAAGTATCAAGGGGTATATGGGAATTTTGAGTAAACCTATCTCCTGGAAGCAAATAAAATACTACAAATTGGAAAGTTTTGTTAAGGTAAACCTCATAATGAAGGATAATAAAATGAATTCTAGAAAATGGTACAACATTATCAAAAGTAAAAGACTTGAGAGCATTTTTGTGATCATGTTTTTTAGAATTGCTAAAGTATGGAATACAACGAATAAGAGATTAAAGAAGAGGCAATGTTCAGATCATGAAGAATTTCTACACCCTACAAAGCAGGTTTTTTTTTTTTTCCTTTAAGTGCTGAAATAGAAAATCATTCAATATGCTGAACAAGTCTACAGCTTTTGGACTTTAATGCTGTAAAGCTCTTCCTGGTGGCATGTAACAATTAGAATTGTAATGGTTGGCTACAGTGGTGTTAAGTAGTTCTAAACCTCATCCACAGCTGTAGATTCCTATGCAGAAAGGGAAGAGATAGGTTTCTTATAAGTCTCTCCTTTGTGATAACATGGTGGGATAGAGTAGCGTTCTCAAAATGTTGCCTGCAGATCTTTGGGAGTTCCACTAGACATGTTCAGGTATTCTGTTGGGTCAAAACTAATTCAAAATGCTGTTACTTTGTCCATTTGACTCTCATGCTGTCCATTGAGTTTCCCAGAGACTACATTACATGGGTTGACATTATTACTCTGGCAGGTAGTAGAATGTGTACTTGGGTACCAGCTTTTTTGTATTTAAATTTTTTATGTTTTAATATATATTATGTTATCTACTGATCTTGCATCAATTTTGTTCTCAGTACTCCTTTTTATATATTAAAATATTGAGGATCCCAAAATAATTGAGAACAATTAGAATAGACGATTGTAATTGCTAGACCAGTAGATAAAGAAATAGGGATAGATGGATACGTAGATAGAATTTGTTTTCTTCCCTATGTGCATAGCCATCCCATCTTCTGGTAACAGAAACTCTAGCCTGTAGTTTAAATAGGCATACTGTTACCAAGTCCAAGCTCGCACTGTGCAACTGGCCAATAAATCAAGAGAAGAGGTGTTGAGGCAAGGAAAAGCGACTTTATTTGGAAAGTCAGCAGACCGAGAAGATGGTGGACTAGTGTCCCAAGGAAACATCTTGCCTGGGTTTCGATGCTAGTTTCTTTTATAGAACAAAGAGGGGGAGGTGAGGAGGCAAAGTATAAAAAGGCCATAAGTCATTGCAAATATTTCCTTGGTTCTGGAGAGGATGTGTTAATTTCTCCTTTCCTGTAGTCATTCATAGGTGGATCTGGTCAGAATGTTTCCTGTGAGCTAAACAAAGGTATTTTAGCTTAAGGCTCAGGCATGGGAAGCAGGGTTCCCGGACATGAACCATTTTGTATACTTTAAGCTACAGGCAACATCATTTTAGTGATTAACTTGTAGCAAAAGAAATAGAATACAAAGATTAAAGAAAAAGACACAGATACAATATGGAGTGAGATTTGTTCTTCCCTATTACAATACCTCATACTCTCCTGCCATAAAGTGGAGCATTTGGCCCTGCCTAGCAGTTCAGAGAGCAGCCGACTCTTGACCATACAATGGTTTAAGTTTGGGATCTGACTCAAGTTAGGCCTACCAAAGCCCTTTATCAGAATTTTGCTACTGCTGTTGGAAAGGCCTGTGTTCCAGAATCTGTGACAAATATGTGTGTCTGAACAAACAGACAAGAAACTTGCTGTAAGATAGAGACATCCTTACTGAGAAAGAAACTAACAAATAGGAAGATCCAGCTCAGAGATGAAGAGGTTAGAACTCAGGTGTCATGATTTGTACTCCTACAATCATATTCACCAAATCTATAAATTAAAAAAAAGTGTATCATTTGTTTGTTTAAACTACTCTGAGTTAGGTTTGAATTACTTGTGAATAAAATAACCCTGATAAATATAACTTGATTTTTAAATATTATAGATCTTTGGATATTTTATTTTTGAACATGTAATGCTCAGCAAACTTCACACATTAAGATCAATTAATTTCTCAAGCTACTTTATTTAATGTCAAATTAATATCCTGATTTAAAAAAATAAGCAAACTGAGTCATACAGTCATAGAGTAGGTCATTTTCTGCATAGTCATATTAAAACACAGGATTTTCTCTAGAAACCTTGGTCTTGTTCACTGGCTGAAATTCCTTCTGATCTTGCAGAGGCAGCACTTAGTGGTGGCTTGAGGTGAGATCTTAGCTCTCTGCCCAGGAATTGGACCTGGGTAGCCTGAATGAAAACCAGGAATCCTAGCCGCTAGTGCACCAGGGGCTAAAGGATAGAAGAACAATTCCCCTGGCCCTTGCCCCCGTTGAAAAATGCATTTCTCAAGGAGGCAACAACTATAAAAAGTTTATTAGAGACACAACACAGTAAGTGGGAGAGCACACAGAGAAACGGTTTAGTTAAGACAGAAGCAAGGCAGAGATGCACACCCAGAGAGAAAGGGTGCCGGCATCCTCCCTAATGAGGAGGAGCACAGGAAATGGGTGGTTAGGTCATTTACATAGGGCAGTTCTTCCGTGCCTTTGTTTACCTTTGGCCAATTATCTGGTTTCTTTTTCCACGCCTGACCTGCCCTAGGACGCTCCCAACATGCACGCACAACTTTTTTTCCAAGATGGATTCCAGCCCAGAGGCCTATAAGTGGCCTTGGCATCACCTATTATGGGCTGGTATCCCCTCCTTTTTGACCCCCAAGGAGCCTTTCTGCTCGTGTGCAATGTCTCCCTTGCCCCAAGGATGGGAAATATGTGACCTCTTGATCTTTTACTCCAACAGGGTTTAGCCCCCTGCCATGACTGTTATCCTAAAGTGTCCTCAGGAGACAAAGCCTGTCTATTTACCCTGTTTCTGTTGTAATTTCTATTTCGAAGAGCAAACAGGAGGCAGGTTGTAAATATCTAACCTGGAGCCCACCTATCTCCTGTCTCAGGAAATGCAAACAGGAGGCTAGTTGTAAGTGTCCGGCCTGAAGCCCATCTTTTTCTTCCCCCAAGAAATATAAACAGGAGGCCAGTTGTAAATGCCTAGACTGGAGCCAATCTATCTCCTGCCTCACTTCCATTTCATACATTAAATTATGGAAAATAAAATTTAATAAATAAAGTATAAAGTGTTGGGAATACATCCAAAGCCTCCTTGTTTATGCAACACTGAGAATATTCTGCTGCAAAGGTCATGTATTCAATTCATTTTCCAAGTTCAGAGCATGTGAATCTGGTTGTTTTCTGCAAGAAGACATCACAGCCAGTATCATGTAACTTTGTTTAAGACTTAAAGGAGAATTATAAATCTCATCCCGGTGTGTCTAGGAAGAGAATGAAAGTAGTCATTTTCTGAGCAAGTAAGTTCAAATGATCCCATAAAAATTATTATTAAGTTTTTTCCTTAAAGATGCAAACACCTTTTTTGCCTCTGATCTAAATTTTTTTTCACAATAGATGTAATCTCAGGGCAGTATTGGTGTTATTTCCATCTCTGTGTATAGAGAAGGAAAACAATGGCTTAACCTACTTTTCCTTCAGCAGGGAAGAAAATGACAACAGTCTCAACAGAGGCTACCTCTAAGAAAGAATATTTGACTGGTTCCAAAAGAGTCACAGAAATTGTTTTTCTAAGAAGTCCCACAATTAAACTTTCACATCGAATATCATCAACAATATGCTGTAAGCATTTACTCCACTCTAATTCAGGGGTTTTCGGTTTCCCCTCTAATTTCTTAAAAATATCAGCAATAATTTTCCTATAAATCCATGATTAGTTCAGTCATGCATAAATGGAGGGGGTAGGTCAAGGGAGGCAACTGGGCAGACCACTTGAAATTCAAACTCTCCTGTGTTTTTGTAAACATCCAGAGGGACACAATTAATGTGACATCAATACTAGTTGTACTATTGATTTGATTTATTTAGCAAATGTATTTATTTGCCTTTATTCAAGAGAATTCTACTCCTGAGAAATAATGTCAAATGAATAAATTTATAATATATGAGCATTTGATTACTTAAGAGCAAATGGAGGCCAGGGTTAATATGAGGAAAGCCAGTTGCTCAGAGGAATATGTGTCTTTTTTAATGGCGTTAACCAGGAGGAATAAAAGCAACATCCAAACCCAGAAAAATGTTCTTTTTTGGCCTCAACATTTAGGCTGCCAACCAGCTTCCCAATTACTTCCAACTGAGGTAGTGACATCTGTCTGCCAGAAATGTACAAAAACAATCACGTTTCTTTATCTGAATGCCTGTCAGGATGAAATGGTCATTAAGGAAAGCTGTCTACCCTTCATCACATGATCCAAGATTGTGTGCACATCTTAGAAACCAGTGTGCAACTCAGTGTGAATCATGAGTCCTGATTGAGATTCTCTTCTAATCCTCTAAATTTATTCAATTTTATTCAAATTCCAAAATGAAACAAATTTCCTTTTTAAAAATTTATTTACTGGAGTACAGTTGATTTACAGTGATGTGTTAATTCCTGCTGTACAGCAAAGTGACTCAGTTATACACACATATATATTCTTTTTCATATTCTTTTCCATTATGGTTTACCACAGGATATTGAATATATCGATGGTTCCCTGTGCAATACAGTAGGACCTTGTTGTTTATCAATTCTAGATATAATTAAACAAATTTCCTTTGTGTGTGTGTGGTGGGGGGTGAAGGAGGGGTGACAAAGTACAGAATTCATTTGTGCACTATCATTTTACATATGTGCCTCTTGAGTTTATTTCTTTATTTCATTTATTAACTTGTTAATTTAATGAATACTTGAGTGTCTACTATTTGCAAGGCATGGCTCCAGTTCCTATGGATAGAGATGAAAGTACAAGAGATAATAGAACTTTACTCATAGAGCTAACTAGCTATTTTCAGCCATACTTATTTTAGGTTGTGAATTCTATGTCCTTAAAGAATTCATTAGAGGAAGAAGAATTTTGAAATCGAGATTTTCATTTTTGATTTACCACAGACATTTTCTTCTCATTGTTTTTGCCAAGTCTATTAACTTTTCCAGAGCCAAAATATACAAAACTTACAATCAAGCACTATTTTTCTTTATACTCAGAACTATTTAAATCCAGTCAATAAAGAGACAAAATAAGTATTTGTTTTGAATGGATTAAAAAAATGACAAAGCACAGGTGTAGCGTTAAGCATGCATATATATCAAATGATAGGTTTTCTGTCTTGCAATGCTTCAGAATCACCTGAGTATCTGACTTTTAAAAAGCTCCTTAGAAAATTCCAATCTGCAGCAAAAATTGAGAACTGCTAAAAACTTTCAGCGTCTATGGGGATATGCAGAAAGTAACATACAGTTAGAGACTTTTGCAACGTGGAAACAATAATATGTCCAAGAAAAATCATTAAATTGAGGAAAGAAAAAGGAAATTTGTGGGAAAGTGCTGCTATAGTCATCTTTTTCAGGTGGTATTCAGCTCATAGTGTCCAAAATAAATACACAGTGTTTACAGGCAGTTCTCAGCACTGGCTCTCAAATTTGTTTATATGTTAGATTACCTAGGCTTTAAACATGACTGATATCTTTATCTTACCCTCAAAGATTCTGAATTAATTATTCTGGGATAGAGCTTAGGCATCAGTCATTTAAAGCTCTGCTCAGGTGATTTCTTTTTACATTTTAAACCACAGAATTTGATAACAGTGACTACAAAAATTAGCGTGCATTTCAAATAAGTGTCGTTAGCAGAAATAGGTAGACATCTGGATCCATAAGTCAATGCTTACAAAGTGGATTTATAATAAATCATCACTTCAGGTAAAAATACTGGGACATTAAAATTCTTAAAATAAGACATGGATTTTTCCTACATTCTTACATTTGAAAAGGCAATTTGAGCACAACTATAAAAATATAGCTATATGTATACATACATATTAATATTTACAGATATATATTTATGTACATATTTACATAAATATAAATATATATTTACATTAATATTTACAAATATATATACATATATATTAATATTTACAAATTATTAACAAATAGGTCCTAAAAGTTTTAAAATTATAAGATCAAGAAATTTATTTTAAAATTATTGAAGAGAGAGTTTGCTTTACCATTGACACCCAGGATTCTCTAAACAACAATCATTTCCTGATAGGATTAAGTTATTACACTAAAATTTGTTTTACGCAATGGATTAGCTGCATTAGTCCACACTTTACATGTTGTGATTATGCAAAATTAATTGATAATTTTTTTATATAATCATGAGTTATCTTCTGCATAATCATGTTATCTTCATGTGTTAGACAGAAAATGAACAGCCATCTATCTAGTTCTTCAACCAATACAATAATTATCTATCTGTGGCAGGTCACCATTTCATCTGTTTAACTTCAAAAGGAATTATTCATGCAAAAAATACAGTGTTTTGTTTTAATAGTATAAATGATGAAGTCAGTATATTTTATGAAATTAATCACAAATAAAGTAGATTGGCAAACCATGATCCAAAATTATGTGGTCATGCTTACCACACATGATTTTTATAAGTGTGACTTGTGAGAAAAACATATATCGATAAATAGCTATAAAATATGTATATGTATAATTTATTCTCTTCCATGCATAATCTAACTACAGAGGAAAGGAGATACAAATTAAAATAGAAAATTCATCACATATGATGAACACAAAAGAATCTCCTTCCATCTGGGTTTTTCTGAAAAGGAAGAATTTTTAAAGTTATGAATGCTTTAATAACATGATAGGAATACTTATATGGTTTATCCTCTTGCAATAAAATCATACTTCAGTCGTCTCAAGTTCAGCCTATTGCCAAAGTTAGAAGGATCTTATAATTTTTTTAGAATAATGCTTTATAGAATTACCTTTGCAAATATTTAGCTTGGTTTTGCAATGCGGAGTTTCAGTTTTAGAACCTACCTTCTGATCCTGCACCTTGAAATTCAGTTTGTCGCGAAAATAGTGAGCCGACTGGCTAAAGACGACTTTCTACACTGCACACTCCAACCACACAGTTCTGAATTTTTATTTTTATTTTTCCTCATGCCATGAGAGAGTTCATTCTGAATGAGACTAGTAAACATACTTCCTCGGGTATCAAACTGGAAAAAAAAAATGGAAAGAAATAAACATTCTCTAATTTGATTACATTTTATTCTCAACAGTCTGGTTGGAAGTTTCATTGTTTGTCTATACCAATGGTAGCTGAGGGCTGTGTTTGCTGGCCGGGCTAGGGAAGAAGGGGGTCATCTCCACTGGCCTAAGCAAGTGGACACATGTCTTGAGAGGGTGCTGTTACTCACTACTACACATGCACGTTGTTAACCCTCATGTACTCTTGGCTTATTTCCCACAAACCAAATCTCTGTTAAGAAACACACTGTACACTCTTATATCAGATATCTGGTGATAGCTCTGCAAAAGTCCATGTCGAGACCCCACAATCTGCCATAGAGTTTTCATATTTCAAAAAAAAAAAAAATAGTAGTCATTTTAAGAAGTAGTTCTTTCTTACACAGATGGAGAGAAGCTTCTTCCCTCTCACCTAGTTTCTGAAGCTCACATTCTGGCAGAACCCTACTGGAATCCTAAACAGAGGAGCTCTGAATATAGAAAACCTGGAGCTGAAATTCATCAGGCCTGTCTCTTCCCATGTAAGAAACAAATTTGTGCAACTCACCCTGTCTAAGGCTAACATTGACCCAATGATGCAGTTTTCTGAGACTTCGATCTACAGTCAGGTGTGCTTTATTTCCTAGACCTGTTTTGCATTGGGTGTGGGTGGGAGAGAGAGAAATAGAACTAGAGCAAGAATGAATGCTTTAACCTTGTAAATATCTCAAAAGGAATCTAATGGAAAATCAGTTTTCTGATTCTTTATCACATAGGTACACCTTGTGGTCTATGAAATACATCAAGTGTCTTTGAGTTGATTAAAGATTGTATCTAACACTTTCTATCTTCATTCTTACAATATGCATTTACAGCATCATATTATGTTTTTTCTAATCTGAAATTGCTTTCATTTTTCATTCAGTCAGTCCTCAAATGCCATCAACAGCATCAAGCAGACATATGTGCACATAATAGACTCGTCCCTGAATTCTCAGTTCACGTTCTCTTAACCTACAGGCCGTGTTCTCTTAAGACATGATTATGGAGTGGTGTCCCTCAGATCAAAGAAATAAATGTTCATGAGATTTCCCAGGTACTATCAGCTAGTCATTTATTTTTCTACACTGATCATCTCAAAAGGGACAGGGATTTCTTATGGTACTTATGGCTGAGTCATAAATATTGGAAAACCCAGAAATATATTTTAAGAAAAAATTTCTTGCTTCCCACATGCAGTTTTTCAGGTCATAGCCATAAAATTAGCAGAGGCTTTCTTTTCGATATCTTAGTTCAACCCCATTGGATTACATAAAAATAACTTCTACAGAGTTGATGCTCTAAGTGTATCAATTTTACCTTAACTGACATGGGAGTTTTTGGCATTCAGAAATATATCGTAAATGCATGGCATAAAGAGCAAACTCTCAAATAGAGAATACAATTTAACCATTATTTTTTTTTTAAATTCTCTATCCAATTTGTAAAAATGGAAGCTAAGTAGAGGAAATATGAAAGAAAATAGTTTTTTCTTAACAAGTATAATTTACTGACATTCTCCACTGAATAAAAAAAAATATTCACAGAAAATATACTGATTTAACAGGTAGGGTGAAAGGCTTATCAGGAGTAAATCTGTTATCTATCTATCTATCCCATCTTTATTTATCTGTCAATATATTTTATTCATGTTTTTAATAGTATAGTTTATGTCCTCTTTTGGGGGTACTTCTGAGTTAAAGGAAGGGTAGTGAAAGAACTTGATCATTGATAGATGTTGTCACTTTTACAGATGGTCAACTTATTAAATCAATTATTAATTTTAATGTTTGGTAGACAATCCCAAGTCTGCATAATTATAAACTCATGGTCATAATAAACACACACACATATACACTCATGGATAATGTGGAAGTACATAAAATTATATCTAGTCACCTACTGAGTTTTTTTTAACTGAGATGTTTAATATTTACTTTTTATATCCTCAATGTGTAACTGGGTGTGGGTGGTTTTTTTCTCTCATAATCCTATTTCGTATGAGATTGGCTCTTTTAGGAAGAATACTCACCTCTTCAGCTCAATGAAATTTATTTTTATTATTAGTTTGACTTTGTTCTTTTACTTAAACTGGCAAATCTCTCTTCATGGAGCCTGTTGACCTCCTCTCTTAAGTTTCTCAACCCCCAGAACATTACCCAAATATCACCTTTGTTACCTTTTTAATGAAACATAATACATCCTGTTATTTAAAATAAAAACTGCCCTCTCTCTTCTTATGCTCAAACCTCTTTCAGCTGTACTACTTCTTCTTCACCCTCTAACTTTTTATATAGTTTACTGATTTAGTGTGTCTATTGTTGTCTGACTACTCACGTTATTTCATAAGCTCCTTCAGAATAAGGTCCATTGTCTTTAGATGCATTGGAACAATTTCTGGCACCTAGCAGGCACTTCATAAATATCTGTTGAATGAATGAAAAAACATTGAGACTTTTATGTCTTTCCTCTATGAGTCAACTTTTCTCCTGTATTTCCTTTGCATTATGTTCCAAGTTTATCTTTTTGGGCTTTAGTTCCCTACTTCAGTCATGAGGTATAGCTCTTTTGATAAAATTTTTCTATCATTGTTTGTTTCACGATTAAATATACAAAATGACATTGTTAGGTTCCTAGAATTCTATTTCTCATGACTGCTTTTCATTAGTATCGACATAGTATGCTTTCAAATCTCTCTGTTCATATGAATTATATTGATCTTAAGTGTGCTTCTGTTTTGCATATTACCTCATTATTTCTCTGGATTTACTTTTCTGCTTGCAGTGTTGTGTTTGTTTTTTTGTTTATTTTTGTCTTTTACTTTATTCAAGTATTTCTTTAATATTTGTTCATCTTTGTTACCTGTCCATATACAATGATGGGAAGTAGATGAACAAAGATAGAAACTATGGAAAATGTTTACAAGTCCACCTGAAGATTCAGGTTTGACAGTGAATATAGATTCTTCTGACAGCGCGCCTAGGGGAAGAATGTGCAGCCAGGTAGAGTGTGCAAATTGCTACTGTCTACTTGACACTGTGCCTGCTCCCTGGGTGACTCCAAGAAACCTTGGATATTGATCCATTCTCTGGTGCCAAAAATCTCATTGCTCACCGTGAAGAACAAAAGAGAGCCCATTACTCAATGTTTAACACGTATGTAGAAAGTGTTCAATAAATATCTGTTGAATTAATTCTTCATGCTTTAATATCCCAACTATGAGTTGTCCAGCTACTGATATGACACCTTCCTGACCCTACAGTACTATCAGAGAGTTCTGTGAACTGACGTTTCTATAGATTCAAAGAGGAGCCTTTATCAGTTATTAAGATTTTAACATTTATCGCTTAGGGCCAAATCAATTCACTTGGGTCTGGCTTTGCTCTACCAGAAATGATTTTTAAAATTAGCATCTAGAAAACCATAAAATGAGCTGACATGAACCAAGATTAAATTTTTGTTTTGTGAGGGATCTAGTTAATCATTTAATAAATTATGTTCAGTAAAACATAACTTATGGAAATGTGAAATTCTCATAGGTGAACTTGTTTAATCATAAAAGTCATCAGAGTAAAACAATGGCAAGATCTTTTAAGCACAGAAACTTTGTTTCCACTTAGGTTTTGATCCTACTGTTTGTTAAGGGAAAGTCTACCCTCAGTGTTATGATTTGAAGATTCTCTTTTTGTCAATGTTATTGTTTCCTTGACTGGTTACTGCCACAGAACTGGGTTGTTACCATGTGTGTTAGTTTTCTAGAGGTGCTGTAACAAAGCACCACAAATTTGGTGACTTAAACAGCATAAATTTTTGGTCTCAGTGTTCAGGAGTTTAAAACTTCAAAAAAAAATTGATATATTGGTTGTGTTGCTTTCTTCTGAGAGCTATGAGGGAAGATTCTGTTCCAGGCCTCTCTCCTTGGTTTGGGACAGATGCCTTCTCCCTGTGTCTTCACATCAGCTTCCTTTATGCATGTCTGTCTCTGTGTCCAAATTTCCCCTTTTTGTAAAGATACCAATGACATTGGATTAGGACCTACCTTAATGACCTCAGCTTGACTAATTATATCTGCAGAGACCAAATTTCCAACTAAGTTCACATTCTGAGATTCAAGGAGTCAGCACTTCAACATATAAATTTTGAGGGGATACAATGCAGCCCATAACACAAGTGAATGTATAAATCTCTAGTCCTCCAGTGCTTTGGAATGCAACTGTACCATCCTCCTAATTCCCTCATTTATGAGTAAAATACATTCTGGGCACATATTCAGCCTACATAAACATGAGGGTTGAGTTTTAACATTTTTGAAAGTTTCTGCGACTGGGTAAGTAAGTTACTTTTGGATGAAGTAACAGGAACCCCGTCGTGGCTGTCTATTTCAGCAATAGTCCCCAATCTAGCATTCTCTGGCAGTACAGTTGGTATTTTCCTCTAACATTTTGATTTCTGTGACTTATCTCTCAGTTGGTTCTGAACACAGAAGGGGAAGAAAGTATATGAATGTTATCAATCTAGAACTCAGTATCAATCATCTAACAAGTCAAGTTTTTTCCTTTATTTTCAATTGTTATTAAGTTTGTCCTACTTCCTATGCAACATACATTAAGCCAGTGCTTATCAGACCGGGGTTAGTAAATAGTCTTTTTTTTTTTCTTTCCTTTTTAATCACTTCCTACCATACACTCTGTCTCCTGAATTCAATTCATTTAACTATACTTATATTTTATGATCTGTTTCTTCTGTCCTCTCTATGAGAAGCTCATTCACCTCATTGCTTTTGGTGAGAGAGTAATTACTAGCTGAGCGCCACTAGGAAGATTCTCCTCCTAATAAGAAAAGACATCTTTTCTGAGAGTTGTAAGATGCTCGGGGAATTTAAGTTTTCAGTCCCAGATGAGTGCTATACCCTATGCCTCGCATCTTATGGGGAATCATGCCATGTATTAGAATAGCAGTAGTTTTAATAGATCTTACCGTGAAGAAACCAATCTAATGTTGCTTAATCTAGAAGCTTACAAATATTTTTCACAGCAGGAGATTTTGTATGTTTATTTATTTGTCTGTTTGCCCCTAAAACGTTATCTTGTCCTACCTCAGGGATTTTGTTCTGACTTGTCCTGGCTTCATTCTTCATTGTAGTAGTTATCAATTTATTGTTACTTTTCTTTTAGTTTAGCAACCTTTCTCACTACTCTAAATTCTACAAGAGCAGAACATTACCTGTTGAGTTTTTTTTGTTTTATCACCATTATTTAGGAATTTGTTTTCCTATAGCAAATATTGACATTAATGAATCAATCTTAAAGAATGAGTGTTTCATGGAGAATTCATTACTTAATGTTTCTCTGTCTTCTTTATTTTTATATTCTAAACTACTACTATATTGTATCTGATTCAGTATTTAAAACCATATTTCACACTATCCAAAGTTATATTATAGAGAAAAGTCTATTTTCTATTTTATTTTCTATGCCTCCTTTTCTGCTAATATGTACAGTTATATCATACATCTGAATAATAAAATCTACAGTTATAATAAGTCAGAAGCTTCCTATTACATAATGTATACTAAGAAAAATGATTAAGAATGCTTTCTGGCCAAATTTTCTTATTGATAATATTTCAAAATTAAAAGAAACTGTTTTTGTTTTTAGGTCTTTTTTTCCTCCTTTCTTCTTTGCCAGTGCCATTTTAGAAAGTTCTATCAGAAACTTCAACCATTCTATTTCATGAACTTGGCCAACTTCTCATCCAGTCTGAACAAAATAATGATTTTCCAGATCAGATTAAGCTGCATTTTTAATAGTGGATGGTGGTCTTAAACCAGGAATGGAATTACTGGGCCATCTGTACATGTTATGAGGTCTGGCTCTGCTCAAAATGTTGTCTTCTCTTGGTTTGCTTCTAAAAGTCATATGCCAGACAGTTAAATGGCTTTCAGCTGAGCAATCTACAGGCCCTCTTTCCTATAAAATGTCTCACTTCATATCTGAGCACAACCAGTGCTTACTCCTCTCAGTTAAGACTCTGGTGTTGTTCTATAATACTATAGTTTCTGATAGTTTCTCCAGAAAATTCCATGTTTGTGCTAATCATAAAACTTTACTCTTTCTACCTAGGAGAAAGGTAAATCTTGCAAGGTTTTCCTCTTTATGTATTTAATAACAACTCCTTTAAAAAAAGTCTTGCTTTTCACAGAAGCATGAAAAGAGAGGTATTGAATATTTTGTAGATTGTTTTCAAAGTAAATGTCACTATATTTAAGGTGGTTACCAAGCCTCCTTCTTCCAACATTTTCCATAGTGCTTTTTTGCACATAAATACATTTCTATGTTTTTGTCCATTATAGATTCTAAAACTTCACGTCATAGCAGGAGGGCAATTTGGATATAGAGGAGGAATGTGGTGCTCTGATTTGCTTCACAGAACTTTGTTTTACCTCATTTGGACAGATTTTGTTTTACTGTGCAAAACACTCTTCCATTATAGATTTTGTCCAGTTTACAAAAATAAATAGAACAGAAAGAGTGATATATTTTCTTCTAATCAGAATAGAAAATTCAGCGGCTTTCATTTATCTTATCCTTACTAGAAGTTCCATTTTTAAAATTATTTTTCTAAGAAAGTCTGTGTGCTCTGAGCAAAGATAAATCAGTTCGATTTTAAAGTATTAAAGTTTTGATATGTTGTTTGCAAGATACTTTCTCATAATTAGTGTTACTTGAGATGGAATTTTAGCAGAAGTAAAGGTTAATACTGGAATAACTCTCTCAATTACTTTCTCATATATCTGCCTCTAAAATTCTTTTACATTGAAATATGCTCTGATGCGCATTTGCACAAGAGCTCTTTTCTGTCTTTCATCTGATTTCTGTTACCAACACACTTAATAAATGCTCAGATCCTTGAGATCATATAAGGCAGTCTTTTCTGTGTATAATGTCTGTAATGCATTCTCATTTTATATTTTGTAATGGGAGAAAAAAATGAGAGAGTTGGTATAAATTAGAAGATTGTAATTCATATGATTTGTGAGAAAGTAGCTCTGCTTAACAGAGAAACTTACAATATATTTGTAGATATAATAAGTTCTAAATCATAATATACAATATGCATCTGCTCAGGATGCCATAATAAAATATCACAGACTGGGTAGCTTAAACAACAGAAATTCTTTTCTCACAGTTCTGAAGGCTGGGAAGTCCAAGGTCAAGGTGCTGGCAAGGTAGATTTTATTCTTAAGCCTCTTCTCTTGGCTTGCAGGCAGGTACCAGCTTGCTCTGTGATCACATGACCTCTTCTTCTTCATGTGGGAGGCAAGAAAAAGCTCTTTGGTGTCTTTTCTTATAAAGACACTAATCCCATATGACGAGGGCACTAACCTCATGACCTCATCTAACCCTCAGTACATTTCAAAGGCCCCATCTCCAAATACTATCACACTGGAGGTTAGGAGTTCAACATATGAAAATTTGAGGAATACAAACATTCAGTCCATAACACACAATATCAACATTTTAGTAATTTATTAAGTCAGAGTTTAAGACCTTTATTTCCTGTAAGTTTTAATGAATGTTTGGTGAATGTGTGTGTCATCCGGATGCTTTGGAAAGCAGATATAGAAATGGAGTTAAGAGTCCACACAGTTTATCAGGGGTTAATTTCAGTGAGAGATAAAAGAAGGAAGGAGAACTTGGCAGGGAAATCCTTCCAACCAAGATACATATCTCACACATGAGAAAGAGGGAAGTAAGAAAGATTGGGCAGATAGAATATCAGACTGCAATCTAGATCTGACACAGTTATTCCAACGGGGAGGTGTAGAGGAAAGATTGTCTGTCAAATGGGTCCTGCATTGGACAGAAATAGCTAGTCCATAGTATACTTACATTGTCACTTATTGGCTCAGGCTTTCTGAAAGAGCATGATCTCTTTTCAAAAGCTAAGGCAGATCCTGAAGACACTGAGGCTGCAGGCTGGCAGTCAACTGTACTCCTTTGATGAGAATCCAAGTGGCGCATCTTCGTGGTTGCCACAGTCTCTCTCTTGTGCCATGTGGACTAACTTCTACAAATACGTTGAAGGAACAATTTTTCCAGAGTTCTAGTGGACTTTTCCTTTTGAAGAAAATGTAGAAGAGGAAATTTAATAGCATAAATTCAGCTCCATTTGTTCTTGGTTTCACACTGGTTCTCATCACCCACTATCCATCCCAAGTCTGTTGGCCTCAGCTAGAACATCTATTGGATCCACTGGCTTACTTGGTGGTAAGATCCAAACTCGCCTTCTTGAAGGAGAAGAGCCTCTGATAAACATTCCTTTCTTGGTATGTTTTGCTTCGCTCATCCATTCACAGTCCTAATTGGTTAATGGAGTAACAAGATGCTCCCCAGTAGATGACCTGCGTCCCAGGCATTTTATTCCCTGCTCTTAGTGAATAAGAGCAGCCATACCTCCTCCAGTTGATCAGGGTCAGTTACCCCAACCAAGACAGGCTCCTCCTCTTGCCTGGTTCTTTGAAAACAAGGAGTACAATGTGCCCACTTGGCAGCACTAGTTTGTAGTCCAAAGTAACCCTTGATGTGTCATCTGGCAAGAGTGCATAACCCTTAGGGACCAAACCTAACCATGAAGAGCCCACATTTGCAGATATGGGAATGACAGCAAGCAAGGCCACTCCTGCTACCAACCATTAGTTACCAGTCTCCTGTGTCCTTCCTATTTGGAACACAGCTCCACACATAAGTCTCTGATTTAGTATTTACACTGAATTCTAGAGAATGGTACCTCATCTTCAGGGACGCCTCATGCTGGTGCCTCAGGTGTGCCTTTAGGCCATGTCAATGCTCTAACAAGCCAGCTGCATCTGGTTGGAACATTATGAGATAGAACCAATAGATCCCATTGTCATGGGCCCATGCCTATACATCCTTTGCTATAAAGTATATTCTTTGGTGGGACACTATTTTGTGTGGGATATCATATTTGTGATTAAACATTCGATTACTCTGGATGTTGGTGCTGGCTGAGGATCTATGGGCAGGAAAAGCAAACCTATACTCAGAATAACTGTTGTTTATTCTTGTGAGAGTAATTTAATGGTCTTCAAGGAGAGAAGAATTCCAATATGGCTGATTGGGCTCCGCAAGGAATAATGTCATAATAGTGGTTCAGAGTTCGTTTCTAATTGCTGAGAGGTTAGAGGTTCAGAAGAGAGAGCAGCTAGATTGACCTCGACATTTGTAGTCCATACTTTTGGGCCCACGTGTTGTCTCCATGCTATCATTGTGGCCACTCCATTAATGTCCATATCATGCAATTTCTGGAGTGGGTGAAGACAAAGGAAGGAAAATATCAATTGGCAGTCATTTAGTCTACTTGGTTATTCAATGTCTCTTCCATGATGGGTGATCTGTACACTTTGTGCTCTCTCCTGGATACTCACACACATGGTTCTGTCACAGACCTCCTTGTCTCTGATCCACCAGTCCTTTCTGTTCCAGGTCATTGTGCACTTGGCCACATCATTTGCTGTTGCCCCTCAGTAAATATATATTATAGTTATCCTGCCTGATAATCATGTCCTGGTGTAATGTGTGTGTGTGTGTGTGTGTGTGTGTGTGTGTGTGTGTGTGTGTGTGTGTGCATGCGCACTATATTGACTCAGTTTTGAGCCCTGGCTAGAGGCCAGTTAGTTCCCCTTCTTGAGCAGCCCATTAAGCCCATACCTCTGATCAATTTTCTCTCTGGTTCTCATACTTTGAGCAATTATACACCTCTGCAATTGCCCCCGGACCAGGTACCTGCTAACCAGAGACAGCTATTATGCCCTAGAATCCACCACAATTATGTGCATTATCTAATCCTAAGCCTGTTTTCCCTACCATAACATTTTCTTCCCACAGAAACCACAATAAAGGCTCTTTCCCACAGCTCCCCCTCACCTTCTGTCTTGTGATGGACCCTAGTATTTCCCCTGAGTGGTCCTACATGGCATGCTCTACTCTCTCCAGAGGACTGTAAGTATAAAAAAACAAACAAACAAACAAAAAACTGTAAAACTCTTTCCAGTCTTTCTCTCTCTTGCCTTTCTACATCTGGCCTCATCATACCTCACTCAAGGTAATATGGTTAAAATATATGGATGAAGTTGATGAATGTGATGTACTCTGGTATATCCATAGGATTCAAATATTTTTAAAGCTGTATTATGACAGAAGGAATGACAGTTAATAGACCCTTGGGACCTGGGGACAAACCAAACATGTGTATTTTAGTTTATTTCATGTTAATAAGAACATTTTCTGAACATTCTATATTAAACACATATTTGTCAAATTGATGGTCACATACGATATACACGCAGATGTATTTATCCACTCAAGCCTGTTTGCCATGGCATCTGTGATTGAGACTACTACTTGATTGAAACTGTGGTGTTATGCATTCATTCTCCAGGATCCCTCAAATTTCTACAAAGGCCACACTGGCAAATTAAACAGAGATATTATAAGAATTACCTCTATGCATTATTTAGATCTTTACAGGTGACACAAATTTCTGCCACTTACTGCCTCTCTGGAGATACAATCCTGGTTTTGATTCACTATCAAGGTGAAGGTATGGGCAATTTCAGAGGTTTGACTCCCCCATAATCATAATAGATCTTATCCCACAGATCAAGGACTTAGTATCAGATATATTTCAGCTTCCAAGGACTTCATCTTCAATTATACATTCAGAACCTGAGGGATATAACTATTGGTTCCACAATCAGACTTTGACCATAACTTCAATAATTACCTGCCTCCTGTCTGCCCCTACTTTAATAATGAAACCATGATGATATTTCTCTTCTTCAAGCATCAAACCTAAATCAGATCCTGTGTCCAATTGTTCTTGAAATGCTGGGGGAACCCCATTTCCTGATATCTCATCTGAGTAAACACCTGCATGTCCCTTTGAGGAAAGGCTGGAGGAATCTATTCCCTGTTTAATTATTGTGGATCTTTCTACTTCAATCAATGCATTCTGGGTTCAAGAACTGACTTAAGTCCTGGAAATTGAGTAAAGGATTATGACTCTGTTGGAGTGGCTTCCCTTAGCCTCCTGCTCATTCAACCTTGCTTTCTTTTGTTTATGTATATTTAGTAGAATGTTGTTGGCATCACATATTTTATTCTCAGACATGCTATGTGCTGTTAGCTATCTTCTCAAATTTCTATGTGTCAATCCTGCTTGAATGTCACTCTGATCTCCCCACTGAGTATAGTAATTGTGATCATCACCCAGCCC
The DNA here is from genome assembly GCF_965194825.1 of Balaenoptera physalus. Classification (NCBI taxonomy): domain Eukaryota; kingdom Metazoa; phylum Chordata; class Mammalia; order Artiodactyla; family Balaenopteridae; genus Balaenoptera; species Balaenoptera physalus. The sequence continues at coordinate 161,792,082 of NC_138890.1, forward strand.
TGCTTTGGGCTATTAAGAGTTTCCACTGGGCTTCTATTGCTCTGATGCATCACTGTCGCCCATCATTGCTATCAATATGCTGAGCACAATGGAAAGTTCTCCCGCAGTGACCCGTGGCCAGGACTTCTGTTGCTGGGGTCTCTCTTATAAGGGACCCCAGCATTTTTTTTTATAAATTTATTTATTTTTGGCTGCGTTGGGTCTTCGTTGCTGCACACGGGTTTCTCTAGTTGCGAAGAGTGGGAGCTGCTCTTAGTTGCGGTGTGTGGGCTTCTCATTGTCGTGGCTTCTCTTGTTGTGAAGCACGGGCTCTAGGCACACAGGCTTCAGTAGTTGTGGCACTCAGGCTCAGTTGTTGTAGCTTGCCGTCTCTAGAGCACAGGCTCAGTAGTTGTGGTGCATGGACTTAGTTGCTCCACATCATGTGGGATCTTCCCGGACCAGGGATCGAACCACTGTCCCCTGCATTGGCAGGCGGATTCTTAACCACTGCACCACCAGGGAAGCTCTCCTTTTTTTTTTTAAGGGCACATGTGCTTTATTGCTTACTCTGCATATTCAAATGAATACAATAAAACCCTTTTAAAAAGTAAGGCACATGAGCAGCCTTCTGTGCAAGTTCCATATTATTTAAAATTCCTATTGGCTAATAGAATATTTCCACTCTAGAACTGGAGCTATCTAGAAATTGGAGCTATCTCTCATGAGAACTTTCCCAATAGCCTTCACAATGTTGTGTCTTCTGAGCCTTCCCTTGGAACATGATCCTCCAGTGATACTTTGGCCTCATATAATATACCAATTCCAGCATGACCACTTTCCTGAGACTTTTTGTTTCTTCTTCTATTGTCTGTCACAACAATTCGAGCATTTCAACTTAACTCAGCATAGGACATTGCTTTCTTTAGGCTTCTATGAGATGCCCTCCCACCAATTTAGATGGCTATCCTACTCATCAATGTTAGATGAATCTTCCTAGTCCCTCCACCATTGTGCATTCTTGGAAGGAAGCTATTCAGGAAGAACATGGCCTCAGCTCAAGACTCAGATCCAGCAGGTGTTGCAGCTGGAGGCTGTCAGCTATCTGTACCCTTGCATCTGCACAGTAATGACATCCTTGAAGGGACATCTGACTGGCATATGTTCAGGGCTGCCTCAAGATGTGATGATAAGAACATAGAATTAATAAGGGGAATAACATTTTCAAACTAAAATTATTAGAAAGATTTATTTCGGCATGGTTTTCAGAAAATGAATACTTGAAAGTCAAACAGTTTAGTTATGTAACCCAACATGAGAAGGGTAATTTGCTTGTTTTGATAATTTCAAAATTTCAACTATTTTCCATTCTGCTAAGAGCATGATATTAGACTTATATTATACATATCTTATTGATGTGGAATTATTATGATTTATTTAATTAACCATACGTATGTGTTTGAGGTTTTAAATATTAGTATTGGGTCACCCTTAGAGTTTTACATTAATGGTCCCGAATAAAATATGCCTCCCTTTAGCCATTTTTCCTTGGAGGCCACATCCACATCAACTTCAAGACACTGGCTAATGTAAGGCATTGGGATTTGCCCTCATAAATGTTGCCATAAGACCTCCAGGCTGTGGAGAATCCCAAGATTAAAGCTCCCACCATCCCAACTGTTCCAGCTGAAATCAACCTCTAGCACATCTACCAGCTGACTATAGCTGCCTGAGTAAGATCTAATGATGCCAGGTGATTCCAGAAGTACTGATCAAGCATTTCACAGAATTGTGAGAAAGAGTGCATTTCTTTTAAGACATTAAATGTTTTGGTGCTTTGTTATGCAAATAAAGGATGCAAGGTCCTGTCACAAACATTGAAGTGTCATCCATCAATTATCTTTTCAAAAGTAAAAACTGAAATGTCAATTCCTTGAGGTAACAGATACCATCTGAGAAAAAAGTATCATAACCTATGTTTAAAAAGAGACTCTAAAGTATTCTTAGAAAAAAATACTCTAAAATATATCTGTTACCATATTTTTCCCTCTGATAGAATATAGCATCTAACCTGTGCTTATGAAAATGATTTTTTTAAATTCTATGGTAGTAAATTTATTGTTTTAACGTCATGTTTCATAAAATTTCAATGCACATATCCATAGTACTCTGTAGAAATTCAATAATGGATAAGGCTTGTAAATATAGACAGAATTTATGGGTATTGAAATCTCTACTCAGAAAAAGAGATATTCCTTAACATGTTTTGATTTCACTGCATTTTTTATTTTATTTATTTCACTTATTTATTAAATACTTCATACCTCTCGGTCACTATGTTCTACATTTAATATATAGAGTTGAATAAGAAATGTCCTCAGATTTCCCTAGAGGGAGAAGTAGACAGCAATACCATAATAGTAGGGGACTTTAATATCCACTTTCATCAATGGATAGATCATCCCAACAGAAAATCAATAAGGAAACATTTCCTGAAATGACATGTTAGACCAGATGGACTTAACAGACATATTCTTCTTTCAAAGAATCAGCAGATATGTAAGCTAACAATTATAATACAAGGTTGCTTTAGGAACAATAAAAGAGGAATGAGTTTCACAGGAAAAATATATAGAGGTGAGATTTGGCTAGCCTGTACAGGAGCTAGAAGGATTGTAGAATTGAGTATGCTTGAGAAAATATTTTGAAATCTCAGAGAAAACTTCAATAATGATATTATTTGTCCAAGAATAAATCGTGTGTTCTGATCTGTGTTCTCATCCTCATGACCTCTCTACTGACAAGTTAGATGACTGAAACAATCCACCATAAAATAAGACTAAACTCCATTCTGGTATTAATACTATTTCCTTATGTTCGAAGGAATTAAATGAGATAATGACTTTGAACCAGTTCTGAAAACTGAAGTACTATAACAATTGAACATTTGGATTTCTATTATTTTTCTCTATTTTGTTAACCATGGATGACTAAACAGACTTGTAAAGTCTTTTAAGTATATCTTAATATTTAAATATTCACTGTTGATTTTGAAGGTGTAAGTTGACTAGAATGGCCATATTCCCTGAGTTTCAGAAATTTTAAGGTGATATTTATAACAAAGAAAACTCATTTACACAGCTTCATTTTCTCCTGCATCAAATTTTAATGTTATAATTTTATAAAAGAAAAATACTTATGTCATTCTCAAACATTACTTTTTAAAGCTATTTGTTTTTTTAAAATATTTTAATAATCCTATCACAACATTTCCATCAAGCTTTCAAAATGATGTTTCTGTTATTCAGAGGAAAATGATTTGCTACCTGAATGTGATAGACAATATGAGAGTTTTAAAAAGTGGGAGAAACAGAAATTATCAAAAACATATTTGCTTCAAATGTATTTTGAAAATACATACATATTCGTAATTTGGCTCTTAGCAATCAAGTTTGGTCTAAATATGTTATAATGATTTTGACATAAATATATTGATGTATCAAACAAGTGCAATCTACATTTTCTAAGCATTAGATTTGACATGTTCGATGTGACATATTAATCATAATATATGACTTAGGCTTTTACATTTCATTAAAATTCAAATATTCAATTATATTATATTCAATTATATATTCAATTATATTATTGAATTTGAATTCCATAATATAATTGGTTATATTCCCTTGCATAGACCTTTGAAATGAGTGTTACATATAAACATATGTTCAGTTTAACAATAAAAAATGTTAAGCCTTAAAGGTTATTTCTGCCTTCAAGGTTATTTCTGTCTTCAAGGTTCTACTGCCATTCCAGAGATTCTGAATATTTTTGTTGGTTTAGATAGAAAAAAACTTGAGGTAACCTTGATTTAATCTACTTAACTCAGCAAAAAACCGAGAAATTCCTCCCATGTCAGCCATTATTTCTCAAATTCCCACTACAGTAAGAAGGATTATAAACTTTAAGTAGCCCCCTGGGATTGTTGAGCTAGTGCACTTTGGAACATAGGTTGATCTGATCCAGTTCTATCACCTCCCATTATAAACTTTGTCAGCATAGTTCTAAAAATACACGGAGTGCAGTTTAACCTTTCCAAAAGCTGCAGTGTAGAAGCGTCCACCATTCTGCTGGACTAGATTAAATGTATCATTTTTCTCCTTTTGCTTCCACAATTTCCTTTTTGCATTAATTATATACTATAGATCAATCTATATGATAGCTTAAACTTGTTGGGAAAACCAAAATAAATTAATTGATCCATGTCATTTGATATGTACAAACAGTTGTATTTCAGCTACATTCTCTGACTTCACTAGAGTTTCAAACTGATGCTTGAAATGTTCATTCTTTTTTTTCTCCCCTGGTTTGAGCTACTAAAAGCCTCAACTGAATTGCAAATATACTATAAAGGGAAATAAGTAAAATTATTATCTATTAACATCCCAGACAGCATTTGATTAAGAAATAAGACATTGTAGAGATTAAGGAGAATGGAAAATAATTGTACACACATTTTGGTATGTACATATACATCAATATCAAATAGCAGGTAGAAGAGAGAAAGATAGAACAAGTCCCTGAAGATATCTTCATGTTTCAATTTGAATTTTATTGCTATTACATATTCATTGTTAACATTTGTCTCTTTTGATAAATGTTTTTATCCTAAATTATAGTTTGGCTTAATATTGCAATGCCCTTACTTGAATTTTATTTGAATTTGCCTGAGGGAAGTTTGATTTTTAATTTTTCCTTATTTGAGTCATTTTTATTTGAGATGTACATCTCAAGTAGTGCACAGTTGGACTTCTTGTAGAGATATAAATTGGTAGTCTGAGATTTAACACATTTTGCTCTGTTAATATATTTGAGACGCTTGGTGGGTTCTCTATAATATTTTGTTTCCTTTTAAATGTTTTGTAAATTGATTTCTTTATGGAATATGTGAATATTTTGATTTCTCAATGGTGTACCAAGGGGGAGGGGGGAAGAAGGGGTGTTAAATGTCTTGGTTATACGGTTTAATTTGGGTCTATGACATGGTGTCATCTATAATATACTTTATTTTTTATATTCATACTTGTTTAAGTTTGACTCATATTTCTAGCATATGTTAACTGTTAAGGTATAATGGTAATTGTTTTACAGAAAAGCTGTTAATAATCCAGAAACAAGAAAACATCTATTTGCTGAAATTTATGGTAGAAAGCCCACCCAATTTCTTTCCCTTGCACATTTTCCCCCCATCTGGTCGAGTAAGAATGTTTCTTAAAACAAACTGACCTCTGGAACCAGTGGAATAATTGCAACCCCGATCCTCTACTACTCACCGTCCATGCTAAGAAATGAGGAATTATGTGGGACATGCAGAGTGAAAGTAAAATTTTCCTCATTTTACATATAAATGTCTAAAATTTAGAAATGCTGACATATGGACAAAACCATCAAGAAATTTGGTTGTAACACTTCAGAAGATCAAAGTATAAAATAGTCGCTGTTTAAATTCACTAAATTTTTTCCAATTGCCAATTTTTTATAAATCACCAATTTTTATTTTGCATTGTAATGGAAATATATATAAAATAGTTATTTTACAAAAGGATTTGTGAAATTTTAAAAGGTGACTGTGTGCTGTGTGTAAGCATTTTCTGTAATATATGATGGATAAGGATAATTTAGAAATTGTGTGTATCTATTTATTATGCTGAATATCAGAGTTCTAACACCAGAGATGACCTAAACTATTATCCAATTAAAACAGAATGTCATTTTGAAGATTATAAAGAAATGATCATTTTTCAGAAATTTAAGTTCTGTCTTTCAAAACAAGAAATGTTATTATTTAAACACCTGCCCTAACTTTAATATTATGCCCCTTTCACTTATGTAAGGAAAGTATCTTAAGACTACTTTCGTATTCTTTCCATTATAGTATCAACATTTGGAATGACTACAAATTGTGTTTAATTAATACCATAGGGAATATAGGGAAATGTCCTTAAATGAGCAAAACAATGTTGAACAAATGTGAATAAGGATGTAAACAAATAAACTTAACATTAATTAATTCATTTGAAATCTCAATTCATTTATATTCTGAGGAAATAAAATTTAATGTCTTTTAAGGAGTAATTACTCCTTAAAATATGTAACTGATTCACTTTCTATAGGAAAGGAAGTATATTCTTTCTCTAATAGAAAAGCTATTATTGTTACTAGCCAGTAATGTTTTTATACCCAGTAATGGTATTCCAAATAAAACAATTCTACAATTCTAAAATATATGTTATGTGTATGTATGTGTATATATATATATATATATATATATATATATATATATATATATGAAGTCTCAGGCTAATTCTCTTTAGGTGGATATCAGTATAAGTCAGAAATTGAGCCTGAGAAAATATTATATGCTGAATGGAAATAAAGTCAGAAACAACAACAAATGATTATTAAGAAGACCTCTGAGAAACATGATGTAGTGAAAGCAAATGGACAATTCTCATTTTCTAGACTTAATAGCAACTGGAGTTATCAAAATAATATGTATGAAACAAATAAACAAACAAACATAATCCCACTATATTGCAGTAACTAGGGAAAGTACTCCCCAGAGTCTTAAATTGAGATGGATTATTGTAGATTTAGTACATTAGGACAGTTTGGAAAAGGACAGAGGATCAATGTTAGAGTTCTCAGTCCTGTGAAAGTGAATTTGTGGGATGTGAGATAAAAGGAGGAGAATCTGGAAGGACTCACCCAGCCCCCTGGTTTCCAGGAGTGAGAATCCAAACAAAACCTTTGTTGAACAGTTGAATTGTTTGTGCAGATTTTCCTGATACAATAGCTGGCTTCATAAACCAGTAACTCACTTTCTTGACCCAATGGGTTGTTGAAACAAAAAGATGTCAAGCCTACCCATGTTGGTACCCAAAGAGGAAGGTGGTATGAAAATTAAAAGTAAATATAGAAAGCTAGTTTCTAGCTGAGTTTTTGTTTAATTAACCCAGAGAAAATATTTTATGCAGATCTAATTTTCTAATTCCTCAGAATCTCACCCAAGATGTCTTGACCTTGAACTGGAAATACATGTTGCATAATCCATCCATCTAACCTAGTGCTATACTGTCTATAGAGTAATTCATTTGCAATACCCTTCAGTATAAACAGTTTTATATCAGTGTGCATAAGTGGACTCTAATCTACAATGTAGTAGAGGATGGTTAGGCTTTGAAGCAACTCAATCACTGAAGCATGCCCCAGACCTGGCCTCTTAAGCACTTCAAAAATCATTATCAATATTTCCATCATACTGTTTGTTAACTAGTATGAGAGGTGTTAGAGAAAATTTAAAGAAATAAGTGTTAGTCAAAATATGTGATCTGGTAGAAAGTCCTTGCATGAAAGATGGCAAAGCATCTAACAAGATCAGCAACTACTGCTTTTGAACTTGTACTCCCAAAATAGAGCTCCACTGGTTTCTGTGCCCTCCATCTGCTGATCCAGCTTAATTATTAGCCAGTGTGGTACTAAGGCTGTATTGGAATTGTCTTTCATGTAAGGTACTTGTTAGAATTCCTTAAGAAAGAATGAGTTCCCTGAGCCTAGAAATAAATGCTCTTTGAATCATTTTTACCTGCTTTCCAATACATTGTATTTTGAAGAATTTGGTCTAAAAAAGACTGACTACCATGGGAACATATAACCTAATAGTGAAATCATGGAGAAATGCACTCCCTATCTGCCTCTAATTTTCAAAGGCATCAATATTTAACAAAAGTTCCTAATGAATGTTAAATGACTAAATTGTCTTAAATCAGTTCACAACATACATCCCAGAGGATGATTTTTTCCTATCCATAACCAGTTGAGCAATGAGGGAGAGAGAAGAGTAATTCAACCACAGTTTTGTGGGTTTTTTAGAATTAAAGAAACACATACTCAAACATGAACATACACAAACACACACACAACAATGAATATCTAGGACAATATTCTGAAAAGGAAAAGATAAGACACAAACTATAGCACAAAAGAAGGAGATAAAGAGCATAGTAAATATCAAAATGATTGCTAAAAGGAACTGAAACAAATTATAAGTATCTTCTGTTTTGCATTTTCTCCATTGATGAAAGTTCTTAAGACGTTAAGCATTATTTTCTAAGACGATTGAAGTGGAGGGTGTGCTAGCAGCATAAAATGTTGTTTATTGTCTATGTTTTTCTTTCACATCACTTTACCCCTGCTCACAGACCCCAATCCCAGGTCGCTAGCTGTGAGCAGGTAAGCCATGATAAAATCAACCTGTCTTTAGTCACAGTGACTGATCCAGAGGTGAACATATTCATAAAACAAGAACTACAAAAAGCCTTCCTTGGGTTTGTTCTTGCAGGAGCTGGCAGTGAAATGCCTGCTTTCAGTTCTTGGATGCCTGAGGCTCCATGCACATGAGCCTAGAACTATTTGTAGCTGTGGGTTCAATCTAGCCTGAACAGCTGGTTTGACAGAATCAAGCCAACAGGCAAGGAGAAACAAACAAAAGAAAGAGGAAGTCTCAACAATATTCAAGTGTTTTATGACCCTCAAAGCCAGTTTCATCCTCTCCATAATTCAATAGAAAAAAATCAGTACAAATCCCAGCATTCCTTATATTCACATGTAGGGTTTCTGTCCATTGGAACCTTGATTAATACAAGGAGGAAGAGGGAGTGTTGCAAAAGGCAGACCATAAAATGGGAAATTGGCTATATCAAGGGGCTGGGAAATAGAGTCCCTTTCACACAAGCCGAGATGGTGTTATAGGGTGAATTGTGTCTCCCAAAAATTCATATGCTGTTGTCCTAATCCCCCTAACTTCAGAATGTGAGCTTATTTGGAAATAAGGTCATTGCAGATGTAATAAAATTTTTAATTTAATGTGAGGTCATTAAGGTGGACCCTAATCCGACATGATTGCTATTCTTATAAGAAGGGAAAATGTGGATACAGACATTCATAAAGGGAAGACAATGTACAGAGACATAGGGAGAAGATGGTCATGTACAAGCCAAGGAGAGAGGCCTGGGACAGATCCTTCCTCACAGCCCTCAAAAGGAACATATTCTGCTGACACCTTGACTTCAGACTTCTAGCCTTCAGGACTGTGAGACATTACATTTTTATTGTTTAAGCCACAGTTTGTGGTATTTTATTATAACAGCCCTGGCAAACAAATACAGATGGTAACAACCCAAGATCATAGGCAGTAACCAGCTATTAAAATACCTCTGTGATATCCTGGTACTTGGACATTGTACAAGCTGAGTCTCTAGCTGACTTGGAGAAAAAAAAAATATATAGGAAATTAAAGAGAATTGCTCACTTCTTTCTGTTTTGAGTAAAAAATGCTACAAGCTAGAAAAACATCGAAATAAAATGTAGCCTGTCTAGAAAGTAAGAAGAGAGTGCAAGACACATCTAGAGCATTGTTGAGGCAGGTTATTTCTTTCTGTAATATGCTGAGTCAAGGAGGAAGAGCAAAATACTATGGCCAGTTACTACTGACACCAGCATCTACAAATACTGGATAGGCTTTGATTCGAAGCTGTTGACTTTAGACATTTTCTGGCACTGTTAGTTGTTGAAGTTTACATTCAGTCAATTAATATTTTGAGGTTCTTAGATTTCCAAAGAAACATCTTGGGATTCCTCAACAGCTGAAGAAATTCTCAGACACTTTACCTACACAATCATAGAGATGAGGCCAAAGTTTGTCAGTCTAGTAGGGCCATTTTCTCTGAACTAACATAGGGATCAGGTTTTTTAGCTGGACTCCTATGGATCAAAAATCTTACCCAGAATCAATCTTGATAATAATTCGAGGTATACAAGTAATGGAGACTATCAGATCAAGAAGGGGGAAGTCTAGGACATTGTACATGATTCCCAGGTCCTTCCTTTTCATGTTAGACAAATATCCTTTGACCCAGAATCATGCATGTAATCTCTACAAAGGTGTGAAGGTTATTGCCTCACATAGCAGGGAACATTTATGTTATGAAAAAATGATTTTATACCCAGATAATCACCTAGCTTGTGTGATAGTTTTCTGGAGCCATGTACAACCAATCTATAGATTCTAGCATAGTTTATCATAACAAATCCTAAATCAAAGACATTCTGCTGGCAGCATTTTATAGATAAGGAACCACCTACTATAAATGTCATCAGTCTAATTACCAAAAGGCAAATGTTTTCAGAGGGATTAAAATGGCTTAACTACTTTCTTTCCTTCAATGTGAGCATCCCTCTGCTTCAGGAATGCTTAACCAGGAGGGGAACGCATCCAAGGCCTGCTGCTTTACTGCCATTCTCCCCAGCCCCAGTGGCCCTCTTTGGTGGGCAGAAGACAAGGAAGAAAGGGAATATCTTCAGGTGGTAGAATCTGGGGCAGTTTAGAATAGATAATTCATTTATTCATTCCATTCACTGTAAAGTAATGCTTCAGTTCCTTTTATACCCAGCCTGTTGGAGGATGAAACTCTTAGGTGGTGACTGTTATGTGCTGTTTTCACTTCTATTCTTTTCTGGTTGGTTGTTTTTTGAGAGTTACCCAGCTTTCCATCCATGATTAAACATTGGTTATATAAAAGGTAATTAGGTTTACCATAGAGTCCATAAATTTAATGATTATATAGTGACAAATCTAGGCCTAAAGAAAAAGAATGCCAATGATATAGGCCCCCTGAACCAGGATGGGAATGAAAAGAGCTGGATCTGACTTAGGGATTTCTCCTTTTGTGAGTGTGTGTTGAGTTGCATGTGGATGATAGTATCACATAGGGAAAAGTTTATAGAGTGGTGTGTATTAAAAAGTGTGTGTGTGTGTGTGTGTGTGTGTTAGAAAGTAGAAAATTATAGCTATTGTTGGCATCTGCCTTCTTCCTTCTCACCTTTTTTCTGGCAACATTTTTGTTTCCCTGAACAAAAGAGAAGGTAGTTGTGACCGGCTGGATCAAATCCAGAAAATGATTTGCAAGCTCCTACAAATAATTTTCCAGCAGGTAGGAGACTCCTTATTTCCCTGCTAATTATGAAAAAATATTAGGGAACATTTTGCTTCAAGAAGTAGAAATTCAACACAGAATGACTTAAACAATAGTTAACACTTCTCATAGCACTTAATATGTGACAGAGTGAGAAATGCTTTATATGTTAGAATTTTTATTCTCATAACACCTCATGGGGCTTATGATAATTGCGATGGTTTTTTGACAAATCAACTTTGCTAGGCTATAGTCTCCAGGTATCCAGTCAAACCCTCATCTAGGTATTGCTGTCAAGGTATTTTGTTGATTTGATTAAAATTCATAACCTGCTGACTTTAAGAATATTATCCTAGATAATTTGCATGGACTTGATTCAATCAGTTGAAAAGCCTCAAGAGCAGAGCCAAGGCTTCCTGAGAAGAAAATATTCTTTTTTATTCGTGGAAGAAACAGAATCTTAAAGACGAGTTTCCTGATTTGGTTCCTGGTTTTCCAGAATTGGTTCTCTAATCTTAGAGATTAAATTTACAGGTACTAAAGACTTTATTGCCAGTGATTAAGAGAGCACTAGTAATGCACATCATGATGTGGTAATAGAGACACAGAAAATATTGCCACGTGGATATGTCTAACCAAATATCCATAGAAAGTGAGGTTCTGGCTAGCCATGTATTTACCATCTTAGAACATTTTAATCAGATTGAGGAGTATCGTAGGATTGGCTGATTGTTCCTAACTGTGCTGCAGAATGTAGGGAAAGAAAGTGATGAGCTCAGGGCTTAAATTCCCATCTCAAGTCATATATAAATCACCTAAAAGTTTCTATTACTGCCCTGAAAGAAAGCCTTTTCTCTTGTAGCTAAAGGGGGTCAGGGGGATTTCTGTAACAAACAAAACCAAAAACAAACCCAGAGTCTCATCCTGTGAGTGACTGAATTACAACACAAATTGAATTTCCAACTTTACAGAATGTGTTCCATCCAAGTCAGGATGTGGACCAGGAAGGAATGGGGTCCTGAAATTTGAAATCGGTACATATGGGCAGGTCCCACTGAAGCTGGAGACATTGAATCTTTAAATTCTAATCAATCTTCTTAGCCAGTAGAAGTAGTCCTTTCACCTGATGAGGTTTAGCCCAACTTTGCCTAAAATGTTTGTAATGGCTTCCCCTGAGGTATTTTCCTTTCACGGCACTGCTGATTCTCTTCAGGGCCTATCCCTACGATTCCTCTTTGCTTCTAAACATATAAATAAGTTCAAGTTCTGGCAGGTTCCAAAAAGTGAGGTACAAAGGGTAACTTATGAAGCGTTTGCTGCATATCGCACCAAAACTGCATGATTTTTATAACTTTTTCTTATAGAAATAGGAGGAGTACATGTAGTAATGGGTATTAATGGTGTGGTATCACGGTGATAGGAATATAAAGTTGAATTAGGCCAAAAGTATTGAATGAGCCCATTAAGAATAGATTCTAGATGTTTAACTGGTTGGCAGAAACATGGGCCCAAAGGAAGCCTGTAACTAAAAGAAGTTGAAATGCCCAAACTGCCTTGGATACTGCAGAGAAAGGGATCTAAAGCCTTGGGGAAATTGGAGCGTCAAAGAGCATTTTTCATGTAAGATTTCTTTACCCACCCTGGGAAGTTCCAGAAAACACAACACAATTTAACTATGGCTACGAGAAAAAAATTTCTTAGGAGAGGCCCTGTATTCTTAAAAGGGTTTATGGTTGCTGTTCTCACTAGGTCAGATATTCCAGGGAAAATTCTAGCATCAAATTGAATCCTTAAATGCAATGGGAATAATAGGAACCCAGGGTTGCAAGGCCCAAGTGGTGTCACTTAATTGCCGAAGACAAGGTGAGCGCTGTTACCAAAAAGGGCAATGGAGCCAAAGCAGTGATCAGAATAGCCTAACTCAGAGACCTATGACTGGCTAGTTGAGCATGGTTTCCCTAAAAGTACAATAGATGGGCAGTATACTATTATTACTTCACCTGTGTGAGTGGTACCATCCACTGTTATTCCTAATGGTTCACTAGCAAAATTTTTGCTTCCACTAGGAGATACAACAATGATTATATTCAACTGGAAATTAAGACAGCTGCCTGGCCACTTGGATTCTTCAGACTTCAGAATGAAAAGTCAAAGAGTGTTACTGTACTGTCTGGAGTGATTACCAGGAGCAAATCAGGCTGCAATGGAGACACAGTGGAAGTAAAGAAGAGTGTGTCTGAATAAAGGACATCCCTTAGGACAGCTCTTAGCACTACCATATCCTGTGATTAAAGCCTATATAAAACTACAATAATCCCATTTAGGCAGGATTGCTAATGGCTCAGACATCTCAGGAATGAAGGTTTGGGTCATCCTACCAGGCAAGAACCACAGAAGCAGAGGTGTTTAATGAGTGCAAAGGGAATATAGAAAGTGTAGTAGTACATACCTGTTTTGAATTAAAGTTTCTTTTTTTTTAATACCTTGAAATTCACTTTGAAAATAAAGAAAGTTTGAGTCAAAGAAGTCAAGTCATTAGCTGAAAACCTTATGACTAGTAAGAAGCAGATTCTGGAATGTATACCATGACTCTATAATTCTAAAATGCATCTCTCATCATAAAATAAAATAAAATAATAAAATAAAATAAAATAATAAAATAAAATAAATAAAATAAAATAAACCAGAAATGCAGGATTCATGGCACATTAAAAAGTAATAGGTGATAGGTAAGTAGAAAAAACCATTAAGGGGAAAAGAAAAGAAGCATTTTGCATGAGTTGATGTTGCTGTTAGCTGAGTATTAGTAGCTAGAACTGGCCAATTATGAAATGGATGAAAAAGTGAATGGAAGCTACTAAAGATAATGTGATTCTTCCAGTGTTTTGTCATAATAATCAAAGCATGGACTTCTATGATGGCTGAATTTAAGTGTGAGGACAAACACCAAATTAAAGGAGTCCCCTGCAGACAGCAGAGTCAGACACCTAAATTTCACACATTGCTGATTATATGAACAACTTACAGCAAAGGATTTTTAGAAAAGAAATGGCAAATCATTAGGTATTGAGGTCTTCAAACTTCTAAAAGTCAAAATAGCCTGCTGCTTCTATCAACTCAACCGCCAGAGTCTCCAGGGCTTATTATACTTCTAGTATTCAAAACTGAATACAGTCTTTAGGGTTAATGTCTTTAAGAATAGGGACAGCAGTGTAGATATATGATTCATAGGCAACTGTGTAAGATTATTAGCAAGGAATGGATTTCATATTTTTCAACTACTCATGGAGGAAAATTAGTTGGAGAAAGTTTATTTTCCACATGGCATTAAGTAGCATTCAACTGTACAGCTTAGTAACTAAATTACCCCCTCACCTAGCAAGACTGAATGCAGGTCATGGTTATGTTATCAAAGTCCCCTGGTCAATGGGTCTCCAAGGAACTTGAGAGAATGCAGGAAGCTACAATTATGAAGCACCTGGATACAACTGTTTCTTTTTGAAATAAATGTTTGCTGACTGTTCCTCAGTGCTTTTACCTTGCAACAAAATCCATTATCCATGTAGTATTCACTTCCCAGTAATGTTATCTTTACACCTTCTTAAAATATTTTCCCTAAAGATATGCTACTGGAAAACAATTACAAAACAATTAATTTTAAAAATGCTTAAACACTAAGAATCATGGCTTCAAGGATTTTAAGTTTATAAACTCCTTTACCCTTTATAATATTTTTATAAAGTGACTGCAATCATATTCCCATTTTAAATAACTTTAAGTAACTTTCCCAAGACTACAAGCTAATGAGAGACAGAACCAGGATTTCAAAGCCACATGGTCTGAGTTCTAGAGGTTCTGCTTTTCAAACTTAACAGTAATTATTTTTCAAGCAAAATATTAATAATACTGAAAAGATTAAAGTATTTATGGAAATATTTTATTAAAGCTAATAATTTTATTCAGGAAATTTAAATAGACATTCACATGAGAGCTTTGTTTTCACTTTACTGAATAGCCACGTGCCACTATGGAAAATCCCAAAGATGACACACTAACTCCTAGGCTCCTGTCAATGACTTAAACACAAATAGCTCATTTTGTTTGGATTAGCTAAAATAAAGAGACATTATTTACCCCTGATGATACTGAGAAAACTAATAGTGAGTGTTGCAATGTAGGATCATTTGGATACAATTAATGAAACTTATTCAGGCTGACTGAATAATAGCATTTCATTCTGAGAAACACAAGGACATAAATTACCAGCAAGAGTCTTCAGGCTGAGAACAGAAAATAAAAGCAGCATTCAACTCATAGAGTAAATTTTTCTCATTTTCACCGCCTGACTTCTCATTTATGTTTTTTCTCTTCCTTTTAGTTTTACTTTTCTCTTTTCCATGGCACCAACTTTTTCTGCTTTGCCAAGCACATATTGGAGGATATATGTCACTCATCTTGGGTTCAAACATCCCCAATTCAAGGAATCAACAAAGACCAACATAGTTGCAAATATCCAGAACAAGAGGGTTTTTGTTGTTGCTGTTTTTGTTTGGTTTGGTTTGGGTTTTTTCCTTGTTTTTTTGTTTTGTTGGTCAATGTTTATCTCTTATCCAGTCAGCTATGGCTGGGTAAATAGAGTCACATGGTAAAAACATGGCTTCCTAGAAGACAAAGAGTGGATAAACCTGGAAAATACTTGGATGTTAGTGATTCATTTCAAAGTGAATTCTGAGGAACATCTTTCAGAGAAATTTCATAACAGAGAGTTAGGTATTGAAATTATATATAAACGCAGGACTCTCTATTTAAACTAATATACTCCCTTGTTCAGGATATACCACAGAACATAAGGTACATAATGATATTCACCTAAAAGAAACAAATAAATCTTAAAGGACTTCACAGATGTTGTTATATTTTCTTCTTTTGAATAAATCCAAAAGTCTGTGAAATTAATCTAAGTGGATATTTAAAAGATATTTCCCATTGTATACCAAAGTTTCTCATTGTCATATTTTAATGTACATTTTCTTACTCTTTACCAGTTGTAATAAAATCAATGTTTTCAGGGACCAAGAATAGCAGGTAAATAATTGAATAAGTCTGTTGTAACGTAACTGGGAATGGCCCAAGTTTATTATCCTCACCTATAATTCCGTTTAAATTCATTATAATATATTTTATCTATGTAGTCAATTAAATAAGATGGAGAGAGAGGTAGGAATGTAACAAAAAATAAAAACAGTATTCTAAAGCAAGACAAATGCAAGAATATCCAATGTTGACATCTCATGTGTCCTAGGCTTCCATCAATCATAAAAAAAAAAAAATAGTGAACTCACAGAAATGGATGATAGAATAGTGGTTACCAGAGCTTGGAGGTGAGGGTGGAAGATAGGGATACAGGAAAGGCTGGTCAAAGATTTCAAGCCTTCAGCTATAAGATGAATAAGTTCTGGGAATCCAATGTTCAGCACAATGACTATACTTAATAATACTGTGTTTTGTACTTGAAATTTGCTGACTGTAAACCTTAAGTGTTCTCATCATTAAAAATAAAAAATTGAAAAGAGGAAACCACAGGTACTTCCCTGGTGGCCCAATAGTTAAGACTCCCCTCTTCCACTCCAGGGGGTACCAGTTCTATCCTGGGTCAGGGAACTAAGATCCTGCATGCTGTGTGACATGGCCAAAAAAAAGAAAAAAAAAAAAAAAAAAAGGAAAAAAAAGAGGTAACCACGTGAGGTGATGAATCTGTTAATTAACTGATTGTGCTAATCATTTCACAAAGTATACATATGTCAAATCATCATGTATACACTTTAAATATATACAAATTTATTTGTAAATTACACCTCAATTAAAATAAATATAATATAAGTTTTAAAATAATATAACAGCATAACAGAAAAAATATTATTTTATTTTCCATGTTTATGAAATGAATATATGCAAGGTGAGAAAGAGACATATACACCCATAGCTTTTTTTTTTTTTCTCAGAATCACACAAGCACATATGTGGCAAAAGACACAAAAGACACGAGGGAAAGATTAGATCATAGGGAAAGAACTGCTTTATGGTAAATATGATAAACAACACAATAAAACATTGCATTAAATTTTTATTTATTTCAATATAAGGGAAGGGAATTGGGAAGAAGTATATAGCTATTAGCCTTCAATAGCATTTTTTTTTAATGAAACACGTGTGGACAAATGTTACATTTGATAGAGAAGGGTGGTAGCACACAGTGCTTCTCATGTTTTTATTTTTCTAGAAGTTGTAATAATTTAATAATTTATGGAAGAAATAAAAAAACTAAATTCATACAATATTTATGGCATGCTGACTTTCAATATACTTATATTTATCTATATAGTTTTGACTTCATATTTGCTTAATAGTCATTTTAATTTGAAGGTGAGGAAAATCATTTTATGACCAAATGAATCTCAGTCAATTAATCTTTTGACCTTCTTTCACTCCTTGTAAAATTCATTTCAATTGTTTACCAACTTGATCTAGATTCTACATATCACTTTTCTCCCTTTGCTGGATTTTCTTTTTATTTATAATAGTTTCACATAGATGGAGAAAAGGAGATTCAAACATAGTCATATTCAATCGATCTTTCTTGAGTGCTCAGAATGGCTCAGGTACTGTGGTGATTCCCCATGTAACTTCACATGTGTTTTTTTTTTTTTTTTTTAATAGCTACTCTATTTATTTATTTATTTATTTATTTATTTATTTATTTAGCTGTGTTGGGTCTCCGTTTCGTGCGAGGGCTTTCTCTAGTTGCGGCAAGCGGGGGCCACTCTTCATCGTGGTGCGCGGGCCTCTCACCATCGCGGCCCCTTCCGCCGCGGGGCACAGGCTCCAGACGCGCAGGCTCAATAGTTGTGGCTCACGGGCCCAGTCGCTCCGCGGCATGTGGGATCCTCCCAGACCAGGGCTCGAACCCGTGTACCCTGCATCAGCAGGCAGACTCTCAACCACTGCACCACCAGGGAAGCCCACACATGTGTTTTTAAAAACCAGTGAAAGATAATTAAAGAAAAAATATCCAAATATCAATATGTAGTATTTTCTGTAACAAATCATTCACTATTCCATTTGGCTTTTTTTGCATACTTAGTTTACAAGAGCAATATGAAAAATGAATTCTGATTAGATGCATTCAGATTATATAGGAGAGACTAGAAGAATTATCAAAAGAAATTATGTAATAATAATTTTATCACTAAAATGGTGGTAGAACATCAAATGGGAAGATTAAAGACATTCAAATAAATAGTAAAAGTAGTATATAATGTCACAGAGCTGAACGTAATTCTACTAATTTGAAACATTGCTTTGAATGATGAGCTAAAAAGACCTCCCACTGGCATTCAGGTGGGCCATTTAAAAGAAGTGTGTATCAAAAAGTCAATGTTAATAAAGATGAGACCTTTATAAGAACTTTCAGTGAACTCTAAGAGAAGTTCCCATAACCATCTTTTCTCTATTTAAATGCAATTGCCCCATTTCATATTGAGATGTCAGTTGCCCACTCATTAAATACACTGCACACTGCTAATAGTCTCCTTTTTAATTAAGGTCTCTCGGCGTTGGAAGATTAAGAGTTCATAGAGAGCATACCCAGAGGAAATTGTGTGATCATGTTATTTAGCACTAAATCCCACATTTTTTTTTTTAGTGGAATGAATAAGAAAGGCCCATACTGCAAAAAATACAACTTAACCCATTAATATTATTGTATCTTCTATAATTTTTCTTCTTTGAAATTACCTAATCAATGTAAATTATATATTATCTCCAAGCTTCCTATTACAGAAACAACCCTGTGGTTTGTTGCTTTGACTCACCTAAACTTGCCAATGACTGTCTGAAAAAAAAAAGGAGAGGGATTTCCCTGGTGGCACAGTGGTTAAGAATCCGCCTATCAATGCAGCGGACACGGGTTCGAGCCCTGGTCCAGGAAGATCCCACATGCCGCGGAGCAACTAAGCCCATGTGCCACAACTACTGAGCCTGCGCTCTAGAGCCTGTGAGCCACAACTACTGAGCCCGCATGCCACAACTACTGAAGCCCACGTGCCTAGAGCCCACGCTCCACAACAAGAGAAGCCACCACGATGAGAAGCCCGTGCACCACAACTAAGAGTAACCCCCGCTCGCCGCAACTAGAGAAAGCCCGCATGCAGCAACTAAGACCCAACGCAGCCAAATAAATAAATAAATAAATTTATTTAAAAATAGAAGGAGAAACACAAAGAATCTAAATTATTTTCATATTTAGGAACAATAATAATTTAATAATAACTACAACAGAAATCATATTCGTAATTGGTGCTAAAAGTTAACGAGAACTTTTTATCAATAAATGAGCTAATTGCTTTGCATTTTTGATTGACTTAATCCTTACAAAAATCTTATTCACTTGAGGTAACTATTATACTTTACACACAGAGAAATAGACGTGTTCAAAGCTACACTGCTCTCAAGTGTGGGGCTAAAAATAAAATCCATGCCGTTTTCTCCTAGGGCTGCACTCTTATTTTACTGTTATGCCTTACTATTTTCTTTAATCCATTAGCATTTTGGTGAACCTGTTACTAAACCAACACTTGGGTCCACTCACCCCCATGCGTGTGCAGTAAAGCCAGTCTACTGACACTGGTTTGCGGAAGGAAAGTTGAGCGTTTATTGTAAGGCACCATACAAGGAGCCCTGGACAGCTAATGCTCAAAAAGCCCAGTCTCTCCTGATGGGTTTCAGGAAAGCATTTTTAAAGGCCAGGTGAGGGCGAGGCATCCCAGGGTATGTGATCAGCTTGTGCACAATTTTCTGATTGGTTGATAGTGAGGCAACAGGGCAGTGTCACAGGGGTTAACATTATCAATCCTCAGGCTCCAGTAGGTATGGGGGCTATGTGCTCATGGTCATCAAGTAGTTAATTTCTTGCATTTGGGGGGAATTTTAGCATCTGTATGACAAGTTAGGAAATGTGCAGCAGATACTATGATTCAGGTACTTCAGAGGGGATCTACAGCAGAGGATATGGGGGAGGCGTCTGTCACAGGAAGGTCCCATAGGGTCCAGCTTGGTTAAAAACCTAAGTCAAAAGGTGTATTTTCCAGGTCCCAATAAAGGCAAATCTCATGGTAGGGGAGGGATTGATAATGTGGGCTTATATTCTCCATACAGATTGTTTTACAGTTGCAAGGAGAAATCATAATTATACAATGGAGAAATTAAAAATACCTTGACCAGATGGCCAAAATGAATGTCAGCAAAAGAGCAGATAGACATTATAGCTTCTGAGTGTCTTACAATGAGAATGACACAGTGACATGTATGGAGTATTTTGTTTGAGGATGGAAAACCTGAATAAAATAAATAGAAATTATTAACAAACTCAAAATAGACATATTTTATGTAAAAAGAAGATGGGCTTATTATTTTTAAAAAATTAATCTCAAAAAAGACCGAGGAAACAAACTGTTTTCAATTAAAGGAGATTAAAGAGAATTGACAACTAAAGATAGTACTTGATCTTAGACTTGATCCTGTAGTGGAGGAAAATAATTACTATAGAGAATATTATTTGGTTAATTGACTAAAGTGGAATATGGACAACAGATTAGGAAAAAGTAACCAAGAGACAGAGTAACAAAAGTCAGTCACGTGGGTGTTCCATGACTAAGTAACTGATTCCCCAATGGAGACACTTTACTTTTCCAACTGGATTTTAGACTCAGCTTGTCAATTTCTTAAAAAAAAATAAATAAATAAATAAATAAAATAAACAAATAAATAAATAAATAAATAAAACCTGCTGGGATTTTGAGATTGCATTATCCTTTTAATATGTTGCTGAACTTAATTTGCTAATATCTTACTAAGAACATTTACATTTATATCTATGTAGGATATTGATTGTATTTTTTTTTTCCTCTCACAATTTTTTTGTTTTTGGCATAGGATAATGCTGACCTAATAAAATGTGTTGAGAAATATTTCTTCCCATTTCATTTTCTGAAAGAGTTCATGAGGAAATGATATTTTTCTTCCTTAAGTGTTTAGTAGAATTAATCAGTGAAACTCTCTGGACCTGGAGTTTTCTTTAAGGAAACATTATTATAAACAATGATTAAATTTCTATATATATGGAGCTTTTCAAGTCACTAATTTTTCCTTAGTTGATTTTTCTGGCAGAATTTGCCTAATACATTTAAAATATCAATTTTACTGTCATAATGATGTTTATAATATGCCAGTATCATCGTGTAAATGTCTGTGAGATCTGTAGAGTGTGCCCTGTTTTCTTCTATATATTGGTAGTTTGTATTTTCTCTCCTTTTTTTCTCTTTTTGTCTAGCTAAATTTTAATTAAATCTATTGGTATTTTCTAAGAATCAGTGTTGATTTCAATGATTTTATTTTTTCCAATTTTTACTGTGATTAAACATACACAAGATATTATTCACCATCTTAATCATTTTAAGTGTACAGTTTAGAGGTATTAAGTACATTCACATTGTTTTACAACCATCACTACTATTCATTTCCAGAACAATTTTCATCTTGCAAAACTGAAATTATATACCCATTAAATAATAACTCATTTCACTCTCTCCCCAGTCCCTAGATATCATTCTAATTTCTGTCTCAATGATTTTGACTACTCTAAGACTTCATAAAAGTGGGCTTATACAATGTTTGTCTTTTTGTGGCTGGCTTATTTTACTTAGCATGATGTCTTAGAGATTCAATCATGTTGTAGCATATATCAGTATTTCCTTCCTTTTTTAAGGCTGAATAATATCCCATTGCATTGTATATGACATTTTGCTTATTCATTCATCTGTCAATGGACATTTGGACTGCTTCCAGGCTTTAGCTACTGTGAATAAACCTGCTATGAAGTGAGTGTACACATTTTTCTTTGAGACTCTGCTTTCAATGCTTTAATGTTACATCCAGAAGCAGAATTGCAGAATCACATGATAAATCTATTTTTAATTTTTTGTGAGGAACCACCATGCCATAGTGTTTTTCATGGCAGTTATCTCATCTTACATTTCCACAAAGAGTGCACAAATCTTCCAAATTTTCCTGATCATCACCAACACTTGTTATTTTTTTGTTATTTTGACAGTAGCTATCCAAACAGGTTTGAGGCAGTATTCTTTTTTGGTTTTTAATGTGTTTCCCTAATTATTAGTAATGTTAAACATCTTTACATGTGCTTATTGGCAATTCAAACATCTTCTTTAGAGAAACACCTATTCAAATTATTTGCCCATTCTAGAATGAGGTTATTTTGTTGTTGTTGTTGAGTTTTAAAAGTGCTTATATATTCTGGGCATAGTCCCGTATCAGATATATGGGTATGCAAATATTTTTTCCATTCTATAGGTTTTCTTTAAGACACAAAAGTTTTTAAATTTCATGAAGTTCAATTTGTCTATTTTTTCTTTTGTTGTCTCTGCTTTTGGTGTCATATCCAAGAAATCATTGCCAAATCAATGTAGTGAAGCTTTTGTTTTATGTTTTCTGCTAAGGGTTTTGTAGTTTTATCTCTTAAATTTAGATCTTCCATCCATTTTGAGTTAATTTTTGTATGTGGTGTTAGGTAAAAGTCCAGCTTCATTCCTTTGTATGTGAATATCCTGTTTTCCCAGAACCATATGTAGAAGAGACTGTCCTTTCTCCATTGAATGGTCTTGGCACCCTTGTTGAAACTCATTTGACCATATATATGAGTTTTCTAAGTATCTTATGATCTATGAACAAAGACTAGTTTAATTGTTCCTTCCCAATTTGTATGGTTTTTCATTCTCTTTCTTCCCTAATTTCTCTTCTCTCATAACTGCTTTTGTTGTTATTGATTTTTGTTTTGTTTGTTTTATCTTGGCTGGTTTATACCACCTCCAAGGTGTCTGTGAATTAACATGTCCTCCAGCCCCTTTCATTCTCGAAGCATCCTTAATACCATTGCTAAGACATCTGGTATCATAGTTTAGTAGTTGAACCATTTTAAACCTGTCAACTGCACTCCTCATTTCTTAGATAACATTCAGTCAATTTTGCTTATTTCTGTTTCTGCTTTCCTCAGGATATGAATTATGATAAGCTTAATTCTGAAGTTTTTTTTCCTTCCCAAGTGGTCCCTTTTAACACTATTTAAAAAACGTTTAATTTGTGCTTTAATAAATCCTAGATATATTATCAATTATATTCTATTTGACTTTTAGCATTATTTTTGCCCAAATCAATACATTAGTAATATTCCACAAAGCTTGAACATGGGTTAAACATTTAAATATTGTCACTATAGTGAATTGATTTTTAAATTCTTAAAAGAAGTAAAAACTATAAGAACTTGTGTAGAATCACCAAAAAGAAAAGAAAAGAAAGGAAGAAAAAAAAGAAAGAAACAACATCAAAAGCGTCTGGAAACTTGCATCAGATTCTTTTTCAATGTACGTTTGTTTTCCGCATAAAACGTTATTTGTTTTTGATATATTCACTTATTTAAAAATTATTTGTTGAGTGTCTTTCATATGTGATATTCTAAACGTTGGGAATGGCATGGCAAACAATATAATAAGATCACTTCTCACATGCTTGCTTTATGTGCTAGTTGAGGAAGCAATCAAAAATCATAATGTTAATATGAAGATTTCAATTTAAATCCTGTAAATAAAATTAAACAATTGAATGGAATAAAAATCAGCAGAGGTGGGGAATATCATCTTATAAAAGCTAAAATACAGCAAAGCGGCATTTCTGTGAGGAATTCAGTGAGCTGTCACATGACTGGAGTCAAATACCAAGTCATGCAAAAATTCAAAGGAAGAATCTAGCAGTTGAGCCAGTAAGTACAAAGGTCCTGAGGTAGGAATATACTTTCTATGGTCAAGAAACTAAAAGAAAAAAAGTAACTTAAATATAGTTCAAGTGGAGAAGAGTGTAATTAAGCAAAATTAGAGTGCTGAAAATAGATCAGAATATCTTAATTTTCTGAAGTCCATTTTAAGGAAACAGAAGTAATCGAAAGAATTTTTGCCAGATGGGATGTGATGTGATTTCCAATTAAATAAAGTTATTCTGGTCTCTAGATAGGAAATAGTGTATAAGAAAGCAAAAGTGGAAACAGAAGACCTTTTCACAGAGAAATTTAATTATCTTGGTGAGATATCAAAGCAGGTTTAGGTGAGAAAGAAAGAAAAGGAGCCAGTTGTTTGTAAGAGCAAAATAGGTCAAATAAATGTATTTCACTGCTATATGCTATAATATGTGGGAATTTTGCAAATATTAATCATATATTTTCTGATAACTGTCAAATTGCATAGATAAATCTGAGATTTGGAAGAAAATTATTGATTCAGACCTATACTTTAACACATTGTAAACAAATATTTCATATCATTCCATTATTTTGTACATATTCAAAGACTATTGAAATGTTCTAAATATTAAATTTTTCTACAGACTTTTAATTATATAATTTTTATAAACATGCATCATCCCACAAAGCATATAAAGAATTATGATATTCAATTATTTAAAAGTTATCTGTTTGAATAGGAAGTATTTATGTATTAGTATTATGATGACCTTGGAGCTTACTTTATAGTGACCAATACTTTATAGTGAGAAGATGGAAGAAATGTGCTGTTATAAAATGTTTTTCAAATATGTTATTTCCTTCCATTCCCATCACCTTCCCACTGAATTAGCTAAACAAGTGACATACTATTTAATGCAGCTCCATTTTATCCTTCATTTTTTGATACTAGTCAGTTTTGGGACATATTGGAAAACAGTTTTGAGAATCTAGGATTAATGTTCCTCAAACGACATATTATTCAAAAAATAAAGGAAGATCTTAAGCAAGGAGATTTCAGATATGTTCTTGAAGGACATATGATACTCGATCTGTGTAGAATTAATGAGCTGCCTCAGGCCAGGATCATTTTAATATCTATCCCAAGTTCTTAATCCCTTATGTTTGAAACACTATATCTTTCAAAAGTTATGATGTACATTTTTATTCCAGGTATTACAAGATATTCACATTTCACTATCATTTTCATAAAAGAAGTTTGAGAATTCTTTGTGATAAAAAGTAACAAAAGTTTTTTAAGATATCCCTGAGTTCCTTGAAAATTATCTTCTATTTATTCTTAGAACTGGCACAACTACTTCTTAGATAGATATTCAAAGAGCAGCAGAGTCTGGGTAAATTGTCATATTGCCAGTTTGTCGGTGGAAGTAATATGAATTGTGCATGAAAGTAAGTCAGCAGCATATGATCAATGGAAATCTCAAAGCACTTGATTTTATCATTAAATACTTTCAGTTAATAAAATGCTCATTGGAATGAAATAAATGACGCTATTTTGTGGGAGATAAGTGTTCATTGTCAAGACATAATGGATAGGACTCAAATATATTGTGTTGTGAACATTTTTTCCAGCTCAGAAAACAAAATAGAATGGAAGAATATATTTAAGATGAAAAGACTGTAGCTATTGTAGCAAAACTGGAAGATAATTTAAGATAATATTGAATCACAAATTAACCACTTCAATTCTTAGAAGTGAAAAAAAGTAGTTACAGGATTGAAAGTTGAAAAGTAGGGGTTTTTTTCACTATCTTAGGAGAGTCCAAGAATGAGAGTCTTAGAATAAAATGTAATCTTTGAAATATGTCTATATATGGTTTATTTGTGTGTATATGTGTATAGATTCACCAATTACTGTCTGTATTTGTTGTTATTCTCCCTGGAAAACATTGTGTAATATGCTCTTTCTTTTTCCAAATTATTGCCATTAAATCTTCCTGTTATTTCAATGCATTATTTCACCAATGTAAATAAACACGTGTAGTCTGCATACAGACATTTTATATTAATATAATTCAATATTTCTTCCACTAGCTCTTTCTATTCACCCAAGTTCATTATGCATGATTCACCTAACTGTTCTTCAGGCTATTTACGTCAGTGAGTCACTTATACCTTCCCTTTAGGCTCCTTTTCTCTTCTGTTTTTGAATGAGAGTCCTTCGAAATGGAATTCTAGAGCCATAATTCTAAAAATAAACTAAAAGAACTATCTCTGAAACATTTTGGACAGAGGAGCACATTTCTTATTTTAAAAGACCTTCAGAGTCTTTCCCAGAATTTTTTGCTAACTTATGCAACTGTTTGCATTGTTTCCATTCCATTCAGATTAGGCAAACTTTCAAAAAAATCACAAGCATATTTGTAAAATGCATCCATGTTAACATCATAAGTGAATTTTGTCCTTGAGTACATGTGTTTTTATATGGCTTTCCTCAAACTAGATTCTTGATAAAAATCCGTATTGCTGATAGCTTTTGTTTTTGTAATTGTGTTCTGAAAGTCAAAAAGGAGCTGGCAAAATAAAAAAAGTCTATGACTCTAGCCTACACAAAATTAATTCACATTCAAAAAGATAACATTCAAAGTGTAACTCACAAAATTAAATTTAAAAGAAATTACAAAATGTGCTTGATAAGAAAAAGAAAGATTAAACTCTAAGATCTTTCTGTATAATTCAAATAATTAGACCATTTCAGATAATGAAAGTCAGTAGGCTTTCAATGATTTTGAACAACAACTTAGACCTCTGGGCAAACTAAGAGATCTGCTGAAGCTTACAGAATGTAAATTTTCTAATGATATGCACTAAGGTTATTTTGGTCAAAATGCATGAGCATCATTATTGTGGAACTAATGATAGCACATATAGACTTTTTATGTTTATTAAACGAAGCAAGATTGAATGGAATCAATCTTTTTATTACATTGTTTCATATGATGTAAATGTTTTATCCTCTTTTCTACATATATAGGGATAAAAAGTCTCATCAAAGAACAAAATGTGTTATCAAACCAAACTTGGGTGTGCTTGCCCAATGCTCAGCAAAGCCAATCTACTGACCCCAGGTTGTGGTGAAAGAAATCACAGCGTTTATTTCAGGGCCAAGCAAGGAAAATGGGCAGCTCATGCTCAAAAGACCTGAACTCCCTGATGGCTTTCAAAGAAGGGTTTCTAAAGGCAGCATTAGGGGTGAGGGTTGTAGGGTGCCTGATCAGCTTGTGGACATTCTTCTGATTAGTTGGTGCTGAGGTAACACAGTGGTATTTCAGATGCCAGCATCATCAACCTTCTGGTCCCAATTGGTCTGAGGTCTAAGTGTTTGTGGTCAGCATGCAATTAACTTCTTCCACCTGGTGGGCACTTTAGTACCTGCAAAACAACTCAAAGATATGGATCAGGTTATTATCTAGAGCCCTTGAGGAGGAACTAAAGGTCCTTGACTTTGTTTTATGACTAAACTATTTTTATTTTGTCTTGCTTGGCTGTTTTCCTTTGTTTCTGTATTTTCTCACTTCTCAGATTAAATTTGTTCTTTGGAACTCAGGAAAACCTAGGAGGCTCAGCTTATCTACAAACAAGGAGCAGGGGCCATGGCAACAATGGGGGTCTGTCCCAGGAAGGCCCCACAGGGTCCTGTTCGGTTTCACATGTATGAACTTGGTAGGACTAATTCCTAAGGAGTATAATCTATTCTCTTTTACTGTTATCTATCAATATCTTGGTAGTAAACCAAGAATATGCCTATCACACACTCACATACACATGCACAATCACACACATATATGGAAATTATATTTATATATTGGTTTAAAACTGACCAAAAGAACTGTAATACATAAACTTCACTATTTTAGCTCATGAGAGAATTATTGTTCTTTGCTTTGGCATTATGCATTAACTCCAAGAGAGAATATTTTTAATATGTGTTACCCTAAATAAAACTAGGAGCCAATAATAAGGAAGAAAGCATTTATTTGGTATCAAAGAATTGCACTTCAGGGCACAAAGATTTGCTTAGCAATCCAAACAGTGTCCCAATGAGGAACAAAAGTCTGGGGCTTTTAAAGACAAAGAAGGGAGTTTTGCATTACAAAGAATTTGAATTGGATTTGGAGGCAGAAGCTAGTATTGACTCAACAGGACTGAGTGCTAAGGCTATCCTAGAGATGGGGAAAGTCCCCTGTTCCAACAAGTTGCAGGTGTTCTTTCAGAATCCTTGGAATATTTGCGATTCGGCCTAGTTCAAAAGTTCATGGTTACACCAGGTAAGGACATGCATAACAACTCCTTACAGCCTCCTGGCTCCATTTTAAAACTCCTTGATATAAATGACTTCGTTTGGGACTTCCCTGGTGGTGCAGTGGTTAAGAATCCATCTGCCAATGCAAGGGACACAGATTCAAGCTCTGGTCAGAGAAGATCCCATATGCCGCAGAGGAACTAAGCCCGTGCGCTACGACTACTGAGCCTGCGCTCTAGAGCCCGCAAGCCACAACTACTGAGCCCACGTGCCACAACTACTGAAGCCCGCATGCCTAGAGCCCATGCTCTGCAACAAGAGAAACCACCACAATGAGAAGCCCACGCACCACAACAAAGAGTAGCTCCCGCTCACCGCAAAACTAGAGAAAAACCCACGCACACAGCAACGAAGACCCAACGCAGCCAAAAATAAATAAATAAATTTTAAAATAAATAACTTCATTTTATTTCACATTTCACAAAGGAGATAGCTTACTGAATAAAGTCGTTTATTGATAATAAAGGCAATAGCATGTTTTTTCTTTATCTAAAACAATTTCCCATTTTAAAGACCTACATGAGAAACTTCTTTTAGATCTCAATAATAGGAAAAAATATATATTGGCTTCCCTTGTTGCTATGTTAAGTAAATTAACACATTTTAAATATAAATACTTTTATTTGCATTTTACTAGGAAGCTTAAAGCCAAATATGTTACTCTTGATAAACCTAATGGCATACATTTTTTACACTAACTAACTTCATTCTTCATTTCATCTAATTTTTCTACTGTTATTTTTTTCCATGTTCAGGCTTTCTCTTGTTATATTGTGAGGTATAGATTACTGTAGGCAGACTTCTATTTTTCTTTTGGTTGTTTTATATACTTTATTATATAGGTTAACAAAATACTGATTAGGTTAACATTTTTCAAAAATATGTTGGACATATATAGCTTTCTTCATGCTTATGCACTTCAGACTTTAAACTATATAACTTTCTTTCAGTGATTAGAGAGGCTGTGCACATTTCCTGAATCATTTTGAAGCTGGAATGTGATGTGGAAACTCAAACAGTAACAGAATATCTACCATTACTGGAGCACTTATTCTAAACCAGGAACTATTACAGACTTTATATGTGTATGTCTAATTTTACAAACACTGTAAGAGTAAGTGCTGTTTTCAAATAGTTGATGCTGATACATGAATAATCTAAGATCACAAAAGTGATCAAAAATTACATAAAATGAATGTAAAACCAGTGTTCCATGGTTTCCTGCCCACTAACTTGCTGTTTCTGTGATGCAGCGGGTCCTTTATAATTGAACTGCTTCGTGTTCATTCTATATCCAATTCGGTTAGCTCATGAAATATGGCTTCGTAAATGTCACTCCTTTTAAAATTGTAAAGTAAAAAACGAACCAAACAAAGTCATTTATTAGATTGTTTGCCATGAGATATGTTCTGTGTAAAGGTCCAAGGCAAAGGAACACAGCTTCCACCTTAAAATCCAAAACAAAAATACCTCCTTTAGTGCTTTGTAAGTCAATTTGATTTCAGTTTTGTTCAGTGAATGTGAAGAAAGGGAATTCAATTTCAGTAAAGAATATCCCCATTACTCTTTATGAGATTATTGAGAAATACTACTACCCATTATAAGCTTAAATCCCAATCAGTTTAAGGTTTTCCCTTGTCTGCTTCTAATTTATGATTATTTTTTGTGAGGCACAATTTCAATAATTATTATCACACATATTAGTATCTACTCTCATACTTCTTGGCAACACAATTCAGTTTCCCAATTAAATTATCTGTGGCATCTGATTTTTTTTACTACCTTTTTTTATTAACAAACATTTTTTAAAGTCATGAAAATGCTCCTATTTTGATATGATATTTATAGGAAAAGAAACTAAAGATGGCCAAACAGTGATGCTCTTGCTTGAATACTGATTTAAGATGCAATTCTTATACAGGAAGTTGTAATTATTTACTTCAATATAAATATCTCCTATCAGCTGTAATCCTTTTTGTCAGCATCAAGCTTTTCTCAATTAATTTCTTTCCTTATGATCTGTTAACAAGAAACATACATGCTTATTATAAGCATGCATGAAATTTCTCATCTTATGTTCATAAAAGTGATATATTCATTACTGTGTACATAATATAAAGATATGGATACTGTAAAGGTAAATACAATATTTAAAAACAAATTCTTTCTGATGGAAAAAAAGGAAAGAGAAACCATTTTCTTTGAGCATTTACTTTGGAAAACTTGTAATCTTAAAGTCCTTCTCTGCTTCTCTGAAATGTATGTAAACCTTTTTTACAAGTTAAATAAGCCTCTTAGTTTTACAACCTAGTAATGTTTCTTCAACGGCCTAGGAGCCATCTCTTTGAAATGTCATCATCAAGGAAAATGGCTCCCCCATCTCTCAGTTTCTGTGAGGGTAGGAGGCTAATTTGGGCTGGTGTTCTGACATAAAGATATGAGAACTTTATATTCCCTTTGGAAAAAGCCAATTAGCTAATACAAATGGTCATCCTAATTACCAGGTGAATTTGGGATGCACTACATGTGACAAATAGTGCTGTCAAGCCCTCTTACTGGAGGACTAGTTATCATTCATCTTGCAAATTTGTATGTAATGACTTGTGTCTGCTTGGCTGTATAAAAGAGTGAGATTTCTTTCTGACTTTGCAGTCTCTTTAGTGGATTGACTGTGATTTCACATCACATCTCAGTTTAAAACTTATTCAATAATGGTGCTGTTTTCTTTCTCTTCTACATTTGTGGAGAAGTTTTTGTGAGCTGGTAGGAGACTTTGTTTTTAATTCCCCTACAATACTCTACATAATTTCATATTTCAAAGCTTCCCCCTGGTCAAGATCTTCAACCATAGGGACAATATACATTTTAATTATTTTTTGCTGAAACAGGAATTTCCAACTCTTAGAAAATTGAAACTCCCCATGATTTAATATAGAAGTTAATAAATTTATGTTGTAATCATGCAATAGGAAAACACACAGGTAATGTTAAACATATTGTGCCTTCATTGTGTGGAGGCATCTAGCACTACGGTATCTACCTCTAGAAGTGATTTTTTTCTTTAACTGCCTATAAATTCATGTATGTGAAATATTAAGCAATTTCTTAGTAGACATCACGGTCTAGCTAGAACAACCAAAAGCAGTTTTGTTTTTGTTTTTGTGCTCCCAGGACTACCCTATTCCAAACATCTGGAGACTGAAACCAAATTTCCAAGTACAGTTCAAGGAGTGGGACTCTAGTGATGTTTGTTTTGCTTGGACTATAGGGTATAATATAAATCAATCTTAGAAAGAATTTAGATTTTAGAGAGTCCTCCAGAAAGAATTTAGATTTTAGAGAGTCCTCCAGAATCATGTGAAATAGGAGTCATTCAGCTTCTTTCCTGCATAACCTTCTAAGATAATGGATTTTTTTAAGTTAATAAAAAGGTTGCAAATCTGGAAAAAAAATGAACTATTTTTTACTTGGTACACATTAATTTATATATAGGCTCTGCCCTTTAAGGTAAAACCTGCTGGTTATTTGAAATCTTTTATCTGTGATTTCTCAGTCTGTATGGCTTATTTTATTTGAAAGTCAAAATCCCGTTGAATTTAGGCGTACAGTAAAATGTGTTAAAACTCTTAGCAGAGCGTGGTTCTTGCTGTCATTCCACCCCACCTCCAGCACCTAGAGCTCTCTTACAATGTTATATTTGTTTACTCCATACCCTGATCACTTTAAAACTAACATATACTTTACATATTTATTGCATGTATTTTTATCATTTCTTTTCTCCTACTGGAAAGTTTATGAGGGCAAATATTTTTGTCCAATTTTCTCACTACTGCATGTGTCTGGCATATAAATTGTGATCAATAAACGTTTATGGAATATATTTAAAAAATACTATGAGTTCAAGAAATGTTACTTGAATTTGAATATCAATTAAAATTGTAATTGATCTTTAATTCATTACCCATTCATAACGAATGTTCTTAGATTTATCTATCTACTTTTATTGGATGTGACCTCAGTGAATAATTGTTTCATTGAAAGAGACCTCGAAAAGCACCCAAACAACTTAATTCCAAGGTCTCTGGAAGAAAGCTGTCTAAGCCCTATTTGAACAGCTTCACAGAGCTGTCTACCTGACGTGTATCACCCTCCATTTTTTATCCAGCTATGTTGGAAACGGCAGCTCTTAGAGCTTGCCAAGCTCTTAATCATGACTTTCGCTCGGAATTGTTAAATTCTCACCCTAGCTTTCAAGAGTGATTGAAGGAAGGAGCCATGGGCTTAGCCAGGACATGTGCTAGAGTTAAGACTGTATGGTATTGAATTCAGAGGTGCCAGATCTAAAATAATGTACAACGTCTGAGGAATTAGCTTCCTAGGACATTTAAGGAAAATGTGAGCGCTAGCTTTTGGAGACAGTGGATGGGAGTGTTTTCTGGCTAGAGGAAAGCATGGGAATAGACCGTAGGCAAGAGAGTTTTTAATGGTTTCCTTTACCAGTCCATATCCACTATAAAAAGCCAATTTTAGCACTAAATACTCCAGGTCAGCTTTGATAAATACACAGTAAACTATGGACTTCCTATAATTCAATATTAGGATTGTATTAATTAAGCTCAAGTTTATTCTTGATTCTTAAGAAGCATGGACTTCTTTTGGTAAACAGCATTTAATATTGAGCATAGAGACAACTGACTCCACCAGATATTTTCATCGGGATTTATTGTTAAATCGGGATTCTCTTAACCTACTTTGTAAAATTGCGTCTTTGACTATAAAACCAGGGCTTACATTTATTTTTTCCCATTTTAAATCTAGTTGGTGGAGACTATCCTCTTGCTTTGCCAATAATTATATTTTGATTATGGCAACCAATTATTTTAGCTATTCCTTCTAGATGTGTTTTCATGAACTGTGTTAGGTATGCCTTCCATGATTTTTCAGTGATAAAATGTTCAAAGGTCGGAATGGATGGAACAAAGAAAAGAGAATGTGTGTCATGCTCTTCCCATTGTAAAATAGCTATGCCAGGTACCTAGCTATGCTTTCGACTTTAGTTATTTCCTTTAATTTCCACGTCGCTCTGAGTAGATTTTATAAATAAATAAATAAATAAAGCCCCAATCCAGTTAGGCAGCTCATTCAAGAACCGTTTATTTAGTAAGTGATTGAGAAAGAATTCAACCAGGTGTAAAACAAAAAACTAATATTCTACTCTCTTCTATCTAGTCTATTCTATTCTGCTCCATTCTGTTCCATTCTATTCCTGGTTTTGTTAAATTGTTTAATTTTCCCCATCACATTAATATTAAAGAAAAACAATCAAATTCAACTTTACATTTACAAAGATACTGAAAACTACAAACGGTGTTTTGATCAAATTTAGGTATCTTGTTAATGATGAAAGTATAATCAGTACAACTGAATTGTCCTTTCAAGTATGTTATATTGTCTGTCATTGTACTAAAATTTTGTCTCAAAACATAACAGGTTGTTGTGACTCAGGTATTGATACTAAGACTTCATTTCCCAGGAACAATTTATAGTAATTTCTTTCAGATTACTGATAGAAAATTTTAAATAATGATCGCATTTTTGTTTTTTGCTGTTTTGTCTTGATTCGTTTAAGTTCTGACATCTAAAATCACTGAGCCTAGAGGTAAGTTTATTTAAAGCCATAAAATTTCCTGTTACCATTTTCTCCTTTTATTCATAAGTTTAAATGTTCTTGATCAACTCCATAAATTTAATTGAAATTGATCTAATCTTGAAGTTCATTTTATTTAATGGGAGAGAAAACTGTGAATTAGGTCTGTTCTACATGTCTCTGTTAACATTGCACCATCAGCTCCAAGCAGGGGACCTATTCCTTCCTTCCTTATTTCTCTGAATAGGTATCACATATTAACCAACATTTTAAAAAAATTACATTAGAAATAGCATTAAATATCTGCACAGTAAACAAATAATTCAATTATGCTCTTTTTCTGATATTCCCAGAGGGGAAAAACATTTCTAAATTGATTAAGCCATGAAACTGGGCACTCATCTCTATTCTTCATAGCTCAATGTCAATTAAAAACCAGATTGTTCACTGGTTTTGGAGTTCAAGACTAAATTAAAAATATATTAAATGTTTTTTGAGAGATAAATTGTTAAAGAAAATGTGATGTATGTGATATATGTTATATTTATATGTGTCTATATGTAGGTATATATATATATGTATATATATATATATAATTTTTCAACCATAAAAAAGGAAGAAATCCTGCTAATTGCAATGATGTGGATAAACCTGGAGAGCTTTATGCTAAGTTAAATAAGACTGAGAGAGAAGGACAAATACTACATGGTATCACTCATATGTGGAATCTAAAAAAGTTTAACTCACAGAAACAGAGAGTAGAATGGTGGTTGCCAGGACTGGGGAGTGTGGGAAATGGGAAGAGACTGATCAAAGTATACACACTTTTAATTACAAGGTAAATGCATTTGGGAGATCAAATATACAGCCTGGTGACTATAGTTAATAACGCTGTATCATATACTTGAAATTACTAAGAGAGTAGCTCTTAACTGTTCTCACCACACACACACATAAAGGAACTATGTGAGGTGATAGGTGTGTTAGTTAATTCACAATGTATATGTATATCAGATCATCACATTGCACACTTTAAATGTATACAATTTTATTTGCAATTATACCTCAATAAAGCTGGAAAAAAAAGAATTTCTTGAAGAAAAAGAGTATATTAATATTTTGATAATTTTTAGTAATAGAGAAAAACATGGTAAAGAGATTTTTACTGTATATAAAATATGTATATAAAAATATACATATATATTATGTATGTAAAACTGTATATAAAATATATTTGGATTTTATACTAAAAATAATAATGATTTATATGTAATAATAATATATGTATATGTACTAATAAGGAATGTCCATCTTTGTATGTCGATAAATATAAGAACAAACACATTTGAAATCATCATTTTTATTCCTAATTGTATTGCATAGCTGAATACACAAAAATATGTTATTATTAACATTTTGTTAGACATTTGGATTGTTTTTCTTTTGGAGGTGTTAAAAAACAAATTTCAGTAAAAATTCTTTATAATCTGGTGTTGATTTGATTGATGGATTTTTTTAAAGATTAATTCATAAAATTGGAATAGCTCAGTCACAAATTGGTACTAAGTTTTGAAAATATTAAATAACTATCCAGAAATGTTTCACCAAGTTACAATGCAAACTGCAACATGCAAACATCTATTTTCCCAAACTGTAGCGAAAGCCAAGTATTCCTATTTAAAACAGTATTTGGCAATCTATTGAATGAAATATATTATTGCATTTTTTTTATTAGGTATATTTGCATACTAATAAGCCTACTCATGTTTTTGCATATTTTTCTCACTGTGCTGAACCAAAGTGTTTCCAGAACCCTCAGATGCGTGGTTCTCCAATGTTCTCTCCAACATTGAGAGACATAAAATGGGGAAAAAACTGAGTCACAATCTCTTGAAATAGAAAAAAAAATGTCAAAGCAAATATTCATATCCCAAATAGAATTCAGTTACTAAAACTAATGCTAGACATCATTTTTCTCTTTGAAATCTCCTCAAACACATTGTGCATTACCAAAAATAAATATCAGAAGGGACTTTTTCAACCACTGTTGTACTAATTCTATAACATTTAAAAAGCACAAACTTCTCAGTACTCACAATCTAGAAAAATTTCAAAATAATTTGTCTTCAGCAAAAGATAATGACAAAAAGTTAAATGTATTAAATAAATACAGGTAGATAATATTCAACTTTATAGGACGAACATGAAGTAACTGGAAAAAACAATTCCACTCATCTGACTGCTTCTTATCCGTTCTGAAACTTTCTAAGTTATCTGGGTGTCATGCTCTCTCAAAATGAGGAACAGATGCTAGATAACTTCTAGCCTCCCCTTTCTTTTCCCTAGAACACCTGTTTTACACTGACCACCTGCTCAAACGTTTCTACCCCATCAGAATAATCTGAGATCTGACAGACTCTTGTCAACACAAGATGGAACAAGAAGTTTTGTTGCCAAAATAGTTACAAATCTCATTTCACTTACTTACTTAAGAAAGAAATGTCACGTCATTCTATTCTGACTCAATTACTTTTTGCCCTCAGAGAAGAAAAAAGATTAATATATGAAAATAATTGTTTTAAAAAGTAATGTCCTATGGCCTCAGGTGTGGCTTTAGTGAAAAAGCAGTCATAGTCAAGGTTTTCTTTCAATGCAGTGCTGGCCTGTGTTCTAAGAGCCCAGAATGAGGAATCAGAGGTCAATGCCTCTGCTGGCCAGCTGTCATATTGTCCCTGACCCAGGCAACAAGTGCAGTGATTTTGGTCAGTTCTCTGCTTTCTGTAGTATAAACAGGTTATTATTCAAAATGGTCCCTTGCCGCTAACCTGTCTGATCAGTCCCGCTGGGTGAGGGTCAGCTCTCCAATCTCCATACAGTAGATATTATTTTTATTGTTCTGCCTGAGAGCTTGTGACATTTGCCCTTTGTCCTTGGCATTCTGTAGCTAGAGCAGGATATGCCTAGATCTGCCCTTTCTTACCAAGCTTCCTGGGACTCTGTGAGCCTTTTTCATTTGCAGATTCTTCCTTAACACAGGGAAAATTTCTATTATTATCTCACCTCCTTGGTTCCTCTGCCGTTTTCATTTTCCAAACTCTTATTATTCACGTGAAATTTTTCTTGGATATGGAAACATCACAAGACAGAAATCTAGGGATTGTGCTGTGTGAATGGTTCCCATGAAATTGTGTGAGTAGTGGCCCAAGTTAGTGAGACCTCTGGATTCTTGGCTCGTCCCTTTTGATTTCCAAGTCTGTGAAGTTTTGCTTTGAATTTTAAGATATATCTTTCATTTGGTTGTCCAGGTTAACCACTGGTGTTTTAACATTGACCATCCTTTTTTTCTATCTGTCCCCTAAAATGTGTGGACAATTTTTTTTTTTTTTTTACTGAAGTACAGTTGATTCACAATATTGTGTTAGTTTCAGGTGTGCAGCAAAGTGATTCAGTTATACATATATATATATATATATATATATTCTTTTTTTTCAAATCTGAACAATATAATATTTAAGTTATATGAAAATTTTTGTGTGATAAAGTGGACTTTCATGAAGCACTCATTATTATGGTTGTTGCTGTTATTGTTGTTTGTATTGAAGTTATCTATCTTTTCGTCGTTTGTATTTCTCTAAGAGCAGTCCATTTCTGCACTTCTACTTCTACATATTGGGTGTGAACTACACATTAGTGTGCTCTCATTGGCCTGAGCTATGCATAGGTGCTCAGATCTGATTTTTGGTGGATTTTAAGCAGCAGTAATTCCTCCAGGCAATTGGCTCTGCAGTAGTCTCTGGCCCTGTGGGCCTGCAGTGTTCCAGCCAGCAAATTGCCAGTAGGAGCGCTAGGAGAAAATACCCTCACATCTTCATTGATTCCGATGCAAATGTCAGGGCTCTTTCAGCTACAGGAGTAAAACTTACTCAGTGTCTCCTACTTTCCTCAGGAGCCAAGGAAGTCAGCTGGTCTTCTGCGGAACTCTCACTGATAGGGCTACACTTCCACTCCAGGGAGTATGTGCACTTATACCTGTTGAATGTCCTCCAAAATCAGTGTACTCTAATCATCTCCTATTCATCCTACTGGTGAGGGAGGGATTGTTGCTCTAAGATTATGGGAAGAGCCAAACATGATTACATGACTACCTGCCCTGGACAGAGGAGATAACAGGGGTTGATTAGTCTCGGGTACCCACAGCCTAGGAAAGGAAGGTGCTTCTCCATGCAGGACTGCATGGAACAGTGTGAACAGCCAAGGGAGTGAGGCTTCGTAGAAACAAGAGACCATGGTGCCCTTGAGTCCTATCGAAGGATGCGATTGGCATGTTTGAATAATCCCACGTGCTGACAGGAAACTGAAGCCCACTGCTCAGGTGTAAGCAGGCATCATGCTTGGTCCCTTTGATAAGGACACTTGTTTGGCTAGGGAAGCAGAGCAGGGAGAGGAACTCGCCCTTAGGCCATGCAAGGCCCTCCCAATTTCACCAGCTTTCACAGCAACACACAATATTGGCCCTTTGTTATAGGTCTTACATCACACAGTTGGATGTGGATCTTTATGTTGGGGCTCTCGGCTACTTGCCACCTATGCTCCTGTCAATAGAAGAGCTGAGTCCTGGTCACTGTATTTGTCCTGACAAAGCCTTAGTTCTGGCTTTTAATCCTCATGAGCTCAAGCAGCGGCTCAGCCTGGAGAAGTCACAGGCAGGTAGAAAAGTCAAGTTGCAAGGGCGAAACAGGATGCTGAAGTCTGCCCAACGCTAACCCAGGGATTCTTCTTAGGAAGCACATAGGATTACATTTATTAATCTCTCTGTTGATATGCCTGTTACCATTCACTATTAGAAATTCCTGATACCACATTAATGTTAGGTATGATTTTTCTTAGCATTAAGCGCTATCCTGGTGAAAAGTATAAAGGTGACATCAATATGTATAAGTTTTAATCAAAGGTTTTAGGCAATTTGTATATTAAAAAGAATAGACATGCCTTCCAGATATTGCGGGTTTAGTTCCAGACCACCATAATAAAATGAATATCACAATTAGCAAGGCACACAGATTTTTATTTTGGTTTCCCAGTGCGTATAAAAGTTATGTTTGCACTATACCATAGTCTATGAAGTGTACGATAGCACTATGTCTGAAAAGACAATGTACATACCTTAATTTAAAAATAGTACTGTTGGAATCATGGCATAGGTTGCCACAAACATTAAATTTGTAAATAACGCAATATTTCCTAAGTGCAATAAAGTAAAACAAAATAAAATGAGGTACACCTGTTTAAAAAGAAAGCATTCACAGTAGTAGTGATTTGATAAGTATACTATCTGTGAGAACCAATCCCACCTATTAGATACATGTGACTTATTATTTATCTGATATTGTAACATCAACGACTTATTAGTTTCATCCTAAAGAACAACACTGCAAGAAAAACAGATGTAAAACAAATCATGATTTATGTTTGGATGGTTTGAGTCACAACTTAATTATTAATTTTTGCTTGAAAGTATAAACATAAATAAAAAGCTACTTGGACATTTTAGAACAAAAAGAAAATAATTTTAAAGCTTATTTGAGTTTTGGGTAATAAAATACCTCTGAAAATTTAAAGGAAATAAAGATTGATCAATCTGTAGCTCATTGTTTAAGATATATAAATTTTTTAAGTTAATGAATACCTTTATATTATGTACGAATATAGGGTGTCTCTTAGGATGGGAAACATGTTTTTACCAGTCTTTTTGGATAATCACTTTTGGAATTGTTTTACCTGTCTGGCATGATAAATTCTGTTATCTTGAAATGCTTATATATTTGAA
Organism: Balaenoptera physalus; assembly: GCF_965194825.1. Taxonomy (NCBI): domain Eukaryota; kingdom Metazoa; phylum Chordata; class Mammalia; order Artiodactyla; family Balaenopteridae; genus Balaenoptera; species Balaenoptera physalus. The sequence goes on from NC_138890.1 coordinate 161,831,793, forward strand.
ATGTTATTTCCTAAAATTTATAATTATTTTTTCTAGAAAATGAATTAATTTCATGTTCATTTTTGTTCATATATTCTCTTCTCTCCCCTCTTTCCCTCGGGGTTAAGATCTTTTAATGATCTAGCCCGGTAAATAAAGTAGCTCCACAAAAAACATTACATTTATTAATTTCATTCTTTACCCATGCAGAAAAGTACTAATAAATTATTCTGAAATATAATATGTTCTTGGTATACTGAATAAGGTGGATTAATGAAAAAGTACATTGAAAGATTCACTAAGAAATGAAATGATAAAGTGTAGCCATGGAAACTGCTTTCACTTTATTAATTTTTAAAACTTCTGTATGCCTTATGTCTGCCTAATTAATAACACTGTCATGCTTATTTATAGATACGTAGATTAACTTATTCTCTGTATAGTATTAATACATTTTTTTCTCTTCAATTTTAAGTGGTAAATACCCAATGCCTAACATTTAGAACATTTAGAATACACTAATTGGTTACTATGTGCCTTAAGTCCAACTATCAGAGAAACTATTCTCTAATTAGTGAACATTATATTTCTCAATGCTTCGTCTGCATATGCTTAACAGAAGTATTATATATGTACCATTTAAAATCATGTTTTGATATAAAGTGGTCATTTCAATTTGTTGAAAACATATAAAAATAAGATCTAACATGACGCATTCAATATTAAGGAGTTTTCCCATATCTGGCTTCAACAGTAATAATATCTCATTAGTACTGATTACATAATATATGGCAATGACTGGAGTGCTTCTTTAGATATCTCCCTGAATTTGTCAAACCACCTATTATGTGGATAATTTAAGTCTGTTTTATAAAGTCTGTCTGGATCCAAAGGTTATGCTGTTTCCCACACAAAAATTTAATAATTACATATATTGTGTACATTTCAAGGTTTCATAAGTATTATTCAAACCTTATTTAAAATAATATAAGAAAAGCATTATAAAATAGGATTTTGTCCATATTTGAATTCATGCAAACACACAACCCAGATATACTCACTCAAAGCAAATGACTTATGCTTTACAAATGAAATACCTGGCTCTTCCTCACAAAGATGCATTATGATCTCTTGCCTACTGTCTCTCACCTCATCATACAAAGCCTGCACACCCACTACTTGTCTCACACAGCTGTTCACAGCTGATTGGAGTCAGTAGAGTGTTACATTTCATAAATACAGACTACATACACATAGTTTAATCAATAAATATATATATAGACATATATGATAGACACAGTTTTATATTATATGTTTAGATAAGTTAGAAACAATCTAAACTGCCCACAAAATTGATGATGCCATTATAGATTTTCACTTTGCTATTGTAACTTTTTAATGATATAAATCATCATAAAATTATTGATAGGAAAACCTAGTACAAGATCATAGAAATAGGTATAGTCCTAAAATGTGAGTGTATTTTGCTTTTAATGTATGAACAAAGTAATATCGCACATTATCACTGAGATTATTTCAACATAATGAATGTCCTCCATCTAGAGCTACTTTGACTCAGAGATAGTAGCTTGATTATAAGAGAATTTTTTTCTCAAATATGAATTACCAACAATTAAATTGGGGGTAATTAAGGTATCTGCAGAAACAAGAGTCATGTAGCCTGTAATTTTTTATTTCTAAATGTATTTATTTTTCAAATACTGCCTTACAAAATATTCATATTTCTTTAAACTTAACTTACAATTTGATGTGTCAAAAATGTAATCTCAGGAAATTTCACTGGTATTAACCTTAATGATTCTGTATTATTTATAAAGACAGTTATAATTAGATGTTGAGACTCACAATAACTTGGACGAGGCATCACAAGCCAATTGTGATATACATCTCTCTCCCTAGCTAAGCTTGCACTGAACCTAAATTTTTTTTCAATATACTTGGATAACAATTTCTAATGCAAAAGAACGAGCTTTGGTTTAGTCCAAGTGAAATCAGCACTTATAGAACCAATGAGGAAGTGGGATCTGCTTTATGACAATTTTTCTATGACAGAAACATCACAGAGAAAATTGAAGTAGGCTGTTATTCCTTTACTTCTTTAGGAGGTTACTTATTAGATTTATAGACAAAAAGAAGAACTCTAAAAGGTGTAGCGATGGAAAGCACCTCTTGAATATTCTTCTGAAGAATGCCACAAAGAAACATCACAGCCTGCAATTGAAAATTAAATTGAACAAGTTTTCTGTGTTCCATAGACATTGAAATGCAACAATATTGGAGTCTGTCTTAAAGAAATGATGTGCTGTCCATAGGCTACTTGGAATTGTATGGCTTTAAAATCCTCAGAGGAAGATTTGTCAGGTATTTACATATGTCTGTGTGTTTTATATCTATAAAAATAAGCCTTTATTTCTAAAGTAAAATTAAAAGAAGTTTTCAAAATAAAAATGTATACTTCAAAATAAAGAGATTATTATTCTAAAAATCTTGATTCTTGTAAAAATATAAAATATTCACGTGTCAAAAGTTGTATTTAACTCTAATGAAAAGGGAGCAAGTAAGATGTAACCAGTATTTCAGAGAAGATTCCAAAGGCAGACACCCATAAAAGCATTAGGGATGCTGAATGAATGTACAAATAAGTGCAAAGGTGGGAAAAGTGTCAATATCCATAAGGTGCTAATAACAAATCAACTGTGTTTCAGTGAAACAATTTGCATTCTGTCAATAACAATGATTAGGTTACTAACAATTTTAAAAAGGTCTCAAAGACAAGGGAAGGCTCAGAACTCCCATAGAATCAGAATAACCCAAAAGGCCATGCTTGGTAATGCCTTGTGTTTCATTGAAGACATTCCATAATCTTTTGGTTCATTTCAAAGCTTCTACAATTTTCTCTTTACTGCCCTTATGCAATATTATTTACTGAACAACTTCTTTGAGTTAAAAAAATTTTTTTTAAGAACGCTTCAGTTTTTTTCTTTGTTTACTTAAACTTCACTGCATCCCTCTTGAGTATATCTTTAAAATAGATTGGGAGTTTAGGATTGACATGTACACACTGATATATTTAAAATAGATAACCAACAAGGACCTAGTGTAAAAAAAAAATGATGTTTACTCATTAAAAATGTTTTTGAGGGACCATTAAAATTCACTAATAACAAAAAAATAAAACTCAAGAAAATGAAAACCTACCAATTATCTTAATACTCAATAACATTGAACATTTTAGTATGTTTCATTTTTATTTATCATTACTTGTATATCACCCTACTTCTTTTTCTGACCAATCTCATTGGGCATATTTACAAGACATTTACAATTTTCATGATCAGCAGTCTGTAATTGATTCTCTTCTTGTGCACCCAGAGCAGCAAATTGTGCTTTACCTCTTTCCCTAAATCCTCCCCAATCATCAACCTTAAAGTTCTACTGATTTTATCTTCAAAATAGTATCATGCAGCCACGAATCTCCATTTCTTCTGCCCTGGATTCTCTCTCCAGTCCCATCATTTCTCTGTAATGAGTAACGTTAATTCTTTATAATACGTTGCTCACCTCTTCACTCTTTTATTTGAGAATTACATCATTTTCCATTACTGTTAGGGGAAGTGTTGAAATCTTAACCAACAAAGTATTATTTAATCACTGCCTTCCTCTACTTATTTATTACCCATTTTATTGCTGCCTCTGATACAGATACTGGTTTTCTTTGAGTGACTTAAACATGCCAGGTTCACTCCCATCTCTGCCGTCCTGTAAACTATTATCATGCTATTTCGTAAAGAACTAGTTATCCCCTCCCCTGAACTAGTTTAACTCCTATTCATCTCTTGCATTTCCCCTTCAAGTGTCGTTTTCAAGGAAGTTTGCCTACATCTCCCTGAGTAGAGTGTCTTTCGACTTAATCTCTCTTTCTCTCTGTGTCTCTGTGTCTCAGTCTCCATTGGTTTCTCTCTCTGTCTCTCAACTTCTCTCTCTCTCAAATAGGTAGGTGGATAGATATAGATATATAAAATATTATATAATATATTTTGGTGGGTGGGACACTCAAATTAGTCCATTGCTATATTAAGACTCTTTTTCTAATTGTTCTCTTGTATTTCATTCTCTTATTGTTTGGCTTTAGGATCTAACTGATGTTTTTCAATTTTATCTTCATGTCATTCTGTTGGATTTTAGCATTTTGTGGGTTTTTCACATCCTCTTATTTCACCCTCGAAGGTAAAATATAGTTGTGATCCTTATGAGTATAACAATTAGAATCTTTTGAAGTTTTATTGCTGTTGCTTTTGATGTTTTTGTTTCCTAAATTTTCTCCATTATACATTTTAGAAGGAAAATAGGGTCATTTTTTCTGTGCATTCATATTGGTCTTTCTATTTCTTGATACTGGTTCTTGTGTTATTCCTGGCAATCACATCTTCTCTGTTTTTATTTGAAAACAAAGGACTGCGTACTCATGCTGCTTTCCTAAGCTCATTATAAGAAAATTTCCTTCCAAATCCTCAGATTCAAAAGTCTGATAGATCTTTCTTTAAAATAAACTATTGAGGAGCCAGCTTTCCCGATCCCAATATATGACAATTATTCTCGGTTACTGATATCCCGTGAGATTGTTTCAGTTTATTCAGGGTCGAGCCCTCCTTTTTCAAAGAAGTAAGTGCTGGGCTGTGAGAGACTGAAGATACAAATGAACAATGGCTGGACCATATATAGAAATCAAACACTGACCCATAGCCTCTGCAGCAAGCAACCAGCTGGGAAACCAAACCACAACCTTTGTAACAACTGACACCAATCTGCCAGGACTTGGTCAGCAACTGCCAACTTCTCTAATTGTTGCCTCTGCTTCCAATTTAGGACCTAACCAGAGAAAGCACATCGGTTCCCTTAACCAAGCACGTAGGATGTCGCTCTTCTACTTAGCCTATCTCCAAAGTCCTCGTGCCAACAGCTTCTACTTGTGACGCATCCAGTGCTTTTTTTTTTCCATTTAAAAACGTTCCCAGTTCTCTGCCTGCCTTGGAGCTGTTGCCAAATACAAGTGATGGGGGCTGACTCCCCTGCTATAGCAAGCCCTGAGTAAATAACCTTGTTTATTCTCCTTTGGACGGTTAATGTTCATGTCTGTTCTAAGTTTCTTTTTTGTCTTGCTAATCCTGGAAGACTGGCTATTTCCAAGATGAAATGCACCTATATTTTTAAGGCAATTTGTATTTGCTATAATTTCATGCATATAAAATTAAATTTAAACAGATCCATTAAGCCTTTAGAACTCACACTAAAGAGTTGAAAAATGAGGCAAGTCAAAAATAAAAGAAAATTCTGAGGATTTTAATAAGAAAAGCAGTTCTTTACACTGTTTAACTCAAGAAGTATTTCTGAATGTGATTTCTCCTTCTCAAACATTATAATCTGTATCAATATGTGGTACATTTTTGGAAATGTATTTGATTGTTGTTCATGCTTGTGAACTTTTTATTAATAAAACGCTATTTCTGTAGAATATGCAGCTTTAAAGGTTTCCTGCATTCTGCAATGAAAGGTGTAAAATATGTGTGGGTGGAATTATTTTCTGCATAAACATGTACTCTATTTAAAATGTTTCTCCATGGACAAATATGTTTTTTTAATAAAGTAAGAGTTATGTGCATTCATACAAATCTTATATTTTGCATAAATTGAAGTGGAATATATAATGGACATTAATCTTTGTAGCTGTTAAACAATGCATGCTCAAACAGTAAAAAATCTGTTTTACAGATTAGTAGTAGGTAAAGACTGGAATGTTGTCAAGAATACACTGCACTCATGGTAGCCATCCATACGTTGAAAAGGGAGTAGACACACTGAAATAAATTAACCTCTTGGGAATCATGAAACTATTCTTTATTTTATTGTAGCAAAATTGTGAATAAAGTGCTCTATCCTGAAAGTAGAGAAGCCTGACATGAAGTGGAATTTAAGAGGATAACCTTACAAGAGAATAGAAGTTCAAACCATTTACCACTGGCGTTCACAATTCAGCAGTGTGCCAAAACTAATGACGGTGTCCATTTGAACTCTGCCTTGACTATTACAGAGAACATGTGTGTCTTTACCAGACCTGATCGCATGCAACCCTGGGCCAATTATGAACTGGCTTCTCTCTGCTCCAAATATATCCCTCTATATCCTGCTTTGTGACCTTGGGGCTGCGACTCTGCAAATTACTGCTCTCTTCCCCAGCTGACTTCTGACCACTTTTTGCTAACAGGTGGCACAGAGCAACACGAAAGCAGGAGGAGCAGAATGACATCTGACTTGGTGTACTCCTGATGTTACTGTCAGATATGCCACAGCAAAGGTGCTTCACCAACAGCACTCCACAAGCCAGCCCCACTGTGATAAGCAGGTGAATTTTTCTGCTCTCTGAGAGATCTGGATCTAACTTCCAGGAGGAACCTCCACTGAGCCTCTAGATTCTGATAATATCAAACCATCCTTTTGTTTCCTCAGTCCTAGGAATAGAGGCTGCTCTGTACAGCTATTATTTCTGGGTTACCTAAGTAGTCTCTGTGTATACTTCCATGTCTCCAGTTCTGGGGTTACAAATCCCTGTATAAAATTCAATTTGTTAAAATATCTAGCAGGGTTTATATTATCCTCACTGTACTATATGCAGTGACTAATTATCTCTTATAAATGTAATTAAATATCCCAATACCCCAAGCCCATGCTACCACTATCATTTATACAGCTTGGAAAATAAACTGACCACCAAAATGTGTTCTGCCTGGTTTAATCTATCATCTTCCTTTCTATTAGACAGAATTAGTCACTGAAATAGCATCTCCCAATTAATGGTGATCAATTGTTTTTATTTTAAAAAATATTCTGCTTGTTTTAGTTTATGTCCCTCTTTGTAATTGATCACCTCAGTGACTTAATAATTCAAGTTTTTATTGTTCAGAAATAAGATATATACATTCTCAGTGCCTCAGCTGTAAACTATAGTTAGGTGTCTTAAACATATATAAATATAAGAACCAAGATTACTCCGGAGAGATAACTGCAGTACAAACAGAAGCTTGGAGACAGTGAAGGGAAAATTGGATGTAGCCCAGTTTGGCTGGAGAATAATGCTTATTGTAAGAGTAATACTGAATGATAAGGATAAAAAATGTAGAATGAGGCCAAACTGCAGAGGATCTTTAATGGATCTCAAACTGATTTAGCAGACATAGAAAATACTGTTGAATAGCAGAGGCATATCAAACATCACTCTCAGAAACTGAATAATATAGTAAATTGACAATTTCCCATCTGTTATGAGAAAAAAGGAAGAGCACCATTTGTACCTGGAGTGGTTCTGTGTGCACATTTCAGATCTGCCTTCCAAGATGTAAACACTCATGGCCCCGCTGTCCAGGTTGTTTGCTCCTGACTCCGTAGACACAAGTGTTGCTGCTGTTTCCAAACCCACGGGAGCTCCCTCACCAAAGGTTACAAAACCTCCCCAGGACAGTACACTCCCATGACTGATTGATATGGGAATATGAAGGACCAGCCACACTGGCTCAACTGGGGAGTCTCTAAGACAGAAATCAGAGCTCTCTGTGTTATCAGCCAGCTAAAGATCTTGTTGTAATTGCATCACAGTCAAAATTATCTCTCTGCTCCATCTTGTGTCCCCCCCCCCCTCCTTCTCTTCCTTGCAGATAACAGTTCAGAGGGCATTCAACTAAGTGGATCTGCAAGGAAATCTCCACCTCAGAATCTGTTTCCCAGGGAACCAAATCTCAGAGATTTTGAGCCAAGTGTGGTCCTAGGAAGAAGACCCTGAAATGTGGCCTTGGAAGTGGAAAGTCTGCAAGCAGACCGACAGAGAAATTCTTATCACCAGTTGAAGGTAGAACACCATTATAGCCCAAATCATTCTGTAGTACAACTACAAAGTTGCTCTAGGGCAACTAGTAAAGTTTTCACTACTGGTAAATTGCATGGATAGAAGTGGAGAAAAGTATGTGATGGGTGTTTTATCTTAGATGTTTGTGCAATTGTGAGAAGTGTTCATTGTAAAGACAAAAGAATCAGATGGCTCTATCTGGGAGCTGTCAAGGCATTGAAGAAAAACAGTGGAAGGCTCGGGTGATTAATCAAAATCTGGAAGAAAATGTGTAATCCAGGGGGCTTAATTGGCAGCTTATAAAGAAACTCTCATATCCCGTACTCCCAGGGCAGAAAAAAGGTGAGGATCAAGTCCAGGGCAAAATACAGTGTTAAGAGAGCTTAGAAGAAAGTTGAATGATCACAGAGAACAGGTCAGCTATAAAAATGTCAAGTTCCTAAGGTGACATGTGATTCTGAAATTTGGGTTGGGAACAACTAGGTTGTGTACATAAAATTACTGAAACCCAGGATTTCTTGTACCTTCTGGGCATGCAAAGGCAGTCCACTCCTTCCTGTAAAAGTGAAGGGCTCCCTTCTTACTAGAAGATAAAGCAGAAACGTCTCTCTTACAAGACAGGATGCATCGTCTTTGCCTTCACCTCTCCTCCCAGCCATCAGGTCATTAACTAAGGTAATATCAAAATATATCCCTGTCATGGAAATGCTGGATCAGCAAAGGAGAAGAGTAACTATGCCATGAAGGGGCCACAGGACCTAGTTAACGTTGATTGACAGTATCTAACAGAGTAGGCATGGGACTAGATTCTGGGGTGGCCAGAACAAGGGGAGACGGCAGAATATAAAGTAGGATAAAGGAGAGTTTAACAGTATGAAAGCTCTCCCCCATGATACAGAACTTAATCCCGTGACAAAATCTCAGGAGCCAGTGTAAACATGCTGCAAGGTGGCATTTGAAAGTTTGAAAGAAGTGATGATCCACACTAATTGAGATAGAAATGTCAAAACTACTACGGAAGAAAGTGGAAGAAGTGTCCTGAGAAAATAGAATGCTATATAAGACCAGGAAATGCATCCCCCCGACTATGATCTGTGGTAGGACCTGGGGGGCAACATGTTTACCATAATGATTAGTAGAACACAACTGAGAGGGGCACCAACATTGCTGACAAAGTCATTAGTGGGTCTTCTCTGTAAGTGAGAGCTGAAGGGATGAGATGTTGTTGCAGACTTGGATTCCCTGATAACAATGAGGAAATAGACCTCTAAAATCATAGAGGTCAGGGACTTCCCTCGTGGCGCAGTGATGAAGAATCCACCTGCCAATGCAGGGTACACAGGTTCAAGCCCTGGTCCGGGAAGATCCCACATGCTGTGGAGCAACTAAGCCTGTGCGCCACAACTACTGAGCCTGAGTGCCACAACTACTGAAGCCCGCGTGCCTAGAGCCCGTGCTTTGCAACGAGAAGCCACCACAATAAGCCCACGCACCACAGTGAAGAGTAGCCCCCGCTCCACGCAACTAGAGAAAGCCCACATGCAGCAACAAAGACTGAATGAAACCAAAAATAAATAAATAAAAGAACAGAAACAGAAAAACAGGTGTTGCCTCAAAACAAATAAAGAAACAAAATAAAACAAAATAAAATCATAGATGCCAGAATGTGGTGATTATTAATCAGAAGTAAGATGAGCTAAATTACTTTAATGAGTAGCAGCATCCAACTGGCATCCAGGGGTGCCTGACCTGCAATGAGTTTTGAGGGTGGTTAAAAAAAAGATAGCAAGCTTAGGGCAAGAATGATGCATATTCAACAAAGCTAGTGCTTCAACTATAGGAAGAAATCAAGGACGTATGGTCCAAGGGATGGAACGCAGCCGACCCAGCTAAAAACAATCACAATAACTTGTCCAGTTTTTTTTTTTTAACTTAATGCAGTTTTCAGACTCAGAACCCAGTGACTAAAGGCATGTCCAACTCCCCAGAAGAAAGGATCATACAATGCCATAGCAAATGAATCTGGTAATGATCCAATTTATTCTTTCCCAAAGTGAGATACAGCCTTTACAAGAGTATCTGTAAACTGGAGAAAGGTAAATATTCAGATATTTTGAGCACTGTGAATAGAGGGTTAAAGTTGACATTACTACACAGGAAATGAAATATCATCATGGTCTCCAACTAAAGGGGTATATTAGTTTCCTATGGCAGCTGTAACACATTATTACAATCTTCGTGGCTTAAAGGAAAACAAATTTATTATTTTTCAGTTCTAGAGGTCAGAAGTCTGAAATACGTCTTACCATTCTCATCAAGGTTATTGCCAAGGCTGTGTTCCTTTTTGAAGGCTTTAGGAGAGAACGCATTTTTTTGCCTTTCCATCTTCTAGTGGCCACCCACATTCCTTGGCTCATGACCCTCTTCTGCCATCTTCAAAGCCAGCAACGCATGGCTGAATTCACACATATTTCTCTGACCTTGATTCCAAAATGTCATCATATCTCCTCTGACTGACTCTGCCTCTTTATTCTACTTTTAAGGATTCTTCTAATAACGCTGGGTCCCCCCAGATAATCCAGGATAGTTATCCTGTCTCCAGGTCAGCTGATTAGTAACCTTAATTTCATCTGCCCCCTTAATTCCCTATTACCATATAACAAGATATTTACAGGTTCTAGTGATTAGGACATGGACAGCTTTAGGGTGCCTTTATTCTGCCCACCACAGAGGGATAATATATTGATTTAGTAACAAAGAGAGAACCATGTCTGGTCTGGCATATGGTGAGTCAGTAGGTCAATAGAACTTCTCAGTGGTCATTTTTCTGGTCTCCCAGTACATAATTGGAATGGATACATTTTATGGTTGGCAGAATCACCATGTAAAATTCTTGGCCTATGAATAAAGAGCTAATTAGTTGGGAAGGCCAAGTAGAAGTCTCTAAAATCACCCAAGTTGTTGTCCAAGAGAGGAGATCAAAACCATATCATATCGAGGGGAAATGGTTCTGTATATCACTAACCATAAAGACCCATATAATTCAGTGATGGTGTATCCCATTGCATGCTCATTTAATTCACTCTTTTGTTCCCTACAAACCAAATGGATCTGGAAGATGACAGGGTACTACACAAACTCAACCAAGGTGAAGTCCTACTGAAAGCTCTTCTACCAGTCAACATGGATTAGGATATATGGTGTACAGTCATTCACCTTTTCTTTCCCAATGAGAAAGAATAATCAAAAGCAGTTCAAAATCATATGAGATAGACAGCAATATATAATCATATTCTTGCCTCAGAACTACATTAACTCTCTCGCGTTTGAAGAAATTTAGTTCAAAAGGAACTGGGTCATATGTTCAGTCCCCAGAGTAACAAAGTATCCACTATTTTGATTATACTGTGTTATTTGGACCAAATGATGGATAAGTACATATATTAAAGGTCTTGATGAGATATATATGCTCCAGAGATTGAAAGATAAATCCAAAGAAGATTTAGAAGGAGATAAATAAAGTTTTAGTGAGTTAATAATTTGGGAATGCTGAAAACTTCGCTCCAAATAGAAGACAAATCATTGTTTGTATCTCAAATTTCCCTCCACTAGGAAGGAAAGGGAAATTCTTGGTAGGTCTCTTCAGGTAGTAGCAACAACTTGTCACAGACCTGGGAATATTGTTCCAACCCAATTACCGAGTGACAAAGAAGGCTGTCAGCTTTGAGTGCGATAGAGAGCAACACACCCTAAAGCAGGTCCAAGCTGAAGTGCAAGCACACTGTCTATTGACCTATGCAACATGGAGACTCTGATGTAATGTGATGTTTGTGACAGGATATGACACTGTTAGAGTTTATGGTAAAAGCCAATAGGAGGATCTCTATGAAGATCATTAGTGTCCTGGAACAAGGTCCCACCATCTGTATCACTGAAATACACATAATTTGAAAAACAGAAAACACTTTGTGGAACTTTATTTCAGAAAAAAAATAAAGTAAAAGGGATCAGATTTATCCTTCCATTTGATAGAATAACAACAACAAAATATATGAAAAAATGGTTTTCAGGATCTAGCCATCCAGGGACTTTCCTGGTGGCGCAGGGTTTAAGAATCCGCCTGCCAATGCAGGGGACACGGGTTCAAGCCCTGGTCAGGGAAGATCCCACATGCCGCAGAGCAACTAAGCCCGTGCTCCACAACTACCAAGGCTGCTCTCTAGAGCCCACGAGCCACAACTACTGAAGCCTGCGTGCCTAGAGCCCCTGTTGTGCAACAAGAGAAGCCACCGCAATGAGAAGCCCGCACACTGCAATGAAGACCCAACACAGCCATAAATAAATAAATAAATACATACATACATAAATAAATTTATATATTAAAAAATATCTAGCCATCGAGAAGTGAAGAACAATGATCCCTGAGAGGAGGGAAGTAACCAATAGGGCCTTACAATTGCCTTAGCTTACTGCCTTGGGAGATTTTATATATATATCCTTACAAAGAGTTTTACATTAGATAGCCATAGTAGCTTCATCTGTAATAGACAAAAAAGGGAAACAATCCACATGTCAATCAACAGCAGAACTGATAACTTGTGTAATATTCATACAGTGGAAACTTTTCTTAACAATAAAAATAAATGATCTATCGATACACACTGCAACATGGATGAATTTTGTTATAATTATGTTGTGTGAAAGAAACCAGACAAAAAAGAGATCATACTCCACTTCCATAAAATTTTAGAAATGCAAACTAATCTATGGTGACAGAAAGCAGATTGGTGGTTGCTTAAGCAGGAGAGAGGCAGGAAGAGACAGGAAGGAGGGACCATAAGTGGACATGAGGGAATTTGGGGGTGAAAGAAATGTTCACTATCTTGACTGTGGCAATGTTTTGTGCATGTATAGTTTAATTATTTTTCTAGAAAAACTACGTTATAACTAAATTTACCAAATTAAACACTTTTTATAATAGTTACAAAAGTTTAAAAGGCAGCTATTTTTTCAGCATTGTAAAACAAAATGAGTGTCACCAATAACCCAGATTTGTCATTGACGACACCTGTCTCCAGAGTGACAGTTTTAATTGAATGGATATTTATTCTCTCTGAGGATTTGAGTGATAGACCACATGCAGGTAATGAATTCGTTTAGACAATGAGTCTTTTCCAAGGGATCCTCCAGACTTCTAGCCCATGGTAGCCTTAGCGGGTTTATTTCTTAGAGTGCTTTGCTAGCAAGTCGTTGCACCTCTAGCAGGTCAGCATCGATTTACGGATATGGTGCAGAGCTTTTATTATGTCCTCTCAGATCCCCTTCATTGGATCAGAAGGTAGCTTAGTAAACTAACCCTCTTTTCCAAGCTATTATAAGTAAATGGAGGCGAGGGTACTGATTGTGGAGAGAAAGAGAGTTGGAGTAGGACTTGTGTTTTTTTCACCTATCTTCTAAGTACCCTTCTCTCTTGATGGCTGAATGACTTAATGACTAATCTACTCTGTCATACTTGGGAAGATTATTTTATTAAACCAAAATCTCTTCCACTCTGGCTTTCTTGATTGGTTCAGAGTTACATCTGATACACACATAATGTCTGACATTAACCTAGGGGGAATGAATTTCCTTCTTCTTAAAAGAAAAAAGTAAAACTAAAATGTTCTCTTAGGACTTCCCTGGTGGTCCAATGGTTAAGAATCCATGCTTTCACTGCCTAGGGCATGGGTTCATTCCCTGGTTGGGGAACTAAGATCCCACAAGCTGTGCGCCATGGCCAAAAAAAAAAAAAAAAAAAAATATATATATATATATATATATATATATATATATATATATTCTCAAAGTTTGATCTTCATACAGATTCTGCCACCTGTTTTACATTTTCAATCCTATCAGTATCTCAAACAGAATATTAGCCCTACGTATTATGCTAATATCATACAAGTGCCAGGTGACTCCACTCCAACATTTGTACAACATACAAAAACTACTCCTCCTCCATCACTTGTGATGGTGATGTCTCTTCAACAGGATCAAGGAACAAACAGAAAGCTATATAATTCTAGATGAAATATTACAAAGTGTGTATACATTTATATTCATTTTGGTGGCACATTCATATAGATAGATTTGATGCAATGGATCATTTTTTCCAGGAGACACTAAACTCTCTCTCACTAATTTTTTTTTTTTTTTATCTCGATAGATTTAATGGCATTTACCTCTTTTAGTACTAAAGCAAGACTATTTGCACCAACATATATATCCTTAGAAGATCTTTTTGGTTGTTTTCAAAAGAATATCCTACTTCTTTAGTATAGAGTATCTACAGAGTATATCAGCAACCTATTAGCTGTGTGAACCCAAAAAGTAATTAATTAATATCACTAAATTTGAATTTTCTCATTTGTAAAGAAGAGACTACAGTGACTAATTCATAGTACTACTGTGAAATTTCTGAAAAAAAACACTGTTACCTGATATCTATGGAAAAGAAAAAGACTCAGACTTTGCCCCCAAGATATCCAGCCCTATTTGTTTATTTGCCTAATTGGGATCACTCATCAGCTGAAAGAAATCAATTAATTAAAATTACAAAGAGTAAAAATGATGGAATAAATAAATATAATTTAAAGTCTTGTTTGGGTCATGGTCTCTCTTCTGTGTTGATTAAATAAAGGAGCATTTGGAATAAAGTTTGTCTCAAACAATTAATGGTTGCTAATATCCTACGCCAGGTTCCTACATTCACTTATCTGAAGCCACTTTTATTTTTCATAAAAAAAGAAAATAATTTAAAAAAATTTTTCTATCTCCATTCGGATAGAGGGGCAGTGAGTAGCTTTTAAATGACAGTTTCTTTCGGTCATTTATTATGTTAATATTTTAAGACATCTGGACAGGTGACATTAAACATGATAAACAGAATTGGGACTTTCCTGGTGGCACACTGGATAAGACACCATGCTCTCAATGCAGGGGGCCTGGGTTTGATCCCTGGTCAGGGAACTAGATCACACATGCATGCCGCAACTAAGAGTTCGCATGCCACAATTAAGGAGCTCACCTGCCGCAACTAAGGAGCCCGTCTGCCGCAACAAAGGAGGCCACCTGCCGCAACTAAGATCCCGCACAACCAAATAAATAAATAAATAAATAAATCCATTATAAACAACATTAAGTAAGCATTGCTGATAAATAAGAAAACCTTAGCGTTCTCTCCTTTCTCTTATTCTTTGCTAGGTAAACTTAAGGCAGGAAAGCTTGAGCACACTAGCATCTGCCTATATGAACATCACCTTTTCCCTCTTCTTTTGGTCTTCTTCATTAATTTCAAATAGACCCAGTTAAACACATATGTCTGATATACTCTTGTCTAAGATACAAAAATAAAGTGAAGAAAAAGATCCCTATGTTTATAGGAAGGTTGAAGGAAATAGGTATATACATGTACACACACAAGCGTGGAATACCTGCAGTCAGAAGAACATATGAAAAACTAAATTTCCAAACAAGATGCTAGATCACTTACAGAAGAGAGATTCAGATTAACATTGCTCTTTTAGATAATCTTATTCCCATTGATATTATACATGGATCAGAGGGGAAAAAATATTTGTTTTGTTTTGTTTTCAGAGTATAATGCATCCCTTTCCTTAATGAATGAAGGTAGAAAAAGGAAGCAGTGGTCAACAATAAATCCTGCATCATAAATAGTTTAATTAAATTGATTTTGATGCCCATAGACTATCCTCAGATTTTGAAATTTACCTGATCAAGGATTGATTTCTTAAATATATTTACAGATGAATTTAATGAGAGTCCAGGGTGGAGAACCGCTAAATATAATGAAGCAATTAGACTCCTAACCAAAAGGAAAAAGAAAATACACATTCATAGAAAAGTTCAAGGATACATTGAGGGGAAACAGATTTTCAGACAAAGGAAATATATGTTTCTCAAATACCTTAAGGTGTACTTATTATAAAGTTAAGTTATCCACGTGAGCTATGTTTGTGACATAAATTATAAATCATAAAACAAAAGATAAAGAAGTGAAATTGGACATCATAAGCAGCCTTGGAAATTCAAGGGAGGATATTGGTAACTTAAAATAGAAATAAGAAATTATGTGTGTGTGTGTGTTAGAAACAACAAATTAATATATCATAGATATGTATATATATATGTTCATATGTACTATATACATTGTTAATGGTGCTTGTAATATTTCAATTTTTAAAAAAAGAAAAGGAGGACAAATAGCAGAATGGAAACAACTAAAGGCAAACAGTAAGTTGGAAGGTCCAGTCAGCAAACACTACCATAGGCAGAAGGAAGTAGTAAATCCAGGGAAAATATATTTTAAAAAGTTAAGTGCTATGGAGAAGTAAAAATGCCAACATCAAGGAAATAAACAAATGTCATAAACAAATAAGAGAGAGAGAGAGATTTGATGAAAAAATGACATAGACTAATTCTAACAAAAGAACTAAAAACTAAGACATAAAAGAACAAAAGAACATAAAAAGAACTAAAAACTAGGACAAAAAAGACATAGAACTAACAAAAGATAAAAGTCCTCATATTTAAAGGGTTAAAAAGTGCCAAACAGGATATATAAGAAAAAGGCACGACTACTCTTGAGAGGAACACTTAAAAACTCTAAAGACCAAGAGAAAACTATTAAAAGATTCCAGAGAGCTGATACCCTAAAAAGAAATGAGTCATATTGACATCAGACATTTCAAAAGCAACATTGAAAATGTCTATTGCCTATCTGATTAACTCACCAAATATGAGAGGACAAGCAAATAATATTTTCAAAATAATAAAGACATTTAAATTTAAGCCTAGATATTTTTTGTACACCAAACTTTTCTTTAAATGTGAAAGACAATAAATATATTCTCAGTCATATGGGTTCTTATATATTTAACAAGCAAAGATAGTTTCTGGATGTATGAAAAGATATTTTTGCATTTATGGATATATACACCCTCCCCCTTTTCAGAGGGGTAGTACCCTGAAGAGAAATAATTCAAGAGAGTTTCTATAGGAGGTAAGAAGAGTAAGTGTTAGCAAGAAAATATAAAGTATTGTGAAAAGAAACAGAAAGATGACAGGCAGAGAAGTATGTGCAATGTCTTAAACCACTAAATATCTAATATCTAAAATATACAAGGAATGCCTGCATTTCAAAAAAAAAGCCAATAAATGAAATATTGGTATTACATTTAAATCTCAATAAAACATAGACATTATTCTCAATATTTCACTAATATTGAAATGAGAAACAGAAATGAGAGAAATTACATGATTTTTACAAGGTCACACTTCCAGAAATCGATTTGGTAAGGAGAAATCCCCGGCCACTAGACATCAGAAATAATATTCACCAGAAGAATGGAGAAATAGGGGATTCTTGAACCACTCTTGGGAACCAAGTATAAAGAATATTTTGCATAACTTAGGATGGCTTCATTTTTCACTTAAAACTTGTTAAGATTAAGTTTATTTCTGTTTATGGATAGGAAGTTAATAAAATCATTGCATTAGGAATATAAGAGAAGTACACAATCCACTGTACAGCATGAGGATTTCCCTGGATTTTGCTGTGAGCATCTTCATTGATCCATTCATTAAGAATGTATTGAATGTCTTCTTTGTGCCAAATCAATATTTCCATTGTAAAGTATAAATGGGAATGATGCAAAATCTTGCCAGGGAGTAAGGGAGAAGAATTGATGATATCTTCAAAAAGGAGGTGGGGCTGCCCATCTGCATTCTTTAGGCTGATAAAATATAACTCTATTTCTGCTGTGAGCAAAGCAGAAAGGCTACCTCAAAGAGCAGAAGAATTTGTAAAGATAGGGAAATTTGATTGCATGTGAAATGTTAATTGGAAAAAGAAACCATGATATGCAATTGATTCTACTGGAAGTTAAAACTCTAAGCTAAGGTAAATATAAAAACATTAATAGAATGTTTTGCATACTAACTGCTTCCTGGGTAAGGCAGTTTTCTGAATATGTTTCTTTTTTGGCAAGGCTCATAGAAATCATAGATGAAATGTAATGGCAAAAATAAAACCATAGTAATACTAGCTTATTAGTGAGAATAGGTGCCAGTGAAGGACAAAATAGTGAAGATATCTACATGGTATAAAAGTGAATATGAAAAATAAACTGAGTAAAAGAATCCTTAATGAAATATAAACAAAAGAGATTACCAATAAAATAACAATGTTTGCTACCCCAAAGCAGAAAAAAAGGGGGGAAAAGTTACAGCAAACAAAAATGTAGCATGTTATTATCAATAATGAATAAATATCTATTTTCACAGTTAATATGATTTGATCAAATTCCTCAAAAACAAACTCATTATCAAGGCATAAGGAGGAATGAAGTTCTGAAACATGCTACAACATGCATGAACCTTAAAAATATTATGCTAAGTGAAAAACGCAGTCACAATGGGCGAATATTGTATGGTTTCACTTATACAAAATATTTAGAATAGAAAAATCCATAGAGACAGAAATAGGTTATAAGTTACCAGGATCTGGGGCTGAAGGGGAAATGGAAAGTCATAATTTAATAGGTACAAATTTCTGTTTAGGGTGGTGAAAAAGTTATGAAAATAGATGGTTGTGATATTTGCACAACACTGCAAATGTAATTAAAGCTACTGAATTGCACACTTAAAAATGGTTAAAATGGAAGTTTTATATTATGTATATTTTTCCGTGATAAAAAATTAAATTATAATTTAAGAGTATATTTACTCTTATAATGAGTAAAAACACAATCAGCTACTACTTTTAAAACACTATAGCTAAAATAATGTCCCAGAATGGTTGACTATAAAGAATATTTAAATCAGACTGTGAAGATGCTAAAAACAAAAAATATGGGAGTAGTTATGTTATTAATAGCCCAAAAAATAATTTAAAATGAATAATTACATCTTATTTCAAAAAGAAACAATATTTCATGAAGTTCTAATAGTCGATAAATTGTGTATACTTTATTCCATTAATTTTCAAAATAAAGAAAACTTACCAAAAATAGAGAAAATATTTTTAAAATTCACACCACACTGGTAAGGTAGACATCATATAAAATATCCCATTTTTTTGATATTTACCTCTTTTCCTTGAATTTTTCAGCACTATTTGATATTACAATAATGTTATAATTCTTAGTATTATGATATGGTTAATGTTCATTTTCTCTCCTTTCTTTTCTTTTTTTTTTTTAATAACATGTCAAAATACCTGTTCAGACCCAATCCCAGGCCTAGCACTCTCTTTATATGTTAACTTAAATGATTTATTTATTCTTCCTGAGGTGTGTACTAGGTGCAGACAGAACAGAACCACCATTCATCTCTTTGGGAGGGGAAAGGATTCAGGGGAGCCTTCACAGTGGAGATGACATCTAAACTACTTCCCTTTGAAAAATAATAGAATTTTACTAGGAAAAAAAGCTTGATCTAAACTTGACTCCTTAACATTTTTGTAGACATTGGACACAAGAAAGGTTTCACTCTCACTTTTCTCCGTAGCCAGTGATATTCAAGTCTGTTTTTTTTTTTTTTTTTTTTTTTTTTAGTATATAGGCTGTCCTTGCTCTGCACAGCAGTACTTGACTATAAAGATTACTACTGATCCATAAAAACTGTGCCAGGCAATTTTGATAACCAATGGGGAAAATCTAATAGTTCTATGATTTTTAAAACTGTTCGTCAAAACAATAAAATACATTTTACTATTGCTTATAAACATATAGAGAAATGAAAGAATAATTAAAGATATAGTTAGTACTCTGAAATTTAAAACATGAGAGACATTGAAAAATAAGGTGTTTCAATTCTTTGTTTAAAAAAAAGCATCAATAATAGCTTGAAGAGTTTCTGCCTTCTCACTATACAGATCATGTTATGATACTTGCATTGTTTAAATTAACTTCAAACATTTTCTCCTTTGTGCTTTAAATGTTGTGAAATACTGCTAAACATTCCTTTAATGTAAGTTTTTTTTTTTCTTTCTGACTTACTCCTTCTGGGACATCTTCATTCTTTCCCTGACAACCACTTTCCTAGTACATTATGTCAATAACTTTGTCTTTACTGTTTCTCTGGCTGCATACCTGGAGTCTCTCAAACATGTCATGCCAGTATTCCCACAGTCAGCTATTTCTTATATAACTCTATTTCTTCTAATAAAACTCTCTTAGAATTTTATTTCCAGAGTTATTACTTTGTACTTCTTTGCTGCCCTTTCATCTTTGTTGGACAATTTCCTCTTTCCATTATTTATTTTCTAAAAATATCACATGGGTTTACCACTGAGAGACAAAGAGGCAACACTGCCACACACTTTGCTGTCTGTGCATGAACTAAATAAGATGTACTAAGAGGCATCTTATAAGATGACCAGTCACCAAGAAAAGAGGTGATTGATCATTGATTTTCCTGCACATCTGTTATTTACATCCATTTGTGGATTAAAGAGCTGGAAGTGATGTTTGTATTTTATGCAGTTACTCAGTTCACATACTATAACAACTGAAATTCAAATTGTATTGCTGAGGGATTGCTGTTAGTTAAGCAAACCATAGTGGCTGAATTCTATGTATATCAGAACTGTGCAAAGTGAGGACTGCCTATACAAGCAGTTTACAACACTCTTCTCCAATATTATATAATAAACACTTTCAAACCAAAGTTAAAGGAAATTTAGAGTGAACGCCTGTATTACCACCTCTTAGTTTCTAAAAGAAATATTCTACTCTATGTGTTTTATTCATATCTACCCATTTATGTATACATCTACCTATTTATTCTTCCATCAATTTTATGTAAATTTATTTCACAGTTAATTGAAAATATCATTAAACTCCTCTCTAAATATTTCAGTATGCTAGTCATTAAAAATAATTCAATATTTGCTTCAGTAGTGCTTACATTTTATGTAAGCTTTACACAGATGAAATGCTCATATCAAAATTGTACATTCTCTGGGATTTGAAAAATGCATACACCTGTGGAAATCAAACATTTAATGATGTGTAAAACATTTCTATTCCCTCAGAATTCCCTCTTACGCCATTCCCAGTCAATTCCCACACCATTCCCAAGACACAGTTACTCTTTGATTATTTTTGCATTACAGATTAATTATGTCTATCCTAGAATTCATATAAATGTAATTTAATGTAATTATATTACATATAGCATAATATAAATGGAATCAAACAGTATATACTTTTTGTGTCAGTCTCTTTTCACTCAGTAAAATATTTTTGAGTCATTCAGGTTGTTCCAAGTATCAGTAGTTTATTCTAAGTTCATCTTGCTGAGTGACATTACCTTTTAAAACCATATTGCAATATTTTCAGTCATTTTTCCAATTGATGGAACTTTAGTGTGTTTCCAGCTTTGGGCTATTAAGAATAAAACTTGCAGTGATCATTCTTGTGCAAGTCATTTTGTGAGCTCATTTTCATTTATCTTTGATAATTTTGAGGAGTAAAATTGCTGGGAAGGTGTATATTTAGTTTTATGAGAAGCTTCCAGACATTTCTCCATTGTGTGAATGATTTTACATTCCTGTTGACAACGTGTAAGTGTTCTGGCTGTTCTACATCTTCACCAACATTTGATGTTGCCTATGTTTTCATTTTAGATGTTTTCGTGGGGATGTAGTAGTATGAAATTGTGTACCTAAATTGCACATCCTTTCATAACTGATGATGTTAAGCTTTTTTCCTGTGCTTTTGGCTATTAATATAACAATTTTTATAAACTGACTGTTTAGATGCCTGCACATTTTTTATTGTTTGTTGCTTTTTATTATTGAATTGTAAAGTTCTTTATATACAAAAATAACAGTCTTTGTCACATTGTTTGTTTAAAATTTTCTCCTAGTCTTTGACTTGCTAATTCATTTTTTAACAATGTGATTTGATGAGTATTTTTAATTTTGACAAAGATAAATTATGAATTTTAATGTAAAGTTATTGATTTTGTTTTATTGTTTAAAAATTATTTCCCCACTCTCAAACCCAAAAGATATTCTCCTGTGTTTGCTTCTAACAATTGTATGGTTTTAGCTTTGATATTCATATCTATGAATTTTTGGACATTATTTTTTGTGTATAGTGTGAGGAAAAGGTCCAGAGCCACTTGTGTTTTAACATGGATAGCCATATTGTTTGAGTATCATTTGTTGAAAATACTTTCCTTCCCTTATTGTGCCTTTCTAAATATTACCCTGACAATAGAAAAATGGACTTATTTCTGGCCATATATTAACCTCGTAGCTAATGATATTGATAATATTTGTTGTTAGTTCTAGTGCTTATTTTTTAGAGTTCTTAAATTTTCTACATAAACATTAATGCCATCTGCAAACAGAGAGTGTTTTACTGCTTTGATTTTGACCTTTAAAGCACGTTAATTTTTTCTTTCCTTAGTATAATAGCCAGGATCTTAAGTAACGTTCACCAGAAGTAAGGAGATTAGGAATCCTTGCTTTTATCCCTCTACTGAGGTTATTCAATATGTTCACTATTACATGTGATGTTACACATGGGATGGTTTTATTATTATTATTTGGAAACAGAGAGAGAGATTTAAAATTTTTTAAAGATAATTTACACACAATTATAAGCATATGTATGTCTAGTGATTGACTATGATTCAGAGGTCAGTGGTAGCTCAGCTTACTAGAACTGCAGAAAAAAATGAAGACTGTTGAAACAAAACCACAAAGAGACTATTTGTTTTTTTGTTTTGTTTTGTTTTTTGGTTTTTTTTATTGGAGTAAAATTGCTCCACAACATTGTGTTAGTTTCTGCTGTACAATGAAGGGAATCACCTGTATGTATACCTATATCCTCTCCCTTTTGAACCTCCCTCACACCCCGCCCCCCTCCCATCTAAGTCATCACAGAGAGTGGAGCTGAGCTCCCTGTGCTATACAGCAGGTTCCCACTAGCTATCTATTTTACACATGATAGTGTATTTAGGAATGAAATTTGTACAATGCGTCCTTATTAAATGTCTCCTTTAATCTTCATTTTAATGATCTAGTAGAGTAATTCTCCATTAATTGAATAATTTTACTTTTCTTCTCACAGGGCTTTTGGGCAATATTTTGGCTACAAGTATATATTTCATATCTTTTGGTTGGAAAAAAAAAGAAAACATTATCATGTCACTAGTAGTTGGCCAAGCATTATATGGTGATTTATATTGTTTTATGTAACATACAATGTAAAAAATGAAATTATTGCTTTTTCTAGTTTGAATTAGCTTATTTATATTCAAATTTCTTGTTTTTTCAACAGTATTTTCTGTTTTTCTTTTGTACGCCCCATCAACACTTTAGTTAAGCTTGCATTATTCTCTTCAGTTACTTTTCACTGTGGAAATTAAAGCTATACATGACTAAAAACATCTCCTTATCAGGGAACACATCAGTAAACCCCAACTGCAAGTGTCTGGAACCAAGCTAATCAAGATTAATGCATTCATTTAACAGATGGTTACAATGTTATTAAAATGCAAATGATTGGTTTCTGCTAATTGTTCAACATCAGAAACAATCAGGAGATTTTTTTCATTTTCTAATAGGCTTTGTAGAGTTTACCTTCAGAGATTAACATAAAAGACAAATATGTAAATCTCTCTCTCTAACCTCAGGAGAGTCAATCAACTTGAAAGAAAAGTAGAATAATGGTTATATATTTATAGTAATGGGAAGAATCCTTTTAGTACTGTAATTTGCTCCTGAATTGTTTTGCACCCAATTTAACTAGTCTCCATATAATTGTGTGTACTGAAATATCTATTCAAATGTAATGGAATTTGGTGCCTTACTTTGACTCAAAAGAGGCAATCTAACTGCTTGAGTAAATAAACTAAAATATGATGGTGGTTCTCACCAGAGTAATAACTTTGTAACATTGAGGTAAAGAATATTTCAGATAAAGTATGTAATGTGAAGTTAAGGCCCAAAGTATTTCATCCATTCATTCTTTCACTCAACAATTTTCTATTGAGGGATTTTTTTGTAACAGTGTTATTTCTCTGATAAGCAGAGGCTAAAATCTAATTAGATGTGCAACAGATTTTGGGGCAGAAATACTGGTGGACAGTAAAAGGAGGAAGGAGGTGGACTAAGGAGGGAGATTTTCAGAGCAGAGCACAGGTCTGAAACCTGTGCTTGGAGAGATGGAAGGAGGATTAGATGGAACGAGCCATGCACTGCAACACAACCCTGACAAAAGTCTTGGCTGGCCCACTGTGGGTACCCAGAATGAAAATTGCTCATCAGAAGGGCACCATGTAATCTTTCCTAGATCACAAAGTTTCAAGTGATAGAAAATAGTATAATCAGAACTGACCTACCAACCTTTCCTTCTCTAGCCTTAACTCTGTTTAACTATTTACTAAAAGTGATGATGTAAATTCCAATCAATCTTTTGAAACAATACAGTGTATATTAAGTCCATACTGAAGGGTATTGTTCCCCACTAAACTTCATGCACCAGGTGTATTCAGATCATTAAGAGGTACAGTGGGACTATTACATCTTTGTCTAGGAGACTATCTGTTGTCACAGGTGAAGTTTGTTATTTGAAGGGGAACATTTTGCAAGGATTCAGAGAGCAGATATACAATATTACAGCTCTATTTTGGCTTCATTTAGTTCAAATACATTCACAACTATTGTTTTTAGATTGTGTACTTCCTGACGTATACTCAGACAACTCAGTTTGTGCTCCTTGACATCTAAATAAAATAAAGACAACAGAGGATTTTCCAAATTATAATCAGGCATTTAAAATTAGGGATCATAGTTAATTGCAAAATCATGTCTTCACATGTAGAAAAACGACTGGGGGTGTCCTAGTGTAGAAAATCCACAGTCATATTATGAAGAATATACAAATTATATTGAACTGAATTTGCAATTCCTTTGCAACCTGGATTTGCAAAATGATGTAATGCCATTCTAAATCTTCACTAATATATAATATTGATTAATACACACTCAACTTGGCAATTGTTTGTATATTAACTTAAGAAAAGGCTGGTGCCTAAGTGCTTTAGGCAGTTTTTTATTTTTCAAGATGATCAATATAATCTCAAAATCAAATATATCTTATCTGAAAATTGTGGTGCTAAAAGAATAAAGATTTTATCAAAATAATGGATCCTTTTCAAGCTTTTCAAATTTCAAATTTATGCACTTATAGTTATTGAATCTATATACTCAGTACATCTAAATTTGTCTTTAAAAATTGTCCCTTTTGGTACTATCCAATCATATGGTTTTATTTTCTTAAATTTTAATATGTTACTACATGAGAACTTAAAATAAAAGCAAAATCTATATGTAGTCAGTATATTTAAAGATCAAATTATGTTATTATTATTAAAATGTGTAAATAAAATTAAAATGCAATCTGAGAATATAGATTATGGAGTAAATAAACCACCTGGTTGTTCTTATTTTCTCATTACCTCCTGCCTTCTCTTAAGTCACCAGGGGATGTTACATTCTCACTATTCCTATTTTGTGGGTGAAATAGCTACATTTTAAAGGGGGTAAGTGTAGTATGAACATTAACACAGATAGTAAATTATGTATCCAAAATTTAAAGCTAACTTTGATCACACTCAACATTTATATTTAATATTTACCTTACATTTTAATGAAAGCTGATTAACAATTTAAGTAATTATTAAATATCGCTATTTTTTCACAAATGTCTGAAAGACATTGATTTTTTAAAATTGAGTCACTGTCGGGCTAAAATGTCTGGTGAATATTCCAAGAGTAGATATAGTTTACATCTTTTAAACCATACTATAAGGGCTTTAAGAAGTAAAAAGATGCAAAAGGATAGCTAGGATTATTGTAGTTGGGACTGGCATAATATTTTTATAAAACTAGTAGACTTGAAATAAGCAGGGTTTTATAATGATTTAGTGTCAAACAGTTTTACAATGATAAAAAGCACTATGACACGCAGAGCACACATTAGGATGGACCTGACTCGTGTATTCTTATTCTCTAAGAAAGCATATATAGGAATCCAAATCCCAACAAGGTGGTGAGTTGTTGGCATGGAATTACAATAAGAGATTTAAATATATGTTAAACATAATCTAAAATAGAGACTGAGTCACTGAAATTATATGAACAATCATCTTAATTTAAAAAAAAAATCAAACTTTACATTTTCTGTTTCTACTCCTGAGGATCCATGACAAATCTTCTGACTGACACAATCTTTGTTTTGGTGTCTAGATATTTCAAAGTACATTTTCTCCAAGAGCCATACAAGGATATATTTCTAGAATATGCAGAATTTCTATAGATTTATTTAAGTTTTCATTCTCATTTTTATGCTAATCTAGCTACCTAATCAGATACTCACATATGACAAAAACACGCATATTGAGTCCTTTTAACCTAGACTATGATATTATAATTTTTAATATTTGCATCTTCCTTATATTCATAGCAGGTAGTATTATTTTAATTGTTTGTAAATAATGAGAAACAAAGACAGGTGGACTTATTCAATACAGCAAGTATTGTTTTTAAAGAACAACTTCAAAACTAATTGACAATAGTTCAAGTAGAGCAGAAATGGCAGAACTTCTAATTCAAGCTTTGTTTTTCCTATTTTTTGGTAAAATGGGTGATTTTCAATTATATCCTGGACATTTTGACTGTTATTTGAGAAGTTTGAGTCCTATTTTATTTATTTAGTTAGTTAGTTAGTTAGTTTAGTTTAGCAGGCATTCACCCTATTTAGTTTTATCATGCAGGTCAGGGTCTACTTTTGTGGGCTATTGTGACTATGGCAATCAATTTTCAGAGCCTCCATGTTATTATTTTGGTCTGTTGGCTGACCTCCTGCTGATGGTCTTTGTTCACACTGCTTAAGACAGTGGAAGGGGCTCTTCCAAGCCAGACCAATCATTGCCTGTATGTGGGATAAGAGTGCCCAACTCACAAAAATGGAAGTGCTTCACTAGCAGGTGCTTGTGGCAGAATACTCCCCTGATTTTGTCTTCCCTGGCTGGTGGAGGACAAAGAGCTCTTTATGGGCATTTGTGGAAGTCAAGTCACCCTTCCCAGTGCCCTGGCTGCACAATGTCACAGGGGTGCACTAGGGGAGTCTCAGGTGTGATGGGGAAGGAGAGTGCTTCTTCTGGCTCCTAATCGTCAATGTCAGCAAAGTACCCAATCAATCCTTCTTGCTCATTGCCATGCTTGCCTGGTACTGCTGTCAGGACACTCACTCAGTCCAGCAGATGATTGAGTCTGCTGGGGCCACATTGTGTCACTAGGTAGGGGGTCAGAAATGCCAGACTAGGGTTGTCTTCTTCCATTTACCATACTAACCTTCAGAATGTAGGAAAGATTCTAAGATGTCTTCCCACTATGCTGTTCCTCCCATTTTTTGGTCCCTAGGTGATTTGCCATCCTCTTTCTACTTTTCAGAGTTCTCTTTCAGTTTCCTCTTGCATTATTTCCAAAGATTATACTTATTTTTGGAGGAGAGTGGAGAGACTAACTCTATGCCATCTTAAATGGACCAAATATAGTTTTGTTTGAATATCATTTGCACACTTACTTTTTATTTTTTGTTTTGTTTCTTGGGTTTGATTGCTTAGTTTG
This sequence comes from Balaenoptera physalus, assembly GCF_965194825.1. Taxonomy (NCBI): domain Eukaryota; kingdom Metazoa; phylum Chordata; class Mammalia; order Artiodactyla; family Balaenopteridae; genus Balaenoptera; species Balaenoptera physalus. The sequence continues at coordinate 161,859,401 of NC_138890.1, forward strand.
GGGGGTGTTTTGTTTGTTTTATATGAGCTATAATCATAATTGGTTCATACCAAATCTAGATTTAAATATATTTAATTAAAATATATTTTAACAATATATTTAAATTGACGCTGGATACCTTTTGACTGTCTTTCTTGTTTGGGTTATTTTTGAGTTTTTAAAAAGGGTTACTCCATTACTTAAATGTGAGAAACATTACATTAGATACAATAGAGGTATTAAAACCTTGGCTTTCTCTATATATTAAATCATATTACAGGAAGATTTTGCTGCCCTGAGAGGCATTTAGTCTGTTTAAGGTGACTCAACATTACTTCTCAGTTCTATCATGCATCCATTTTATAGTTGAACTCTCAAAAATCAGTAATGCTTTCCTCATTTCAAATGTCTTTTAACTCATATTACCAGAACAATTTATTTTAGATAATACCATGTTTAATCTTAATGATCACTCTATGTAATAGTTTCTGTTTTTCATTTTTCATAGAAGTTCAAAGAGGTTAAATAAAATTCCCTGTGGATAAACAGAGATTGATGCACATTTCTTTCATTTTAAGCCTCCTACTTTTTTCATGATATATTTTAATAAATAAACCTGTTTAGGAAATTTCCTAAACTAAAGTTTGTGATCACACTACCTTAGGAAACTTGGAAATAAAACTAAATAGCAATTTTGTTTATTAATGCCTCTTACCATGATAAGAAAGCAAGGACAACTTATAACATATGCCAACTATAATGTTTTACTTCCTAGTGTTAGTGATCTTGCTTCTGTAAGATAACATAAAGGTAATCAGTATGGAAAGTGTTTTCCTCAGTTATATGATATGACTTCTTATCTTCAGAGGCAGAAGAGGCTAACGTTATTTTTTTTTATTATTAAACGGCAATTTCAGTGGAAGTTCTTTCTACCTACTTCAATTTAACCAACTCTTAGAATAAGTGATTCTCTTTCCAGCTTCTATAACAAATCCTTACTGGAATCCGCTATTAGTAATTTTCCTTCTGGTACAACTATGTGTTTTTCTCACCCTATTTGAGTTATATACTTAGCAAGAATCAATTGTGTTTGTTCCCAAACCTAACATATAAATTACCCATTTTACTACCATTACATATTTTAATTAAATAGTAGCAAACTCATGATCTATGTGTACAGAGTATTCTGTCTCTTTAAAAACTACTTTAATAACATGTAAATATTTATAAATTTAATCAATAAAATTGTTATTAAATTAGGTATCTGTAAGAAAACATTAGAATATGAGAAAAAGTAATAAAGTCTACAGGATTATGCCCCTGATTGGCTTCATAGATGGCTTTGAGAATTTTGTATAATACTTCAAAGCAATTGAAACCGGAAATCAGACTTTGCACTGCTGATGTAGTTCAGGCAAGAAAATGGACTATACAAACCAATGAACCTTGTCTTAAAAATATTTTTTAATGAAGAGATAATATTAATGTATTGGGCATCCTTAGTCATCTCATTTAACTGTTTACTTCCATTAGTCAAATTCTAAAGGGGGGCTTTTATTATCTCTTATTTTTCACTTGCATTAATTTTCACTTTTTTACTATTTAGTATAGTACGAATAAATTTCTATGTCAATAAATTAGATTTACATTAATTTTATAATACTTAATGATTAGAAACCAATATTAGCCAGTCTTTGTATATAAAGTGATTCCATAAACCATCTATTTTGCGTTATTTTCAATAAAAGACTGAAATAAAGAGTATATTCAAAAAGATGGAATTGCTATATCCAAAAGCACCAGTTTTTTAAGTTTTAACACCTATTGCCAATCCTAACCTTCAGGAAGTATATTCCAGTTTACATTGACAATAATTTAGCAAAGTGGAGAATTAGAGTTGGCATTTAATAACTTGGTCAATATGGTTGGTTTCCTTCATGACTTTCTGATTCTCATAAAGCCCAGGATATTATTGAACCCCAAGACAATTAATCACAACATTCCCTATACTCCTCTGATACTGACCTAAACCATAAACTGGTTATTCTCTAGTTTCTTTCTCTGTAGCCTGTATGGTTACAAATCTATCTATATCCAGGCAAACTACTTATTTCCTATACTGAGTCCTATTAATATATCTTCCACAGTTATGCTAATTGGAATGTCTCCATATAAAGGACAAAATCCTACACAGAATCATATTTCAGATTCTAAACTGTTGACTCCCTCTATTGAAGGTGCAAGCATCTTTGCTTATCACTCAGTTAATTATTAGCCAAACCATGCATGAGCCTACCATGTCCTTCAGACACTGTGACTTTAACAAATTCCGATTCCCCAGAGCCAGCCTCTATCAGAAAGTTATCTTTCCTTCTCCAAACCTCATTCCACATATTCGTGAATGAATTATTCGCAGGTCTTTCTTTTATCTCTATTCTTTTTATTTTCTCTCAGTTAGAAGGAGATCTGCCTTGCTTCTAGCAAGGCTTAACTACAAATAAAAGTTCTAACTTAGGTCACTTGTGAAAGTTCATGAACATTTCAAATCTAACAAATTATTCGAACATGCATATAAATCCCTTTTGTATAAAACCGATGTCGAAATTAAAGGAAAAAAAAAAAAAAAAAAAGACAGGCTTCAGATTTAGAACAGTTTGTGGCTTACCAGAACCAGGCTTAATAACTTTACCACTTTTTCGCCTGCCCTCAGAAGAACCAAACTTCAAATATAATAGATACTAGTAGGTGAACATTGCGCAGCTGGAAAATATTACTCTATAATTAGAAGTGTGCAATGGATTTTAAAACGTAGCATAACAAGGAACTTGTGGACTTTAACTTACCATTAGGAAGAATAGTTTTCCTCATTTTCCTAAGTCCCCTGTTGATTTGGCATCTTAAATTTTCAATAGAGGTATGTGAAGATATTGCCACATTCGAAGTATCTATGCTCATCAGCCAAAGAATAATGTCAGAATCACTGCTCTGGAGTATCAGCCAAAGCCCTTACTTCACAAGTATCTTCTTTCACTTCCCAGCTCACAGGGTTTAGCAAACTGCTTCTAATCAGCACTAAGAGAGAGAAGGACCAAAAGAAACATGTTTTCACATTCATCATAACCTAAAATGAATCTGTTAGTCACAATCCTCTATAAACCCACACTAACTTACCCTTCCTTATTTCCCCATATTCCAGTCATTTATGTTCAATTTTACTCATTCCATGTGAGGATTTTATAAATTTTCAACTTTATACCAATGCTCATCTGTCTCTCGCCTTTTAACTACCATGTGCCATGCGACTCATTCACGTGTTTAACACTGATTCATTTATCCTACGTATACATTGAATGCTTACTATACAATAGACGTTGTTCCAACCAAAGAGAAAAGAGTGATGATCAATACCAACATTTCTTGCTCTCATACAGCTTTTATGACAAGATGTGAAAAAAAACAAGAAAACACATCAAACTGTTAAAAGCTTTATGTAGAGGATTAAAAGAGGGTGTAGGATAGAAGTGACTAGGTGATTGATTTTTATTGTTGTAAAGAAGAACACCATCAAGTGGAAATATGAAGGACAAAAAGTATTGGCTTGAAAATTTTAAGGGAAAGAACATTCTTGGGAAAAGAAAAAGAAATGATTAGTAGATGGGCCATAAGTTTCCCCAAAGCTTGGTCAGTTTATGGAAACAAAAAAAGCCAGTTTGGTTGAAGCACAATAGGTGAAAAAAAAAATTAATGTAAACTAGAGACCAGTTGATAGGCCTGGGCTGGGTCATGGAAGGTTTGAAAACCAGTCTAAGAATTGTAGACTTTATTAGAGGGTAAAGAGGAACCAAGAGAAGATCTTAATCACAGGGGACAGGTGAGGTAATGAGGTATATTTTACATATCACTTTGACTGCCACCAAGTGAATTAATTGTAGGGCTGAGAGCTGGACAAAAGCGGAAGCAATACAAATGAATATTTTGGGTGAGATATTGTCAGTTCACAGTTGGGGGGACAAAGTATAAGATACATTACAGACTTCAGAATTTCACAGTCTACTCAGGGTACTTGGTCATTCCTCTGCAATAACTGTACACCCAAACCTCAGCGTTTAGAAAGGCCATTTCTATCCCCCCAAGACTCCCTGGGTCCACTCCTGAGCTGCCACTTCTCCCTGCAACCACCTTGAAAGTCAGTTGAAGGGAATAATCTCCCTTTTTTCAACTCCCATGGCAGTTTTTGTGCATCACCTACACAAAACTAAGCAAAACTTTCTTTACATAATATTTAATTGAAGAAAATACTAATTATAAATATCCTTAAGGAAAAAAAAATCTGAAACACTCTTGCTTCTCCACATGACACACAATGGTGCCTTGCAGAAAACCGTGGTTACTAATAAGTGTTCAAAAAACGAAGGGTGTGGCCAGTGTGGCAAGGGCTGAAATACAAAATGGTAGTTCAGAGCTGAGAGTAGAGTAGAAGGCAAGTGCAGGATCTGGAGAACACCATCTCCTGGGGCCAAAAGAAAAGTCATTCGCTACTTGGTGTGTAACACCTGAGGTTGGCATGTTGCAGGGTTCTGCTGAAGGCACCAGTAGTTGGGGAAGGCTGGGGTGAAGATGGGGAAGGTTTAACCATGGCCATTTGATGTCATCTCCCATCTCTTCTCCTGCTCTTTCTCCCTCATCACTTTGACTCCTTTCCTAGTCTTTACCTGTGCTGATCCTTCTCAGGGTCTTAGTACTGGCTCCTCTTTCTGCTTTGATGCTCTCACCTAAAAATCCAGTTATCTGTTCAGACATTATTCAGTTTGCTGCACGAACTCATCTCATCAGAGAGACCACCCCTGACTATGTTATCTGAAATGCCTCCTGTTGTATTCCTAATTCCTCATCATTTTTTTTTCCTTCATAGGTAACACAACATATTTAATCTTTGTTTGTCATCTGTCTTCACTAGAAAGGAAGGTTTGTGAAATCAAGGGCTTTACCTTATTTTATCAACCAATTCAGCCCCTAGACCTTTTCACATAGATTGCTCTTAATAGTTGCTGAATGAGTGGCTGAGTAGATGGATGCATGAAAGCAACCTCTGGGTAATGTTCTGAAGATTTAATAAGAGTTAGGCACAAATATGAAGAAAAGGTGAAAGGACATTCCAGCTATAGTTAGAAGCATCTTTATAGGTACATTCAAGGCACTGTAGAGAGTTCATTGTTTATGAATATGGTGTTAAGTGATTGATAGCTATCAAGAAGAGATCAGGGTGTGTTGATATTTGATGAATAATATGACAACGTGTTTTAATTTCATCTTGAGACTAATCGATGCATTGAGTGATATCAGTTTTACATTTTAGAAGGAACAATGTGCATCACATGGATACCAGATACTTAAAATTGATCAAATTCTATGGTGATTGGCTCACTTTAATAGTTCATGACAGAATAGGTATATGCAGCTACCTTTCTCTGTTTAACTTTCTAAAATGATACTTCTCACAATCATCTTTTAAAGGAAGAATTACACTACCCTCGAACTCATCAGAGTAGTGTCAACTGCCTGACATACGGATAATATACTCAAGAGAAACAACCTAAGAAATGCACATTCAAGAAAGGAACCGAGATTTTCTCTTTCTTTTTTTAAAATTTATTTATTTATTTTGGCTGCACCAGGTCTTAGTTGCAGCATGCAGGCTTTTAGTTGTGGCATGTAGGATCTAGTTCCCTGACCAGGGATCAATCCCGGGCCCCCTGCATTGGGAGCACGGAGTCTTAACCACTGGACCACTAGGGAAGTCCCCCCGATATTTTTTGTATATATTTTTCGATTTCCTAAATTTTGGTTTACAGCTATCACCAAAGGTGATATAACTGCTTTCCATAAGTTAAATGTTTTTTCAGACAATTTATTTTTCTGGGAATCTCTATTTAAAAATAAAAGTACGTTGAAACGCTTGCAGTAGATTTGTTACATTATTCTCCTTAACTATTTATTTTTTTTTTTCAAAGCTATCTGACAGAACAAAATTTGCTGTATTTTCAGAAGAAATTAACTTAGATTTTTTAAGATAGAATTCAAGGTTAAATTTGAAATTTATTTATTAATTTTACTAAATTTATTCAAGGTTAATTTTGAAATATATATTAAATTTATTAAAATGTAATGAATATTCAACATCTTAACAGTTTCACAAAAAATAATTTCTGAGAATTCACATATCATTTGTAAAATAATCTATGTAATTTTGATGAATGTCAAATCTTTGTTATTATAGAAATCTGAATTGTAATTAAAAGAACACACACACACACACACACACAAAATCCAAAATTAGCTTGAGCAAGAGACTAGTCAATGAGAAGTGATTTGAAATAAATTATATTCATCTACCTTTTTCAAGAACTATAAAAATTACTTATAAATCACTTTTTTTATTTTGAATAAAGTGTGAAGTCATAAAAATAAGTTCTTGTCCATGTTACAGCCCATGGAACATTCTGGTACTTAAAATATTTGTTGTTTACCTGGAATTTCAAATTTAACTAGGCATTTATGTTGTGTTGTTATTTGTTAAATCTGACAACACTACTTTCACATGATCCGCATTAAGCTAGTTCTCTCTAATCTTGTATTTTTAGGAAATATTATTAGCCTAAGTGCTAAATTTTCTTGTTCCCTATTATATAACAACTGAGTCTTTATCAGTAGATTACAAATTCCTCGAGGGCTAAAACTATGTTTTATTCATTTGTATATTTATCAGATTACCAAGCACAATAACAGTAATAACTGTTCATAGCCCAATAAATATTTGCTCTTTAAAATTAGATAAACATACAATCAAGTTTAAATCATCCATGTATTTATTATGCATGTTCGTTTTTCCAAATACACTGTATCTTATGGAAGTGCAGAGAACAACTGGCTTTGAGTGGCTACCAGGTTTAAGCACTGTGGTAGGTGTTAGGTAGGTAACTGTTGCAAGGCAGTTTAAAGCCACATTAAGGAGACGAAATGACTATACTGGAAGCAGTCAAGGAAAACGGAAAGTGGATTATTACTGTAATAGTAGTTTGATTATATACTAGTAAGGGCACTAGACTAGCACTCATACTTTTTGTTTTCATTACATTTCCACTACTTACTACACAGCGTCTTAGGACACTTCAGTTGTTACCCTACAGATCTTAGATGAATAATTTTAACATAAGTTACATGTTGAAGGGATAATTTTTGGATATACTACGTTTAACATACTACATTACCAAAATTAATGTAATTGGTTTTATTTTATGTTTTTTTAGAGTGGATATTAGAAGATTCTAAATAAAATATGTGGTTTGCATTATACTGCAACTGGATGCCACTGATTTAGTAGTATTGAAATTAATTCTGAAAATTGTATCTCTAAATGAAAAATCTGTTTTTATTTGCTCTTAACACTTAGAAAGAATATTTTATTCCCTTTTTTGTTGGTTTATTTTTTTACCTTTATAAAGTGATAAAGCAAGAATAAATATAAGAACTAACTATAAAATAATAAATTTATTTTCAGAATATAGTCTTCATATTTATGCATAATTACTAATAATATTTTGAAATTTATTTCAATACAGTAATTTACTGGAAGTATATCAAACTAATAAGGAATAAAAAGCATGTATCATCTGTTTTAACTGTCCATAATTCACATTTTAGTATATTTGTTCCTCTGAGAAAAACATTTACATAGCGGAGCTTAAATTATCATGCTAAACTAAAATAAACATATATTCATACTTTATTTATAATGTAGTTGACATATAGATGCTGTAAAATAAATTAAGAATCCTACTACTAATAATATTTCTTTTAATTACTAAAAGTTTGCTGAATAATCTTTTTAACATTCTCTACCAAAAATGAGAGCATTTTGTTAATGCATGATTAGCATGTTTTAACTGTTTCATTTTCTTATAGAAACCACAACATGAATCTTGTGATAAAATTACAAGCTGCTATCCAGAAATTGTAATCAGACTTTGTGACCACAGTTCTGGGTACAAATGGATTTAGAAATAGAGGATCAAGATTAAATTGATCTTATCTCACCCTCCAGCTTACTTCAGGCACTGGGAGAACTCAGATATTACTAATTATTGCCTCACCCACCTCCACCCGCCTCTGCTGCTCTGTCCATCTCATCGGGCCCAAAGCCCAGAGGTTAACAGGCCCTCTGCAACAAAAGTAGTGAATGTTTATGTGAGCTGAGAATTTATTTATGTTTTTGTATTAATCATTTCATCCTCCCAACAGTTCTATCAGGTAAGTACTCTTATTACCATATTATAGATAGGAAACTATGGCACAAGAAGTTTTAACTTGCCCCTGTTTTAAGGTTCGAATTCATAGAAATAGCATTTGGACATTGACAGATTGCACAATGTACGTGATCTTAACCATTAGGCTACACTGATTCTTGGTTACATTAATATTTGGTATGTCATTACACTTTATCTAACAGCTCAAATATGCAAAGCTTAAATGATATTTTATAATACATAAGATTAATAATTATTAGTAAATGCTAATTAATCAAGATATGTTTAAATCAAAATAGTTATTTCAGTTACTGTTTATTACACATTTCACAGATATTTCATTTAACGATAAATATACAGAAAATTATTTCTGTGTATCAAACAGTATGTAAGCCAAAGTAACATCAGGATTTGTTACTATATCAAGAAGATCATTGGATGTTTCTATAATGTTAATAGAAACAAAGGCTAACATTTATCTCACAGTGATTCTTTGGTAATATTGTACCACTGATTGTTATTTTTCAGTGTATAATGTGAAATTATTTAAGTAATTTATGACTGTAATTTAAACGTATAGGCCTGAAATTTATTGAATATTGTTTTCCTTGCTCTATCACCTTTCCCCCTTCCTTTATATGTTAACATAATTAGAAGTTGTTTTATAGCTTTGTCAGAATTGTTAAAATATTTAGAGCCTTAAAATATTAATCAGGAATCATTACATATTCATTTAATGACTTTCTAACTGACATGAAGGGAAATGAAAAATGAAATATCTCCCATAAAGCCATTGAAAAAAATAAAACTGTCTATAAAATATCCATTACATGAAATGAATCCCCACAGTCCTCTGGACTTGAACTCGTCTGACTGCTTCATGATGAACATTACTTTGTCTTTTTAAGTTAAAAATGTATAGTTTTCAATTACAGGGTTTTAATTTACTTTAAAATTTAAATTGCTAATTAATCAACTTCAAACACTAAATTTCTGATGTATTGGGAGCTTTATACTCCTATCAAAATGTATATGGATAAACCCTGTTATAAAGATTATTCATTTATATTGAGATGACTATCTGATTTTAACTCCCGATTCAGATAAACTTTTTCATTAGAGAAATTTTACATCTCTATGATTTTTTCCTTTCTAATCATATCAACCACTATGAGTGTCAGCATGCCCCAACACTAATTAATAAGTATTTTTCATTGCACATGGAAGATGAGTAATCTAAACATGTATGTGTTCCTTCCTGTATATATCAGGTTTCCATTTGTGATGTTTTTATTTCAAAATGAATGCTAGAAGAGAAAAGAGAAAACAAATATTGAGTCTCAAATTCCTGAACTGTTTCCACTATACATCCTTTCAGAATGGTCTCCATAGTATTTTCTCTGGGCATCCCTTTTATGTTCTTTCTCTCATAGAAACCTGCTTCTCTCCTGAGGACACTTCTTCCTATGTGGGCTTCTCAAAGGATAGTTGTTTAGCTCATGCAGCTCAATATCAAAAAAACAAACAATCCAATCCAAAAATGGGCAGAAGACCTAAATAGACATTTCTCCAAAGAAGATATACGATGGCCAACAAACACTTGAAAGGATGCTCAACATCACTAATCAATAGAGAAATGCAAATCAAAACCACAATGAGGTATCACCTCACACCAGTCAAAATGGCCATCATCAAAAAATCTAGAAACAGCAAATGCTGGAGAGGGTGTGGAGAAAAGGGAACCCTCCTGCACTGTTGGTGGGAATGTAAATTGTTACAGCCACTATGGAGAACAGTATGGAGGTTCCTTACAAAACTAAAACTAGAACTACCATATGACCCAGCAATCCCACTACTGGGCATATACCCTGAGAATACCATAATTCAAAAAGAGTCATGTACCACAGTGTTCATTGTAGCACTATTTACAATAACCAGGACATGGAAGCAACCTAAGTGTCCATCGACAGATGAATGGATAAAGAAGATGCGGCACATATATACAATGGAATATTACTCAGCCATAAAAAGAAATGAAATTGAGTGATTTGTAGTGATGTGGATGGACCTAGAGCCTGTCATACAGAGTGAAGTAAGTCAGAAAGAGAAAAACAAATACCTTATGCTAACACATATATATGGACTCTAAAAAAAAAAACAGAAACAAAAAGGTTGTGAAGAACCTAGGGGCAGGACAGGAATAAAGACACAGAGCGTCTTGGGACACCTTCTAGGTGTTGGGGAACGCGTCACAGCAGCAGGTCTTCTTGGTGTCAGGGAAGGCGATGCGCATGCCCGGGGTGAGCGGGAAGGGCAGCACCACCATGGCGCACTGGTAGCGCAAGGCCCGGTCCACGGTGGCCACCGTGCTGATGATGCTCTGCCCGTACAGGACGGCGCTGTCCCGGCTGATGCCGTACCTGATGCGCAGGGCCTGCCAGGCCGCTGTCGGCGTAGAGGTTCTTCTCCGAGGGCTTGCCCAAGCTCACGCTGCAGCCGGAGTAGTTGGAGATGTTGCAGTTGATGCGCGTGCCCAGGCCGATGTAGAAATTGTTCATCTGGCCCAGGTCCACCGCGTTGCCCTGCGAGGAGAGAGCCGTGTACCTGGCGCTGGGCACACAGCGCACATACATGCAGGAGACGCGGTTGCCCCGGCTGCTCTTGGTCGCCAAGACCTCTATGCTGTCCAACTTGTGCTGGCTGTACCAGAAGTCAGCGCGCTCCAGCAGGTGGAGCTTCCAGCGCCCCGGGGGGGTGCCGGCCGAGGCCCGCAGGTTCCCGAGGGGGCGGCCCTGGCCCACCCGGCCCGGACTTGGGCTCAGGCATCAGCGAGTAGGTGGGCCCTGGAGGCAGGAAGGCGAGCTTGGCGGCCATGCGGCCAGGGCAGGGCGGGCAGCAGAAGAGGCAGCAGAGTTCGGTCACCAACAGGCCGTTGATGGCGGGCGCCAATCTCCTGAGACCCAGAGGTACACAGCTTGTTCCTGGATCTATTCTCTGAGCACAGGGCATTGATTGCTTCTCTTCTTAGACACAAGGCTGCACAACTCCTAATGCTCTACTGGACTGAATTCCCTTCGTTCTCCTCTTCCTCCCATGACATAGTTCTCTGACAATCAGAAGAGCTGGCAATGATGAAAAAGTCTAAATTCCACCAGGCACTGATGCTACGCCTATCCCTTTCTCCGGCTCACCTCCTGTTATCTGTGGAGACTATGTTTTCCAAAATTCAAAGTAGCTTTATCACTCTTCACCTATTGCCTGTCCACTCATTTGAGCTGTGTATCACTTCTGCTTCATCAATGCACTTTTTTACTTTTACAGAATTTACTGTTATGGGGAATTCCTTCTGAAATAGTAAGATATCAACTATTGCACTTAGTTTTCAGGTGGTGAGCTTTTGTTATATGTTTGACGCACACCCCCCTTGGTATTTTACTTGTAACCAGGAGAGACTGACAAGTACCACTCGTCAAATGTCATCTGAAACTAAATTTTGAAAACCATGTTGTATAGCATTGTTTGAAGTTTATGTGGGAAATTTAATCACTATCTAACTCTTTTAAGAGCCAAGAGAAGTGTGTTGAAGCATGGTTTTCATGAGCCACAGGCGTTTGATTCAAATATCCATTTGAGTCAAACCTGTTTATACTACCTATGTGCACACTTCTCATTTGATATCAACACATAGGCACAGGAATTGAGTATATCATGTAAATATAAACTATACATCATATATGTGAATATATAAGAACAATTTTCATTTAAAATGTACCCTCTCAATCCTCTAATAATTAATTAACTTTCACACACTTTCTTGAGGGCAGGGACATTTTTAATTACTTCAAGTAATACACTGAATAATTTACATATATGTATAAATATAGTTCAATTCTTTTACATTTATAAGAAACAGAAAAAGTACTCTTGTGTAGTCTAAATATTACTTTCATTTCCAAAAGAGTAATTAATTTTATTACGTACCCTAGAAAAAAAAAGACATACCAACACAGGATTTTAGATGTCTCTTTGAGCATGAAACTAATTCAAATTAATAGAGGGATAATTGCCCCTCTCTGTTGCTACAGGTATTACTTAAAGAATGAACAAAATGTCACAGCAAGGAGAGTGACATTTGTTTAACAAGAAATCATTAACAACGTGTCTGTTCCTATTGAACTCCGTACTCTATACTCTATTGAAAAGCTATACAGTTGAATATGCCTGATAATCTAGCTTTGTCAGTTCACTTCAAGCCAAATAAAATGTGAAAAAACCACAAGTCCTTTTATACCTATTCTTTGGAAATAAAACTATTTATTTGTCCTGAAGAACAAATAACTACCAAAAACAAGAATTAAAACAAAATTTCATAAAATAATTATATTTAATTCATGTCTTATTTCTGTTGAGATTGTTAGCCAAGGTTATAAAATGAGGTTTTGCTTATTGATCTTAATATTAAAAGTTTGAGTGTATTGTATCATTCATTTATGGTCTGGATTAATTATTATATATTAAAATTCTCAACCATTTTCTTTTATTAAAAACAATGAAGGGACTTCCCGGGTGGCACAATGGTTAAGAATCTGCCTGCCAATGCAGGCGACAAGGGTTTGAGCCCTGTTTAGGGAAGATCCCACATGCCGCGGAGCAACTAAGCCCGTGTGCCACAACTACTGAGCCCACGAGCCACAACTACTGAAGCCTGTGCACCTAGAGCCCGTGCTCCGCAACAAGAGAAGCCACCGCAGTGAGAAGCCCGTGCACTGCAACGAAGAGTAGCCCACGCTCACTGCAACTAGAGGAAGCCCGCGTGCAGCAACGAAGACCCAAAGCAGCCAAAATTAAACTAATTAATTAATTAATTTAAAAAACACTGCTTACTTATCAAGTTATCATTTGTAGAATAAGGAATTGCTTGTTTTCTTTACAAAACTTTAAAATGTTTTAATTTATTTTTAAGACTTTAGTGAATTTAAATGTCATGATTTTATTTCTTCACCCAACATTTACTTCATTATTCAACTAAGATCAAAAGATCAGACAAATCATATGTAGAGTTGTAAACTGATAAATTATTTCTTAGAGACCCTACAATTTTCTTCCCATCCTTAAAAAAATGATCACCTTACCTTGCTTCTCCCTTTATCTTAGAAACATAGAATTATGCGTCAACTTCTATTTCCACAAGACTCCTCCTCTTTATGTTTCCCACATTATATCCTTTCAAGTAGAATTTGGTATTCATCATATATCACGATTACTGCTACTAGCCAACAAATATATTCTCTCTTTCTCTTTATTTTATTTTTATTTTGCATTTTCTCAGAATTCTCCATTTCCTGAAGTTAATTGCCACTGGCAGCAATAAATGCTTTCTGTGTTAGCCTAAGTTTAGTTCCTATTTTTTTAAAATATTTTCATACATCTTCTAAATTTGAACCTGAGCCTGATGAACACAATAGTTTGGGAATTCAGATACTACAACAAAATAAGTATATATATATATATATATATATATATATATATATACACACACACACACACACACATATATTAGCGCCAGAAATAGTCAATGGAATTGAAAATATCAGTGAGAATATCTGATCCTGCTCCGCATTTGCAAACATTGGGATAGATGAGTAGTTTCTGAACGGAATAAGGAGTGTGGTCATAGCCTCTACTGTTAGTTCAAAACTTTACATTTTTTCAAAGCTTTTCCATATGCATTTTGTTGTTAATTCCTCACAATTGTCCTATACAAATATTATTATTGAAACTTAATGATGATTTCAGTGTTTTATCTGATAACATGCTGACTCAGAATCCATCTTTTGCATCTAAGTCCTTGTGGTAACTCTCCTGTATTCACATAAGTTGATTCTTTTTATATATTGTTGGATTCGGTTTGCTAATATTTTGTTGATGATTTTGCATCTATATTCATTAAAATATTGTCTTGTAATTTTATTTTTCTTAGTGTTGTTTTTTTTCTGCTTTTGATATCAAGGTAATGGCCTCAGAATAAATTTGGGAGTGCTTCATGTTCTTCAACTTTTTGGAATAATTTGAAAAGAATAGGTGTAAGTTCTTTTTTATATGTTTGGTAGAATTCTCCTCTGAAGTCATCTAGTCCTGGACTTTTGTTTGCTGGGAGTTTTTTTTTTTACTACAAATTCAATTTTACTACTAATGATTGGTCTGTTCAAATTGCCTATTTTTTCTTGATTTAGTCTTGGCAGGTTGTATGTTTCTAGAAATTTGTCCATTTCTTCTAGGTTGGCATATAAGTTTTCATAGTATTCTCTTATGATTTGTTGTACCTCTTACCTTATTAATTTTATCTACATCCGTTCCTTGGCAAAGGGGGGATTGGTTCCAGGAGCCCACTCAGATACCAAAATCCTCAGATGCTCAAGTCCCTTATGTAAAATGGCCTACTGTAGTTGGTCCTTGCATCCTGCAGTCGATTGAATTCATGGATGGGAAACTCAATGATAGGGAGGGCTGACTGTATTTCTAATGTTCCAGAAATTTAGTTAGGTTCACTTAAGAGTTAAGGTAATATTATTACTATGAAATTATTCACTGGCACCACAAGTAAGAACCAGGAAATATAGACAAAAATCTATTTTTTCCAACAATCCCTGTATCTCCATTTTTTGTGTATCCCATCCATAGCACCTATTTTTTGGCCAAGTGGCCTGCAGTGACCTTAAACTGACACTAGCTCCTCTTACAAGCACATGCCCTGGAAAGCAGCCGGGAGAGTCACAAGCAAATCTAAGTTCCTGACGTGACTTCCCCAACCGCCAACCATATCCACTATCTCCCAATGCCTTCTCCTGATGCATGCCTTAGATACGAGCCCCATGGGGCTTACCAAAACTCCTCTATTTTGGTTTGAATTGACCAATTGGTCTTAGCCTGGGACCTCAAAAGCACACCACCCACAGACCCCTGGGCATGTGCCCCAGGTCCTGTCTCTCCCTTGCTGTCTGCACTCTTCCTTGACTCCCTCATGCTAAGAAGTAATATGGAATGCCTCACTTAGACATATGCTTTAAAACGTAAATGACAACATCAACATGAAAGTTTCAAATACTCTTTCATACGCTCTTTCCAATATCCTAATGCCGATGAAATATTCCAGTTTTCTTTGTGACTCATCACACAATTAGTGGCATGCAATCCCATCAGAAAACTCTCCTAGAGTCTCCAGCCAAGAAGATCATGCAAAACTTCATTGAGGAAGTGACATTAAACACCTAAATCTGTCTTGTCACAAACTCAGAGATTCTTGCAGAGGCCAGACTGTGAATGAACATGGATGTATGACCAGTGATACTTAAGGCAGAGTGCTGGGAATTAAGGTCTAAAGCATAATGGAGCCCTTCTCAGCCTCAGGTACTGGTGTAATAAGGGTATTAGGGCCCTATTTTACCAGATAATTGAGTTTTTCAAGACAAATTTGATATATGAATGTGTATATGATGAATCATAAAAGATATAAGATGATAGCTAATTAAAACTATTTGAAACCAAAGGGTAAGTCAACAAAATACATCTGACAGGCCAAGTAAAGGCTGTGTGTTTGGGATCCCTCCTGCAAAGAATGATTGGATTGGGCTCAACAAAGAATGTACCAAATGACGATTTCAGGCCAAATGTATGTGTGCATATGGCTACATATAGGAAATAACAAGACACATTTGGAATGGTGAAAAATTAAAAAAGACAAAATAGTGCAAGAAAGGGCAAATTCAATTATAGGTACAAAAAAACCATATCATTCAAGGGTGTTTTATCTGTGCTGAGAAACTTTTTAACTTTATCAAAAGCACTATATCTCTAAGAAAGTACTTGACTCTATGATATATTTATGAAAATTGATATTTATATCAATTAACAAATATATGGTTGAAGACAATCTATAATAGAAGTAATAACAGAATTTTTAAATTTTTTTATTCCTGAAATAAATCAATACTTACATTCATGCAATGCAATAAATTATTATAAAATAGTATATAATTACCTAGGTGTAATTCAGATGATAAAGAATAAGAGTATAATATCTAAACATTCAAGTTTAGATTCTATCAGTGCACAGAAAATTTTTGAAATTAATTATCTTTGTTTTATTCAAAAACATAATCATCAATAGCAATAAAACCAGACTAATTTTTATAATCACAAATATTTTTAAGTTACCTGTTTTTTCAATTCATAATAAAATACTAATTTTTACAAAACTTTTAAATTATTATGTATACTTTAAAAAATTAAGCTGCATGAAATTAGCAGTATGAAAGATTGCAGAAAAGAGGGTATATTTATTATTTTTCTGTGTAATACCCAGTGCCTAAGACAATACAAAGGTTTTTGAACAATCCTATTTCCAACTTCCACAATGCATAAACTAAAATATTAAATATTTTCCCTCAGAGTAATCACTGTTCAAATTACTTTACCACTTCAATATATTTCTTCATTTCCTTAGAACATATTAATTATTGTCATTCATCTTTATAAATAGCTAATCATCCTTGTTTTAAAAGAACCAGATTTTAGGTTTTTTTTAAATAAATTCTAATGGGTTCTTTTTAAGTTTTTTTTTCTAATGAATAGATTTCAACTATCATCTTTATTCATCCCTGGTTTATTTGAAATATTGTTTACTGTCATCATATCTGTTCTTGTTTTAATTTCATAGATCATTTCTTTTTAATGTCTCATTTAATCAGGAAAGTATCTTTTTGTCCTCTGAACACAGATTTGAACATTTTAGGTATTGTGAAATTTTTGTTGTTGCTAACAGCTAAATTACCTGTTTTACAATTAAAGTTTGATGTACTTCTGGGTCCAAGAAGTTTTTAAAAAGCCCGTAACAAATGTGTAGCAAAATAGGTTTACTTTTGGTTTTATTGTTCATCTGGTTTTCATTGATCACTACTACTTTTACTTAACTGTGATTTAATTTGTGGGCACATATATGATTAATTATTTCTATTGTTCCATAATCAAAAGTTAAAAGCCTTATTCTGTAGTTTTAAGTATTGGGTTGGCCAAGAGGTTCATTTGTTTTTTCCTGTAAGATGGCTCTAGTAGCACTTTGTTGTCTTTAACTTCATTTGAAACAATTTTGTTAGATTATATGTGACAGATGCCATATCAGTATGCATTTTAAAAACGACATCAAAATTGGTGAATTTTTGTGTATCCATTTTAATATCGAAGATGGAAGAAAAACAACATTTTCGGCATATTATGCTTTATTATTTCAAGAAAGGTAAAAACGCAACTGAAAGGCAAAAAATGATTTGTGCAGTGTATGGAGAAGGTGCTGTGACTGATCAAACATGTCAAAAGTGTTTTGCGAAGTCTTGTGTGGAGATTTCTCACTGGACGCTGCTCCATGGTTGGGTAGACCACTTGATGTTGATAGCGATCAAATTGAGATATTAATTGAGAACAATCAACGTTATACCACGCGGGAGGTAGCCAACATACTCAAAATATCCAAATCAAGTGCTGAAAATCATTTGCACAAGCTTGGTTATGTCCATCACTTTGATGTTTGGGTTCCACGTAAGTTAAATGGAAAAAAACCTTCTTGACCATATTTCCACATGTGATTCTCTACTTAAACGTAATGAAAACGTTCCTTTTTTAAAACAAATTTTGATGGGCAATGAAAAGTGGATACTGTACAATAATGTGGAACAGAAGAGATCGTGGGGCAAGCGAAATGAACCACCACCAACCACACCAAAGGCTGGTCTTCATCCAAAGAAGGTGATGTTGTGTATATGGTGGGATTGGAAGGGAGTCCTCTATTAGGAACTCCTTCCAGAAAACCAAACGGTTAATTCCAATAAGTACTGCTCCCAATTAGACCAACTGAAAGCGGCACTCAACGAAAAGCGCCCAGAATTAGTCAAGAGAAAATGTATAATCTTCCATCAGGATAATGGAAGACCGCATGTTTCTCTGATGACCAGGCAAAAACCGTTATAGCTTGGCTGAGAAGTTCTGATTTATCCGCCATATTCACCAGACATTGCACCTTCAGATTTCCATTATTTTGGTCTTTACAAAATTCTCTTAATGGAAAAAAATTCATTTCCCTGTAAGACTGTAAAAGGCACCTGGAACAGTTCTTTGCTCAAAAAGATTAAAAATTTTGGGAAGATGGAATTATGAAGTTGCCTGAAAAATGTCAGAAGGTAGTGGAACAAAAGGGTGAATACGTTGTTCAATAAAGTTTTTGGTGAAAATGAGAAATGTGTCTTATTTTTACTTAAAAACTGAAGGCACTTTTTGTCAATCCAATATATTCACACTCACACAAACATATTTATGTCCCACGAGGATATAGTCAGCCCTTTTCTCTCCTCTTGGGTGCTAAACTCGAATTGCTGGATAACCTTGAAGTCAGCCTATAGCTGAAAACTTAGCAGGTCCTATATTTCTACTTATGAGGTGCCCTATTCTACTTACTAGCAGCTCTCACTCCACACCAATGTTCAAACAAGGCAGTAAAAGATTTCAGGAACGTAAAGATGAGTTGCATAGAAGAGAAGTAGACATTTCTCTTCTTCAGTTTGGACAAGGTTCTGAGTACAAGCAGTGGCATTTGCTCTTTTCTGAGACTTTGCTACTCAAATTGGTAGTATTGGACTATGAGGTAATAGATCAGTTTCCAATGTGGTACAGGTAAATTTGATCACATGCCATCATAACTTTAGCCTCTGTCTGTAGCCTCTTATCGCCTATTTAACCACTGTTAATGGTCAACTCCATAGCTCCTACTACTACTCCCACCTTTTCTACTATAACAACTAAACCCACCATTGTTACTGCTTACCACCTGAGCACACATTCACACACACATGATATTTTTGGCTTGCAATTGATTGTTTTTTTGCCTGTCTTTTTATTTTGAACCTTTTTCGGTTTTTTGTAATAATCAATATATAATGTGTCTGAAATTATGCAAATAAATGTCATTATGCAAGTAAATGTATTGATAAAAGCATTTGCCAATTTTCAAGTGTGTGTGTGTGTGTGTGTTTGTGTGTGTGTGAATTTCTAGAAGTCATAGGATTTATTATGGTGGTGGTACTTATTGTCTATATAGGAGAGAGGGAGGGATAATTAACACAACCCTCTAGTGTACGTTCCTGGTAGCCTGGTGTTATTATCACCCATAGGCAAGAGGGACTTAGTGATATCTCTACTTTCTATTTTTCTTCTATCCTTATTTAGTCACTTTGGAAATTTTTACACATTTTGGAGCAGATCTACAGTTATGTAGATCTGTCCATTGTTGTAACTTTGAAATAGGTATATTAACATCCATATAGAGGGTTTTACTGTATAATTAATCCTGCTTTCAGAGATAGAAAAGTCTCCTGCTCTGTACCATACAAATTTATATTTTCCCAAATCATATGAGGTTTAACATCAAACTCATTCCACAACAATTTTTCTTCAGCCATGGTTGCTGAGGTCTTGATGAGCAAAAAAAATCACTGCATTTGTTAAGATGTAGCCATGTTATGTTTTTTCATTCACTCATTTAAGATAGATATTGACAAAACCAATCCCGCGCCTGGGTTTTGGCATCTGACACTGTAAGAATTATAGGGCTAAGGTCTGCACTTGAGATGAAGCTCTTGTCAGATACAAGGTCATAGTTTTTATGACTCCACGAATATGCATCCGATCATGAATTCTGATTTCTCTTTGCTACCTATTTTGTTAAATGTTAGGCTTGAAGAAATCCAGTTAATTATCTGACCAAGGCCTTCAAGTTTTTAGGTAGTAGAGCCAAGATCCACACCAAATTGTGATGGTCCCAAGTCCTCGCCCTTTCTTCTATCCCACAGTTCTACTCTAATTTTGTTTGGTTTAATTTCTCTCTACTGAATTAATTCTAAAACTTTCCAAATGACATTACAAGAAGCTTCAAAATATTTAATAAACCCTCCAAGCCCCACATGTGTCTTTCTGGATTGATTCCCCTGGTCACATGCCATAAATCCCTCCCCATCACCCTCTCTGCTCAGCCTCAAGGATTGCTTTCTGTTTTTTGAATATCCCACATTTTCGCCTGTATCACAACAGGCAACAGGCAGTTTTCCTTTGTCTGAGAATCTCCATCACCTGGCAGGACCTGTCCTACCCCAGGCCCTTAAACTCTCAGCTTCAGAGAAATCCTCTTCCAGGTCTCAGGTTAAATGTGCCAGAAGGCATTCTTAGTCCACAGCCCTGATTATTTGTGCAGATTTTACATGCTCAAGCAGTGACTGATCGCCCTTCGTTTCCTAATACTAAGGAAAAAAACATCCTTTACACTTAAGATATATGAACTTAGAATGCTGTTTACAACGAAAATGCAGGCTTATAGAGGTAGTTGGTTTTATTATGGTGGTAGCAGTTGTTTTCCTAAAATGCTATGATTAAAGATTCATATCTTGTATCTTAAGAGATATGTGTTTAAAAAAAAAAAACCTGCAGTGATATTTCACAAATAGCCCTAAGCAGTTTTCACATATTTTATGACATTGTAGTAAATGAAGAAACTGAAACCAAAACGGAAGGGGCTAAACACATTTCTTGGTGGTAGAATGAATGAATAAATCCATCAAGTCCTTTATGGGATCAAACCGCCCTCTCTGTGAGGGTGTGCTTGCATATGTCAAATGACTTCTCCCCCCTCTAATGGCAGTGTCCCTGGGCTTGATGGGGTTTTTGTTTGCTTCTCTGACCTTCCCACAAGACTGCTTTCCTCTTGGAAGCCTTTGCTCTCAAGTCAGCCTATGGAAGCCTTCTGCTGCCCTCTGCTGGCCACAACTAGTGATTGGACTTTTCCTTCAGATTCTAGTTCTATTTTAGAATAAATCAGTAGAAGAAAACAAAACAAGACACCACCCAGCCAATCTCTACACTAAAAATACTGCGCTTAATCATCAGAGAGGTTATGATATTTGTCATAGGAGATATCAATTCAATGTTTTTTCTTTCCCTTTTGAACAAACATATTTGTGTCCTTCCTCTATTGAGGGTAGGACCAGCATGTACAAGAAATCTATACCATTTAAGGGCTGGACGGTTAATGGCCTATCTTTCCCTTTTGCTTCTGCTATCACTCCAAAACCAAGCTTGTAAACAACATAGTAAAAGTAAAGGTGTTCCAGGAAACTATGACCCTAAAGATTGAGCCTTTATTGCAATCTTCTATATTCTGACTGAAATGGCACACCATCCAATAGACCTTCTTAACCATAAACAAACGTAATCTATGGATCTATGAGATGGCAGGGTTCCTGTTCTGCTGACTGAATACAACCTGCTTTGCTTCCCACATATTTTGCCACACCATGCAGATCAACATATGTTCCTGAATCTTGCTATGGTGAACTAAGATGGTCATTCTCTCCCCAAACTAAAAAGAGCAATAATACTTCTCTTATGAGTGTTACTCATTTCACTCTCATGCAATTCTTCTCTGCAGATGCACTACTGGGAGTTGGCAGACATTTTTTTTTCCCTGATTCTTTTTGATTTGCCTGGATTTTCTAAATTTTCTGTAGTAAGCAGTATTACTTTTGTGGTCAGAGGAGGACAAAAACTCTAAAGATAAATCCATATGGAGTTGGAAGGATGAATGACACAAATGAGAGACAGCTTCAGTTTTTTCGCTACTAAAACAGGGATGATATAATATACATGACCACGTTGGTGAGAATATGGCTATCTCCTCTGTTTTTTACATTATTTTTAAATAGAAAAAAATGCTGACTTTTGATGACCAGTTCTATGAGCTACAAAAATATATACGGTTGTATAAATACCACTAGAGTCAAGATATAAGGTTTCATCTGCCTTTAAAATTTCTTTTTGCTACCACTTTATAGACAACCCCTAAACCCAGCCTTTACTTCTGGCAAAAACTGATTTCTTTCTGTCCCTTGTAGTTGTCCCTTTTCCAGAATGTCATATGAATGACATTATAAAGTATGCAGCATTTTGAATCTGACATTTTTCACTTAGGATACATTTGAGATTTACCCATGTGTTGTGAATATTAATTTTTTTTCATTTTACTACCAAGTAGTATTTCAGTGTATCACATACTGTTTATCTATTCACAAGGTTGGCTCTAGTTTTTCATGTTTAAGAATAAAATTATTATAATTAATACACGTTTTGTGTGAACATAAGTTTCAATTTCTCCTGGCTAGGCTACCAGCATAGAAGTAGAATGAACTGCTCATGTGATAAGTATATATTTAACTCTATAATTAACTGGGAAAAGTTTTATCAAAGTGTGTGTAGCATTTTGTGTTCCCACAGGAAATCTGAGAGTTGCAAGTTCTCTGTTTCCTTGCCAGTACTTATTATCATTTTATTTTAAAATGTTTTAGCTATTCCAATAGGTTTATAGTGACATTTCATGTGATTTTGATTAGTATTTACCTAATTATTAATAATGTTGATCACATTTTCTTGTGCATGTTTGCCATCTGTATACTTTCTTCGGTGTTATGTATGTTCAAGTGTTTTGTTGAATATTCATGGAGGTATTTACTGTCTAGTTGTTGATTTTTAAGTGTTTTTTTTACATGTTTGGATACAAGTATTTGTCTTTTCATTCTCTTAGCACTGTCTGTTGCAGAGCAAAAGTTTCCATTTCCATGAAATTCATTTTAACAACGTATTCTTTGATGGGTCTTGTTTGGGGTATCATATCTAAGAAAACTTTGCCTAAAAAATGTTGCAAGATTTTTCACCAATGTTTTCCTCTACTAGTGTTACAGTTTTGTTTTGTTTTTTAAGATTTTTTTGATGCGGTCCATTATTTATTTATTTATTTGTTTGTTTGTTTATTTTAGGCTGTGCCGGGTCTTAGTTTGTGGCACGTGGGATCTTTTTCAGTGCAGCATGCGGACTCTTAGTTGCAGCATGCATGATCTAGTTCCCCAACCAGGGATCGAACCTGGGCCCTCTGCATTGGGAGTGTGGAGTCAGTCTTACCCACTGGACTACCAGGGAAGTCCCAGTAGTACAGTTTTAGATTCTACATGTTGCTCTGGTATCCACTTTGAATAAATTACTACATAAAGTATGAAGTATGCATCATTTAACTTTCTGGTATTTGGATGTACAGATATTCCAGACCATTTGTTGAAAGGAGTGTTTTTTCCTTCATTGAATTTTCTTTTCAAGTTTGTCAAAAATCAACTGACTATTTTTGTTTGAGTCTATTTCTACACTCTCAGTTCTGCTGTATTTGTCTATGACTTGATAATCGCAGCATTAATGTAGGTCTTTAAATCAGGTAGTGAGTCCAGCAAGTATGTTCTTCCTTTTCACAATTATTTTGCTAATTGTAGTCCCTTTGCATGTCCATGTGAATTTGAGAAACAGCTTGTCAAAATGTACAAAACGAAATCCTGCTGAGATTTTGATTAGGATTTTGTGTAGAATAATGCATTGTCTGTATCTCTTTTAATTTTAATTGATAACTCTAGAAATTACTAGATAAATAACTAACCTTTAAAATTCTAATTAAAGCTATTATTTAACCAATTCAATTAAATGTTCATTTCAAAGCCATATAGGTGTCTTTTTCCTCCTCATTTTATTTTATGATTGTCATAAATGTATTACATCTACATAGATTGAAAATCTTACTAGACAGATTTATAAATTTAGCTTCCAATAGTCATAATGATTTTAAATAATAAGAAGGTAAGAAAAATAGTCTAATATCTACCAAATATTTACCATGTTTTTCCTTCATTCTTATAGTTCAAAGATTGACTCTGTAACCATTTTTCTTAAAGAGTTTTAAAAAATCATTTTTCTAGAAGAATTTCTTTTAGCATTTTTGTAGAGAAATACTGTTCACAGCTCTTCTTTCAATTTTTCTTCATCTGAAATCATCTTTATTTAACATTCATTTCCCAAGAATATTGTCACAAGATTTAGAATTCTGGGTTGAAAATTTGCCCCCTTCCCTTCCCCGAAGCAATTTAAATGTTGTTCCAATGTCTTCTAAATTCCATGTGTTCTAAAAAGAAATTCACATTAATTCAAATTGTTATTCCCCTATATGCTAGGTGCCCTTTTCACTGTCTACATTCAGGATTGTATATTTTTTATCTTTAGTTTTACCTCTTGGTCATGGTGTGCCTGGGTATGATTTATACTTTCTAAAGTTTGCTGAACTTCTTTAATCTGTACATTCATAATTTTAATCCAAATTTGGGGCATTTTCACCACTGTTTCTTCTTTTTAAATTCTGAAACAAACTCATTTCTTATTTCCTCTTAGAACTTCGAAGTGCTAAATGTTTGACTTTTATGATATTGTCCCCAAACCTTTGAGGCTCTCTTCTTCCTCTTTTTTTTCTCTCTTTTCTTCAAATTGGATACATTCTATTGATATACGCTCAAGTTCTTTGACATTTTCTGCTATTAAGCCCTCATGATGAATTTTTATTTCAGATATTACATAGTTCAGTTCTAACATTTTTACTTAGTTTTTTTTTTATATAGTTTCTATTTTTCTGTTAAGAATTCTATCTTCCCTTTCCTTTTAATAGTTCTCACCTCTACCAAGTGGAGCACGATTGTAATACACACTTTAAAATCTTTCTTAACTTGGGGTTTGACGCTGCTAATTGGTCACATTTTGCAGCTTCTACTATCTCAAGTAATTTTGGATTGGAATCTGGACAGTGTTAATATTATTTTGGAGACACTTGATTCTTTTAAAAGCATTTGGAGAACGTCTCTTGAAATCTTGTCTGCTTGCTTTTGTAGGCAATTAACCAGGTTAGGCTAATTCTACAAATTTGTCTCACTTCCCTGGAAGCAGTGATTCCAAGGTCAGTTTGGTTTTCATGCCTTTGCTATGCTGTTCATGTCACCCAGTGCACATGCTGTTGAGGTTCATCTGGGATTTGGAGAGTTCCTATCAGGGATCAGCAGATTTTTTCTGTAAAGGGTTCCATAATATTTTAGGTTTTGTGGACCACATATGGTCTCTGTTACATATTCTGCTTTGTTATTTACTTGCTTACGTGTCTTACAGCCCTTAAAAACATAAAAACTAAGCTCCTGAGCTGTACAAAGTCTGTCCGTGGGCTGGATTATTCTCTGGGGTGTAGTTTTTCAAACCTGGTTTACAAAATATTTAGTTATCAGAGCCTCTGCAGTGCTTCTTGGAATCTGCTCTGTGAATGGCAAGTTCAAGAGTAAGCTTGAGATTTCTACTGACTCACACCCAGAATTACGGGGTCAAGGGATCATGCTCACTTCTCCCCAGGATCTCCTTCAGATTCTCTTGATCCCAGGAAACACTTTTTCTGATTTCTCTGGCCACACAGATTTCTCTGAGTGTTATCCCCAACTGTGCTACACATTTCCACCAAAAAATGAGCTACATGCAGCAAAGCAGCAAGAGAAAGGAGGGGGGAAAAAATAACAGGACCCTTCCCACACTCTGGACAAAATGGACCCAACTCCTGGTCCCTCTGGCCGGAGATACATGTGTTCTGTCTCAGCTGTTCAGCGCCTGCACCAGCGCTGCAGCAATGCAGTTTCATGAACGATGCTGTCCTTGGAGCGGGGCAGGGAGGGAAAAAATGTGTCACCCTAAACTCCCCAACTTGTAGCTTAAATTGCAGTTTTTGTTGTTCACACGTGGTTCACATTTGGGCCACCCTCAGGAGAAATGAGGAAAAAGAAGGAAAAAAAGGGCTTCCTTGGTGGCGCAGTGTTTGAGAATCTGCCTGCCGATGCAGGAGACACGGGTTCGAGTCCTGGTCTGGGAAGATCCCACATGCCGCGGAGCAACTGGGCCCGTGAGCCACAACTGCTGAGCCTGCGCATCTGGAGCCTGTGCTCCGCAACAAGAGAGGCCGCAACAGTGAGAGGCCCGCGCGCCGCGATGAAGAGTGGCCCCCACTTGCCGCAACTGGAGAAAGCCCTCACACAGAAACGAAGACCCAACACAGCCAAAAATAAATAAATAAATAAATAAATAAAAATTAACAAAACAAAACAAAACAACTCACATTAAAAGAAAAAAAAAAAAAAAAGGAAAAAAAAATAGGAAACTCACCAGCAAACAGGTCTTTCTTCAGTGTTGACTTCCCGTGCCAATCCACCTGCTATTGCTTATCTTTCAGAGCCCAGGATTTTTCGTTGTCATCAATGGAAGGAATAAGATGGAATGAGTTTGCTCCTTTTTTGCTGACAACAGGTCACTGCACATACGTCTTTGAGATTTTTTTAAACATTTTTCAGATGTGTCTGACTAAGATTTGTATGCTTGCATTTTGAAGGTCCTTCCATCTTGAAATACGTAGAATCATGAGGGAAAACTGAGTTGACTAAATACATCAGGAACTCCGTATTTTACCAGATTATATATAAGACCCATTCTTCCAAAATGGACTCTATAGGGGTTTTATGAAAAATGTACTTTATAAAAATGACAAAATAGGGCTTCCCTGGTGGTGCAGTGGTTGAGAATCTGCCTGCTAATGCAGAGGACACGGGTTCGAGCCCTGGTCTGGGAAGATCCCACATGCCGCGGAGCAGCTAGGCCCATGAGCCACAACTACTGAGCCTGCGCATCTGGAGCCTGTGCTCCGCAACAAGAGAGGCTGTGACAGTGAGAGGCCCGCGCACCGCGATGAAGAGTGGCCCCCACTTGCCACAACTAGAGAAAGCCCTCGCACAGAAATGAAGACCCAACACAGCCAAAAAAATAAATTAATCAATTAATGTTTTTAAAAAATGACAAAATAAAATTGCCAAAACTTCTGGAAATATTTAGTCTTAAATTGCTATCATGAGAAAGTGGAAGATCACTTAAAACTGAATCTGTGTCCACATTTGTTAGGAAAAAACCTGCCCTCTGATCTCACACACACACACACACCTTCCCCATTTGATTTCACAGAACAAACAAAACTGGAAGTTGATTATGAAAAAATATGACAGCAAAAACTACAATTTTTTGGTTTCAGTAGCTTTTGCATTGTCACCCTTTCTAAGAAATGGGTCTAAGGCACACACATTCATCAACAGGAGACATTTTTCTGGTGTCAAACTGAAATGGAGATGAATAAATATAATTTGCCAGATATCAGGAAGTCTACAGAATGTTAACTGTTATAAAACTGTCAACGTGAGCAACATCTTATGAGAACATACCTCTCCATATTTTACAACAGAATTTCTACAATATTTACCAGATAACAAAGGATTTCTACAATATTTGCAATTAACATTTAAAAAATGATGTTTACATGTACAGAATCACACTTTTACATGTATTTTCGTTATGTGAAATTGGGTAATTACATGGTTAATTAATATACACAAGGAGGAATAGTTCAACAAGCAACATAAATTTTAAAATATACCCTTAATGAAAGAAGACCCTGATACACATAAAGTGATAATGTATTCTGGGTAAATATGAAATTACTTAATTTTAATTGTACTAGAAATAATGAATACAGGTGCATTCATTAATATAATCACAAAACAAAACCTTTAGTAGATAGGATAAATAATGTAAGGATGGAGAGAGTTTTATAAATTTCCAGTCAGGATACTCTGGCTTCCCTTTTAGTTAACATAGCCATATTACTGATTTTGGGGAAAAAAGCATGTGAGATTTAAGGGATTTTTATTGTAGCAGTTAGTGAATGTTATCCTAACTAACACAGGCACTGTTGCCTTGAAATGGTTTCCTGCCTTTATCAAAATATAAATATGTGATAATTTCTTAATGGCCAGGCTGAAAATCTAGTTATGAAGGGACAGTGTTTAGGTGACAAACCAAATACACTTAAGCTTGTATCTATGAGTGAAGTGACTGAAAAGAATCAGAATACTGTATATGTTGTTTGTCTTTGGCAAGGTATTGTGAATAAGAAATGAGCACAGATAAGAATCTGCTGTTTCCTTAAATAGTGATCAAATAGAAGAGAAATTTCAATGTTCAAAGTAAAGGATGAGACTCTAATAGCAAGCAATGAGACTGAAATTGTTTTGAGCAACAAAGACTAGTAAAACTTCTCAACTGAATAAAATGTTTAAACGGCCATGAGTTCAAGTGATAAAGGGTCTCAAAGCAGTTGCCATTCACTTGTGAGAAAGAAAGGATGGGAGTGATTGAAAATGACTTTGGGAACTGGGTCTAGGAAAGAATTTTGGATGTAGAAATTTGCATATGAGACTGCATGGAAGCAGACATGGGGAGCTCACTAACACTTTTAGGAAATTGTATTCCCAATGGAATCTCCAAACGAGGACAAAAATAACCTTAGGCAATTCAATCATGTAAACACCATGTGGAGCCCCAAATTTGCAAGTGCAGGAAGCAGGCTGAAAAACTCTAGAACTGTAGCACACCAAAGAGAGAACATCTCCAGACACACATTTTACCCATAACCTGGGTGGAATAAAGGATGCAGAAGAGCTTAATAGGGAAGAACAAATCTGACTCCATATTAGATCTGTTTCTTTTACCTTAACCTCTGTATTCTATTGCTTTTGCTTCGAGTTAAGAATGTTGCCTATAGTCTGAAATACACAGGATAGCCCATTCTCAAGGTTCTGACCTTTAAGGAAATAACACTTTTCCATTCATATAGAGACAAAAACTTACAGCACAGAGAATAACATTTGTCTTGTTGGAGGTTTAAGGACCATCACAACCTGACCTATGTGGACAGCTGCAAGAACAGAGGATTGCAACACCAAGAAGTTTTCAACAACCAACCATGCCCCTCCCTCACCTTGCCTTTAAAAATGCTTTGCTGAAACATTTTGGGTAGTTAGGGTTTTGGGGGGTGTGAGCCAACTGTTCTCCTTGTATAGCCCCGCAATAAACCTTCCTCTGCTCCAAACTCTGACTTTTCAGTATTGTTTGGCCTCACTCTGTGTTGGGCACATGAGCTTGTATTTGGTAATAGAGCCTCTGAGGGGCAAAATCAGGGTCTCATCAACAACTTTCCCTCTTAGAGAAAGGGGCCTCACAAAGGTGCCCAGCTAGATTTCCTTTGTAAGAGGAGTTTTAATTGCATATATCCTCGTTCTGATCCACATATTATAATAATTGTTTGAGAGAGTCTTTTGTCTTTTTTATTTTGTAGGTCACCAGATTTCAAGGTAATAAAGCTTGCTTGAAGAATTTTGAGTCCAAAACATGGTGAGGAATTCCATATTAATGTTTATTTTTTCAACTCCTATGTTCAACTTGTACCAGTAAGTCTCTGGATATGTGTATAATGCCAGATGATACACGTGGTATTAAAAAGATAGGGACCGGGCTTCCCTGGTGGCGCAGTGGTTGAGAGTCTGCCTGCCAATGCAGGGGACACGGGTTCGAGCCCTGGTCTGGGAAGATCCCACATGCCACGGAGCAATTGGGCCCGTGAGCCACAATTACTGAGCCTGCGCGTCTGGAGCCTGTGCTCTGCAACAAGAGAGGCCGCGATAGTGAGAGGCCCGCGCACCGTGATGAAGAGTGGCCCCCGCTCGCCGCAACTAGAGAAAGCCCTCTCACAGAAACGAAGACCTAACACAGCCATAAATAAATAAATTAATTTAAAAAAAAAATAGGGACCTTGCACAGATGGTCAGTTTAGGTCATCTGGTGATTTGATGTTCTTGCGTGATTGGGAGATACCTACTGAAGGCAAACAGAACCTCTGTCAGACTGGGTTTCTAAATAAGCAAGTGGAATAGAGCCTTTTGAGCACCAAGTCCATGGCCATTTTGTTTTATAACAACTATTGCATTAAGCCATAGAGATTTGAAGATTTATCAGTTATAAATAGTATTTTTATACTCCTATCTATTTCTTTTCTATAATCAATTAATTATTAAAATGGGGCAAACATTTGTCTAAGGGAGACCTTAGCAGTATTTGAGTCATGGTGATACTCAGAATCATTACTATGGAAAAACTCCAAAAAATAAACAAAATACATAAATATTTTTTGTCTTCTCCTAAAATTAGTAATGTTTATATATTATACCCTAAACCTTGTTCTATGAATGTTTCCTTTATAAAAGAAAACCACAACTTAAACATTTATTTCTTCATTGCACTTATTTTTTATAAGGCTGTATAATAATAATGTAATCTTTTTCATCAACAGAGATGTCAGGACCGTTTCTGCACTAGTGGAATAATAGCTGAGATAAATCGGTTTCTGATGAGTTGCGACACCATCAATAATCAAGTTGTAGTTTCATGAAATTACTTGATTTTTTACTAATTATTACTGAATAGTGGATCTTGTATGTATGTCTCTTAAACACATTTGTATTAGTTTCCCAGGGCTGACAACACAAAGTAACACAAACTGGGTGGCTTAAAATAACAGATATGTATCGTCTCACAGTTCCGGAGGCTAGAAGTTCAAGATCAAGGTGTCAGGAGGGCCATGCTGTCTCTGAAACCTGTAGCAAGAAATCCTTTCTTGCCTTTTCCTAGTTTCTGGTGGTTGCCAGCAGTCCCTAGATTCTCTCGGCCTGCCCCTCAATCTGTTGTGGTCACACGGTGTTCTCTCCCTGTCTGCCTCTGTCTGCTTCTTACAAGGACATCAGTCATCACATTTGAAGCAATATCACATTGTCATCACTGAAACCCTAAAAGCAGATGAGCAGGAAGGATAAGAACCCAGTTCTATGGATAAGCATACTGAAGCCCATAGGACCACATGACTTTAAACTGTCAATAAATAAGCAGGAAATGAGATCTCTAGTACAACATCCTAATTCTTTTACATTATGTTAATATGGACCATATGATTCCCCTTATTTTTCTTAAGAGTAACTGCAATTAAACAATGAGTCAATTCTATCAAACAGTACATGGTATAATAGTAATATTTTATTTACATGCAGAGATGTAAATTTATGTGCTAATTTTATTCTCTATTCTTTATTACTATTTTACTGGAAAAACAATTTTCCTGGGCAAACATAGCATGAAATATCTATCATCTATCTATCTATCTATCTATCTATCTATCTATCTATCTATCTATCTATCTTTCTATCATCTATTTATCTACCTATCATCATCATCTATTTTATTTTGCAAAGAAAAGAATAAATATTTAAGGTAATTGTAGATGGAAATGTCAGTGTAATTTGCTACACAGAATTGTAGTTTTTAAGTTTGATTTTTTTGGAATTTCAGTTTGATATAGATGCATTTGTTTCCATTCTTAAAAAATCCCAAGCTTAGTGTTTCTACTTCAGTATGTTTCTATTTTATTATAAATGAAGGAGAGTTCATCTGTCCCTTTAGATAGTACCTCAGAAGCCATAGAAACAGTCTGTTTACATTACCTCTTCTCTCCTTCCTCTTCATAAGCCTTTCCAACAGAGTGAAGATACATTTTAGTTTTATTAGGCCATAAAACTTGGTGCAATACATTTCATCCTTTTACGAATTGTCTGGAGAACATTTTAATTGCATTTCATTGTGCTTTGGTGTCAGATCTATTCTTTTATGACCTACTCTTCAAACCTGACTCATTACTCTTCTCAGTTTCTCTACTAATGAGCAATATTGTATTTCCTAAGATCTTTTCTCAGTTCGAAAGCTATAAACTTCTCTGTGCAAGTAGTTTTGCTTGTGTGTGCTTGTGTTTAACCACAGACTTCAATCTCACTCTGCTGATTCTTTTCCTAGCTCTTTGCTACATCTCCTTATTTTACTCTGACAAATTTCCCTTGTTTATTTTCCTTTGCCTGTAAAAGCCATCTACACTCATTTTAGAAAGTTATTTTCAATAAAATAATCAATATTAATTTGCACAAATTAATTGTAAAAATTAAAATGTTGAAATTCTTTGATGGCTAACATTGTGGAAATTTTGTTATTCCTGATAGGCTTCAAATGCAAATAAGGTTTCAAATAGTAAACTGTTAGTTGGATGTAATAGGGAAGTAAAATTATTAGTGGAAGGGGTGCAGTGTGATGATGCTTGGGAAAGAACTGAGGACAAATAGACCACCTGCAAAGAAAGCTCTGAAAGGCAAACCTTCTACAGAAAATGGAAATCCTTGCTTATGCAGGATAAGAAAATTTAAAGACAATTAAAAAGTAAATCATGTTGTTTTAGTTATTGCTGTTTTTTTTTTCCCTCTCCCTCTGCACCAAGCTTATAGAGCTTCCAGAACTCTTTTTTCCCTTTATCTACACACTTATTTCTATGAGGTAGAATCTGAGACTTCAGGAAGGGTACCATGGAGTGGTGACTAAAGAAGCAGATATTCCCTTAGACTTCCAGAAGATACACACAATTCTTCAAACAATGAATGAGGGATCTTGAGCAATGCAGAATACTTTTTCACCCTCCAGGATGGAGGATGTATGATCAACATATTTTAGAGCTACCTGGAGAGGGAAGCAAAAGGCTGGGTCATTCTGGAGATAAGAATTGTATACGTATCACCTATTGACTGTGATGTCTGCAGCTGAGGATTCAAGGAGACAAAAAAGCCAGAAACACTGCATAAGAGAGCAGACGCATGGGAGGGAAAGAATGTGGACTATCTATGCCTCTACTGGACATGAAGGAGATGAATTTGCAAAACAAAAATTGGGATTTAGTTCATTTATTTCATGTATGATCTGCGTCTATCTTTCAATATTTATAGATCATCTCTATATTACTTTTCTTAATTTTATGTGTGTCTTAGAAACAGTCTTAGAGATATGGGTAGAGAGTGCAAGGTAATGACAGAATGACAGAAACTGCACAATTCATGTAACTGATCACAGGGAGAAGTAGGTGAAGGTTGCCTAGGCAAGAGTTAAGCTAATTTCCTCACCATTACGTTTTAAATTAAGTACATTAAATATTCAGTTAAGTGGTAAATCTTCTCTCTTGCAGATCTACTGGGGATACAAAATTGTCTAATCTAATTGTTATGCTTTTTCTATTCTACTTTTTCATTAACTGGAATTCTATTAAATGCAGAAACACTATACTAAAGAGATGATGTAATTTGATTTAAAATTGATTTCAGTTTTCTTGAAAAAAAATCATACCAAAGTGCCTTCCTCCTAAAGGAAAATAATAAAAAAACTGAAAACTCACTTTACTTTTATAGTATTTTCTTAAGAATATAACCGTGAATATAATGTTAATTACACTAACAACTATTATATCACACCTCGATTTCTTCAAAGAAATTGTTTGCTCACTGAGAATATTTATATTTTTGTTTTTGATTTCTTTACTATTTGCAATTCAAGTAGAAATCTATGAAATAAATGAAATTGCTTTCATATTATTCTTTCATCTTTAAAATATTTCTTAGAAATCTATTATATAAAGGTTTTTTGTTGTACAGCATGGAGTTGTAGAAAGACAATACACAACATTGTCCACAAGGATTGCAGGTCTTTTTGAATTATGGCTTTCTTCAGGTGTATGTCCAGGATGGTTCAAAAAGATACACACACGCCAATGTTCATTGCAGCACTACCTACGATAGCCAGGACATGGAAGCAACCTAAATGTCCATCAACAGAGGAATGGATAAAGAAGATGTAGTACATATATACAATGAAATATTACTCAGCCATAAAAAGGAACAAAATTGTGCCATTTGCAGAGACATGGATGGACCTAGAGACTTTCATACAGAGTGAAGTTAGAAAGAGAAAACCAAATATCATACAGTATCGCTTATATGTGGAATCTAGAAAAATGATACAGATGAACTTATCTGCAAAGCAGAAATAGAGACACAGATGTAGAGAACAAATGTATGGATACCTAGGTGGGAAGGGAAGGGTGGGATGAATTGGGAAATTGAGATTGACATATATATACACTACTACTGTGACATAGATAACTACTGAGAATCTACTGTATAGCACAGGGAACTTTACTCAATGATCTGTGGTGACCTAAATGGGAAGGACATCCAAAAAAGAGGGGATATATATGTACGCATAACTGATTCACTTTGAGGTCCAGCAGAAACTAACACAACATTGTAAAGTAACTATACTCCAATAAAAATTAATATAAAAAAGAAAAAAAAAAGGCTTGCAGGTCTTCAGGCATAAAAATCACTCCATTACAAGGAAATATTCTTAAAATTAAAACAAAAATATTATGAATGCAATTTAATTTCTTAAATTAGAATTTTTCAAGATCTGCTGTTGATTTGGTATATGATTTGAAAAAAGTATACCTATGGTACTGTAGCTTTGCTGTTAAAACAGAATCAAAGTTCATGATATTTTATATAATGCTTAGTAAACTATATAATTTTTCTTCTTATATAGTTCAACAACATACAAATGCACTCTTAAATTCATTCAGTTGAATAATTCACATATGTGGAGAACCTCTTCCTTCAACAATTATTTATTATACATCTACTGTGGACCAGACCCTGACTTCCCTGCTGAGGATACTGCCAGGAAGAAATCCAATTCTCTCCTCTCTTGGAGCACCCATTTTAAGGGAGAGGAGGAGATGATAATTATAGAAGTTTTATATGCCAGGTGGAGATAAATGATATTAACATTTATAAAGCCAAGTCAAGTACATGAGGTAAAGGGACACCGAAATACAGCATGAGTATTTTTTTCATCGCATGTCCAGGAACAGCATATCTGGAGCAGTCATACTTGAACAGAGGGCTGAATGATGTGAGCATGCTGGCCATGACCATAACCGGGAGGAGAGTGCTCTAGGTAGAAGGACAGCACGTGCAAAGGCCCTGAGACAGGAGTATACTGAGAGTGCAGGAGGAACATCCAGGGGCCATTTGGCAAGAGTAAGGAATGTGGAGAGTGACAGGAGGTAAGTTCAGGTGAAGAAGTGTAAAATGAGAAGCATGATATGATTCAGATTAATGATTCGGACTTTGATTTTGAATTACATGGAGTGCCATTATGTGCTTTTGAGCAGTCCTCTCTGACGGCCCTGATCAGAATAGACTGAGAAGTGCCAAAGGAAGAAGCTGAGGGCTCAGAGGTCATTGTTATTGTCCAGACAAGAGTTTACAGTGGCTCAGACTAGAGTTACAGTGGTAGAGAAGGTTTAAGAAACCAGTCAGATTTTATAACTAAATTACAGATGGAGCCAACCAAATTTGTTCAGGCTTTGGGTATAGAGTACAACAGAATGGTCAAAGACAACAATTACAACTTCTATTTAAAAACTTGAAGGATGTTGCCTACATCATAGATGAAGAATGATGGTTTAATTTCTCTAAAAGAAAATGTATGGGGAAAAGTATTGTCATATATCAATTCAATATTCAAAATGATAAACTATGATTCTATTATACTGCAGAACTCTCTAACCTGAAGTAAAATTATAGTCATATTTTTCCTAGGTTAAGCTTAGGTAACTTATGAGGTAAATAGACTATCAATATCTTTTTACTTGATATGCCACAGGAAAAAAATACATTGGAAATCCAGGCACAAATACAACAATATTGCTTAAACTGCACTAAAATTATTTTGCCAATCAAACAAAATTACCCAACAATTTATAGTCACTGATGGGTAGTTAAATCAAATCAGAACAGATGCAACATAATCATACATTGCCTCTTATCCAAAGGATGTACATAATAATTGATAGTCTTAATTTGCATAACGAGAAGATCTTTAATATGTACAAGAATAAGTAATTATTTTTGACGATGCTGTTACCTTCAATTCAATGGTAAGCCACTTAATTTTGTAATATATATCCATAAGTTTCAGAGAACATAATGTTTAGAATAAAATGCATCACCACATGGATTTGAAGTCACCATAAAACATTTGATCTATTCTTTAAAAGTAATTCAACTCAGCATAACCAAAAAGAATACATTAGGTGATTTAGAACTATTATTTATCTTTGCTGATATTTTATGTTAATTTTTTAATCAATTTCTTGTTACATCATATCTTCAATGCCTAGCAGTGATATTATTGCAACACTCGACTTTTTTCATGAATACAAGTTACAAGGAAAGTCAGAAACAGTAATGAAATATACCACTTACTTATAAGGAGTGGTATTTTTAAACAAAATAAAATTGTACTAGCAACTGTTTATAGATAAGTATATAAAATACTGTATTTTCTACATATATTTTTGCAAAGTCCAATGTCCTAAAAGATGGAATATCACAATACTTTCGCTTATAACAGTAATGGATTGTTTTTCTTCTTTTTTGTAAAGGAAGACTATCAGGAAGTAGCCATTCATGCGTCATTCCTGATAATGTGTGGAATTATTCTTTAATATTGATTATTGACATTAAACTGTGTTCTCTACCAGGTTTAGACTAAGCAAGCATGAACTGCTAGATATGAGAATCACATCCAAGAAAGGGATCCATTTGACATAGAATGTGGGGAAATTTGGCATCACTAGTATATCAATACAATACAGTATTATATATATATAATTTGTAGTTATATATTAATTTATATAAAAATATATATATTTATTCAGTATTGTTAATTACGATCTTCCTTATGAAAATGGGAGGAGATATGAGAACATTATTTTAATTTCTAATATTTATTTCAATTTTTATAATACCTTCTTACCCTAAATACCTTTCTTCATTCAATAATTCATAACAAAAATAAACACATGAAAACAAAAAAATTTGCTGACTGGCAATTTGAGAGTCAGTCAAAAATGTAAGCCCTTTGTTTATAGTGAAGAGCAAGATAACATTTTCCTCTGTCATCCTGGATTCCAGTATGTACAAATGCCAGTATTTGTTATTATTTTAAAGATATCCTGAAATCGGTCATTAATCAAAAGTATTTTGAATAATTACACTTTCCTATGCTAAAATGTTTACCAAATATATCAAGTAGCCACACAATCAGTGTGTGTGGAGTAAAAGAATGCAGAAAAATAATTCAAGTATACAAATGCAAGAATTATATTTAGTGAGAAGACTGACAAAACTTCAAATATTTTGCCAAATTATATTCGGCTAATATTGAGAAAAGTATCCTATGAAGTGGAGGGTAGGATGGGGGATCATTCTAATTCTTAGTACTCCACCCCATCAGTATATTTGCTGAATGGAAGAAATTAAAAAGACAACAGTAAATTACAATAAAAGAGAAACAAGGCTGGTAACTGTGATGTATAAAATCAATCAGGTTGATAATGATTTTCAAAACTTCTAATGTCTCACTAGATTTTTATTTACCTCTATCAATTATTGAGGAAAGAGTGTTGAAATTCCAACTATAATTTTGGACACATTTTTTCAGATATTTCAGCTTTTACTTTATGTTATTAGGGGTGTACACATTTATAATGATGGTTTATTATGAATTAATCCCTTTAGCATTATAAAATATAACTTTTTTCTCTGATAATATTTACTGTTGTGAATTCTATTTCTCTTTTATTAACATAGCAACGCTGGCTTTCTTGTGATTGTTGTTTATGTGGTAATTATTTTTCATTCTTTTACTTTGAACCTGTCTGTGTTCTTTATATTTACAAAATGTGGTCCTTTTTAACAACATTAAAATTAAATCTAGATTTTTTTTTCACCTATCTGACAAACTGTGAAATTTAAATTTACTGTTAAGAATATTTAAGTTTAATATAATTTTTGAAATTATAGGGTTAAAAAATACCATCTTGGTATTTGTTTTCTATTTGCCCTTTCTGTTGTTTCTTCTCTTTTCCTACCTTCTTTTGGATTAACTGAATATTCATTAGTAGTCTATTTGTTTCCTTTATTGGATTATTAGCTACATTTCTTTCTTTAAATGTTTAGTGGTGGCTCTTTATTCTAAAATGTGCATTTTAAAATATCATAATCTAACTTCAAATAATAAACATCCTGTATATAACATACAGATTATTCAGCAGTATTTCTTTTAAAAACTCATAATTCATTATTATCATTACTGCTTTAAGCAAACTTTTAAAGATGTTAGAACACAAGAATAAAAACTCTTTACTATTAACCTATATATTTCCCATTTTTGGAGGTGTTCATTGCTGTGAGTAGATCCAATTTCCCCTATGATATCAATTATTCTTCTATAGCAGTAACTTCCATTAACATTTCTTTTACCATATGTGTACTGAAGAATAAATCAGCTATTTACATTTAAGCATGGCTTTAATTCATCTTCGTTTTTTAAAAGATGTTATAACTAGATAAAAAACTTTAGGCTGATGGAGTATTTTTTCTGTGATTTAAAGATACCATTCCACTGTCCATTGATTCTCATTGCTTTAGATAAGAAATCAATGAAATTTCTTATTGTTTTATGAGTGTAATTTGTCTTTTTTCTGGTTGTTTTTATGTGTTTTCTCTTATCACTTGTTTTTAGCAATTTAATTATGAACTCCTTTTTATGCTTTCTTACTTCCCGTTCCCCACCCCCAACGTGTGTTAAGCTTTTAGGATTCACGGCCCAATATTTTTCATCAAATTTGGAAATTTACAGGCAATTTTTGCTTCAAATATACCTTCCAATCACATTTTGGTTGGGGTATTCAGTATTCCAATTACATGATTTCATACTGGTTCTTTTACATTACAAGACACAGAAATTACTTATATTTTCAGCATTAAAAAAAATTATTATTAGAGTATCACTTTATGTATTTTCTATTGAAGTGTTTTCAAGTTAACTGATATTTTTCCTTTTCATTGTCTAATATGCCAGTGAGTGTATCCAGTGAAATTTTAATTTAGGATGCTATATTTTCAGTTCCATAATTTTTCCTTGATTTTTTTATATCATCTATTTCTCACTTCATTTCATACATGTCTTACTTTAAATTTTTAAGCATATTTATAACAGATGTTTTAATGTCCTCATCTATTTCTTCCATAATCTCTGTCATTTCTTATTCTTTTTCCATTGACTAGATATTTCTATTGCTTGACATTGTGAATTCTTTCCTATTGAGTGTCTAGATATTTTTGCATTCCTTTAAAAAAAGATTTGAATTTTGTTTTAGGGGGTGATTAATTTATTTGTGGATCAGCATGGTCTTTTCAAGACTTGTTTTTAATTTGTGTAAGGATAGGATTAAAGCAGATTGCATTTGTTGTCTTATTTGCACCTATGACTCGGGTATGACCCTTCTGGGGTCTCTGTTAGATGTGCAAGGTGCTCACAAACATCTCCTCATTCTGGCTTCTGGGAAATTGAATGTTTCCCAGCCCTGTGTGCAGGCTGATAATACTTCATCTTACAACTTTCTGGTAACTGTTAATTTCCCAGACTAGGGTGTTTTATCCTATGCCTATGAAGCTTACAATTCAGACAAAGACTTAAGGGGACACCAGTTCTAATGTCTGCAATTCTTTCTCTGAATAGACTTCCCCTTTCCAGGATTCTGTCACTCAAATGCAGACATTCCAGTGTCCCTACGTTCTGATCTTTTTCTCTCTCCTCAGCTCAGAATAATCACTGGGCTCTCTTTGGGTATCTCCCTTACACCTCCTGCTCAGTTCTGGAAAACACCTTCAGGTACAAAGTCAAACAATTTGTATTGGGTGAATAGTGTCTCCCAAATTCATGCCCACCTGTGTCTTTGTCTACTCAGGCTTCTATAACAAAATACTATAGACTGAGTGGTATAAACAACAGAAATTTTTTTCTCACAGTTCAGGAGAATGGTAAGCCCAAGATCAAGGTGCTGGCAACTCAGTTTCTGATGAATTCTCTCTTCCTGGCTTGTAGGCAACTGCCATATTGCCGTGTCTTCACATAGTGGACAGAGAGAGCAAGCTCTCTGATGGCTCTTCTTTTAAGGGCACTAATCTTATTGGGTCAGGGCCCCATATTTATGACCTCATTTAACCTTAATTACCTCCATAAAGAATCTATTCCCAATCTAGATCCTCAGGGTGTAACTTCATTTTAATATAGGGTCTTTGCAGATATACTTAGTTATGGTTAGGTCATGCTGGATTAGTGTCGGCCCTAAACCCAATATGCCTGATGTTCTCATAAGAAGAGGAGAGGACACACAGAGACATAGACACAGAGGGAAAAGTTGGAGGTGGAAATTGAAGTCATGCTGCTACAAGCTGAGGACTTCCAGTCACCAACAAAAACTAAGATGCCTGGGAACACAAGAAGATAAGAATAAGCAAGGAAGAGTTCTTTCCTAGAGCCTTCAAAAGGAGGATGTCCCTTCTGACACCTTGATTTTGGACTCCTAGCTTCCACAGCTATGAAACAATAAATTACTGTTTTTTTAAGCCACCCTGTTTCTGATACTTTGTTACAAGGCCTCAGGAAAATAATACACAATTACACAGTTACCTCATTTGTTTTCTTTCTCTAACTGATCAGAATCTTGCACAGCCTAGTATTCAGTATCTGAAAAAAAAAAATGTTTTATATGTTTTCTCCAGTTTTCTTTTTGTTTTCCTGAAGAAGACTAATCGATACTATTACTCCATAATGGCCGGAAGCCAAAGTCTCGCCAAGCCAATTTTAACTCTGAAACAGATGTGCACTCCTTCCCAGCAGTGTATAAGAAATATTTTCTCACACTTTCATCCCCATTGTGTATCATCATCATTTTTCATCATCACAAATTCAGTATATGAAAGATGTAACCTTATTGTTTTATTTGGCAGTTTAAGCATCGCTTAATTCCATTTATATTTCTTTATTGCCTATTGTCTATTGATGTCATGAGTCCATCCTTCCAGAGTCATTAGTGTTTTTCTCATTGATCTTTGAAGTTCTTTAATATTAAGAACTTGTTTTATGCATGTATATATAATCATTTTTTCTAACTTTTTGTTGAACTATGCAAAACATGTTTATTTTATGTAGTAAAATTTAGCAATCATTTTATTTTCTGCTTATAAATAGATGTCTTGATCATAAAATCTTCCTACATTTTAAAACTAGAATCTGTGTTTTCTATCTAAACTTTATATTTCAAATTTTACATTTAAAACTTTGATACCTTTAGAAATTAATATGAAAAGAACAGAGGTATCTTTATTTATTTTACATATGTGTCCAGTTTTACCAACCCCATTTTTTGAAAAATCTGTCTGTCTCCTCTGATCTCATTTACCACATCTGATATAACAAATTTCTATATACATCTCTCTTACACTAATTCCAAAGGACTTGAACTATACTCAGGATACGCTATAAGTCACAAAACACATGCTGAACAAAATGCAAATCTTTCAGGACATTTTCCTTTCCTTTAAAGAGATTTCTAAAACTCTTAGTTTAAATAATGTAACTTTTAAATTTGTCATATATATCCCCAGATTGCTTTCCAGAAAACCGCTAGAGTTTACACCTCTACCACAACTAATTAATAAGTAACAATTGCCTAGTGTTTTAACTGGCACTGGTTTCATTAACTGGTCTTATTATTGGTGAGGTCACAAACTTTATCAACTGAAACTAAATCTTTGCTTATTTGTCTTTGCACACTTTTTGGTCATTTTCTATTTGTTTGTTATCATTTTTATTGATTTATAAGACCTTTTCATATATTAGGGTATTAATCTTTTAGTTGTTATTTATATGGTAATTGCATTGCCTGTTTTTATTTAGTGTTCAATTTAGGTTAGAATCTTTTTTTCTGCACAGCTTAATTTTGCATAGTGGAAGTAATCATGCTTTGCATGCATGTCCAGCAACCCTCCCTTTCCTGAAATGTGTCCCTGCTATCAGCTCTTCCTTAATGAACAAGCATGGTCATTATATGGTATAGAATTAGATGTCCTCAGCACAAACTTAAGTCATGTAGACATTACATGTACCCCAAATGGGTACACTGTACATTCAAAGCCTTAGGAAGGTCCATTTATAGTGGAATAGAGCCCATGAGGAAACAGCAAACCATGATGTCTCCAAATTACTTGTGCCTTTTCAATAAAGATAGAGAAAGGCATGCTCTAGCAAAATAGAGATCGTGATTTCCTGATATTTAAGTTTCCCTAAGTTCTGTCTCCTGTCCCTGAACCTCTTTTCAATAAAAATTTTGTTTATCTTTTTATTAATTTTTATTTTAAATTTGAAAATTCTGTGAATTCCTATATTTTGTAGCTATAGACATTGTCACCATGTGTTTGTGCTCTGTACAAAAGAATCTGGTCAAGGAAATTGGAGACTAAATTTGTACTCTGTACTATAGAATTCTTCCTACTGCTGAGAAAGGTTGATACATTTTTTAAAATTACATAAAGGTGTTGTATACACTAGCTAGTGATGGGACTGCTTACATGAGCCCTGGTTGAAATAGAAATAAATATGAGTAATAACTCATAACAAAGTGACAATAGTGAACATTTCCCCAAACTAGTTTGCAAAGAATCTGTTCTATATTTTGCTATGAGAAAAGAGCTCAATTATAAATTGATTCCATCACTTAATACCCCATGCCCAGTGAAGGTGAGAGATTGGTGAGATTTGTAGCCAAAGATAAGAATCTATGACTGTGTGTGCCATTCATACTGGACTTCAAAAGATACAAAATTTGCCTTGAGCTACCTGGTAGAAGTCCATAGGTAAAAAGATAATTAGGTAAAATCATAAAATCCCATTTGCCTAAAGCAGAAAGTAAAATTATTGAAGTGGAACTACTAGATTTTATTTGAAAACTAACCGGGTACTCTATTGACTGACAATAGTCACAATCTTTGTTGAAGTAGCTTTTTTGTGACTTAAGTGCACAGATTTTTTTAAGAGATTGAAGTTGGCAATTAGAATGGGAATATGAAGATGGAGCTCTAAGAGATTCTGGCATCTTAGGTCTTTGTAGGGTATATTCTTCTACACCCAACCCAACTTTCCACCTCTTAGCACAGTCTGGCCTAGTGTTGTCCACTCTCATTCTAAAGCTGGGGAAGGTTAGAGGATGAGGGTGATGTGCAAAGTTTTTCTGCAGCTTGTCTCTGTCTTTACTCTCTAAATAGGAGTCTGATATGAGGACAATTTAGTACATAGCAACACTGGAAGATGGAGCCCTGTGCCATATTGTTCCTAAGCAACAGAAGCCCATCATTCATTTCCCTTCTATACCAGATGCAGCTGTTTAGAATGGGTAGTCTAGCTGTGCTGAGGATTGAGAAAGCAAATGGAAAATCACAGGATCACACCTGCTCTTGGTCTTAACATTGGTTCCCAAGTACGAATCTGATAAAAATTTCACAAAAGTTTCAGGAAGGTCATACTGCCAGGAGAACCCATGGCCCTTTGAATAGGGGTATCTCTGCCTATTCAAACATCACAGCAGGAAGTCTTGTCTCTCCAGAATTTTCTGCCTGCAGATGAAGGAAGTTAGCACTGCTTTGCCTAAAATATCCTGCTAGACCACAAATCAGTTCCATGTTAGTGAATCCCTGATTTGTTGAGATTGTTGAGACGGAACAGTCTCCTAGCAGCCATTAACTGTCGTCATAGAAATCTCTGAATATGGAAATCAGTTCATTAACTGTTAAGTATGTGAAAACTGGTGTTCTAGTA
Organism: Balaenoptera physalus; assembly: GCF_965194825.1. Taxonomy (NCBI): domain Eukaryota; kingdom Metazoa; phylum Chordata; class Mammalia; order Artiodactyla; family Balaenopteridae; genus Balaenoptera; species Balaenoptera physalus. The sequence continues at coordinate 161,903,236 of NC_138890.1, forward strand.
TGTAGTTCACAATTTACCTGACAACCCATAAGTGGCTTTCCTCAAAGGCTGTGCCACATCTGTAATTTGCTAGCTCAGAGGAAGTAGTATGTCTTTCTTGCAGAAATGGTCTCTTGCAGTGTGGTTATATTCTGGAGAACTCTATGTATTCCATCTTGTTTCATTTTGTTTTCATTTGTTTGTCTGCTTACTACTACAATTTTACTTTTCATTCCTGTTATACATACAGCATGTTGACATCATTTAATCATTAGCTAGCAAGATGAGAATGGTGTACACCTGACTGTGATTGTAAGGGTGTTCCTCTGAGTACTGGGAAATATGAAAGAAATGGCCCCATCACATCTCATCTGTATGACTAGGGGAATAAGATAGTGTGTTTCCTCCTCTTCAGAAAGTCTGAGTGCTCTAGTGACTACATAGGTCATAGTTGGTCACTATGGATGGGATCTGGGGGAATATGCATAAACATGAAGGTATATTTTTAAATAGGGAACAATGTGAAGTATAGTAGATAAGTTTTAAGGTATTTTATATCAGTTAGGTTTGTATTTGGCTACATATATCAAATCCAAATACAGTTTGGTTGAAAAAATAGGGTTTATTTGAAACCAAAGTCCAGAGATAGGTATTTCCAGAATGATATAGCTGTTCAAGAAGCCACATTAAAGATCTAGGCTTTTAGCTTTATTCTCTGTCATATTTTTCGTTAGAAAAAGAATTTTGTAAAAACATATCTTTTTAGGACCACACATTCAGTAAACTTTTTCTTACTTCAGCCAGAAATGTATCATGTGCTCATTGGTATCTTCAAAGGACATTAAAATGATAAATTTATTTGTATTGCTACCCCTTAACTAAATTAGAATTCATTCACTATGGTAAAACAGAAGAATGGAGTATTGCTTAGGAAATTAATAGTGTCTGCCATACTTCTCAACAAAAATCCTTTCTTTATAGGAACTAGTTACTCTCTACCAACAGACATTGCAGAAAGCATTAGTTTAGAGGGCCAGACTTCTAACATATGATACCACCTAATACAAGGAGGAACCATCATATACATTTTTACAGAATATTTTTTAGCAAATCAAAAGGATATTGCAAGTTTTATGAGCCAAATTGCAAATTAAAGTGGTGCTAGGCCTGGAGATGACATGTAACCAATAAGACTATTGGTCTAACAAACATTTCAGAAGAGTAAAATTTTGAGGCAGTAGAAGCTGTAATGCAGAGAGACATCTGGAGTAGATGTGTTTGGAGAGCAGAGATGAGGAAACATATCATCCCCAAGAAAGAGGAGGAAAGAGTCACAGCAACGTACATTTTCAGTTGTATATGTTGTGGTTAGTTTCCATATGACCTTATCATCTAACAATTTACCATATTCCTTAGGTGTTTAAAAATTGTATTTGGTCCATTTGTCAAGTATCTATTTCACATTGTTTTGTAAAATAAACTTATCATTTACTGTTTCAATTTTTTCTTTTTCTTTTTGTGTTCCCCTTATATAGTTCATTGATTTTTCTATGTCTTATCATGCCAATATCAAGCCTATAATGTTTTTTAATATACTATCAAACAATACATCGGATCCTCTTTGTTCTTAATTTTCAAATTATAACAAAATAGTATTATTTGAGTATTCTTCCAAGTATGCACACTATTGTGAATATGCAAGCTGAAAAATAGAATCTGCTCTTCAGTTCATTGGGTTTTTTCTATTATTTTGTGTTAGATTCTGATTGTATTATTTTCAAATTTCAGAGAGTTCTTAAATGAGAGTGATAATAATGAAAATCCTTGTGAATTCCTGATTTTAATGGGATGCCTTTTCTGCAGTAGGAGTATCAGATATTGGTTAGAGATTAATATTCTATATGATATCAATAAAGCATCCTTTTATTCATAAATTACTAAAGATGTATAAATACACTTATTCTTAAGTTTATGAAATGCTTTTTAAACACATATTCATACATATGTGAGATAACATGTATAATATTTATCTAGCCATCTGTCTCTCTGTCATTTTATGTATCTTTATATTATAATACTTTTAAGGAGAGTCATTAAAAATACACCCACATACATACATACTTGACCCTGTTTTAGGCATGTACACATTATGGATTGCTGAGTCTCCTTGGAGAACTGACCCTTATATCATTATATAATGCCATCTTTCCCCTGATACTTTTCCTGCTCTGAAGTCTGCTCTCTCTGTGTTTAGTGTAGCTATTCCAGTTTTCTTTTAATTAGTGTTAGCATGGTACATCTTTCATTACCCATTTACTTATAATATACAGGTGTTTATATTTAAAGTGGGTTTCTTGTAGACAACATATAGCTGGGTGTAGTTTTGTTTTTTGTTTTTTAATCTACTATGACAATCTCTGTTTTTTAATTGATGCCATTAATTTTTGGAAATTCTCTGTCATTACTGCTACAAACATTTTTCATTTCTTTTCTCTTTTTCTGGTGCTAGTATTATGCATATGTTACACTTTTTGTAGTTGTCTCATTTTTCTTGGATGTTCTGTTTCTTTTTGTTTGTTTTTCAATCTTTCTTCTCTTGGTGTTTTTATTTTGGAAGTTTCTCTTTACATATACTCAAACTCAGATTCTTTCCTCAGCAGTATCCGTTCTATTAATAAGCCCATCAAAGCATTCTTTCCTTCTGTTACAGTGTTTTTTATTTCTATCATTCCCTTTTGATATTATCTTAGAATTTCCATTTATCTGCTTACATTACACATATATTCTTCCATGTTGTCTACTTTTTCCATTAAAATCCTTAGCATATTAAACATGGTTATTTTAAATTCCTGGTCTGATAATTCCAACTTCCCTTCCATCTCTAACTATGTTTCTGATGCTTGCTCTGTCTCTTGTGGTTTTTGTCTTTTAGTATGTCTTGTTATTTTTTCTTGATAGTTGTACATGATGTACTTGGTAAAAAGAACTCTGGAAAATAGGCACTAGTGATGTGGTTGTATGGTCTTTTGGGAGGAGAAGTGTTCTATAGTCCTATGGTTAGGTCTCAGTCTTTTTGTGAGTCTGTAGCCCTGCCCTGTGAACTTCACAAATGCTTCTCTACCTTAGGTGGAACAGGATGACTAGAAGAGGCTGAAGTTGCGCATTTCCCTTTTCCCAGGCTGATCAGGTACTGATAAAAACCTTTAGTTCAGGCTCTGGTAAAATATTGATAGTTTCTCTTGAGGGCATGCTTTGTTAAGAACAGAATGCCTGGCATATTTCAAAACGGCTGCTTTTCCCTCCCTCTGATGGAAACATGAGGGGTTTTCCCTCTGATTTTTACTATAAAAACCTGGTAAGGTCCTTGAAGGTAAAGCCTATAAAAGTGTGGGAAACTCCTCCTAAGAGTGGGCTCTTAAGAGTGGTTTTCTAACGCTCAGACTTCTTCACTGAGTCGGCAGCAATTCTACAACTACAGATTAACTTTTCCTATCCCAGTATCGGTTCTCACAGAGATTTCTACTCATGGGTTTCTGCTCAGGTAAATTATGATTCTCTGTATCCACCTGTCTATCTCTCCAATCTGGGGGACAGCTGTTTGCCCTCTGACCTCAGTTCTCTGACAGATCTGAAAAGAGTTGTTGATTTTCAGTTTGTTTCACTTTTTACTGTTGTTAAGATGGAAGGATGACTTCCAAGCTCTTACGTGCTGGATCAGAAACAGGAAGCCTATATTTTCTTAATGAATCCTTACATTATGAATATATATCTTAAATTGGCTCACAAAATAGAAGTTATTGACCATGTTTTTAAAAATATATATGTGCTATCATATATCATATATTTCTATACACCAAACAACCTCTTTAAGAGCTACCACCTTACTCTACTATAAGCATAGCCACAGGGAAATATTTTTAAAATATGATTCTTGAGATGTATACTTATCACCTTGGCAAAAATTAAATTCAAGTGTTCACAACTTCCATACACCAAAATTTAGTCCAACAATTGTTCTACTTATAAACTACACAAACTTGAACATTGACACATACACGAACACACACACCCAGAGGTGATTTGCAATATTTGCTGAGTTTTAAACTTGGATTGTCTTAGTTTGATGTTAATTTAAAGATATTAAGAAATTCTAAAATGATAAATCAAAACTTATTCATATGCATAATATTTAATTTTAAATGCACCTGTATAATTATATGCTAGTGATGTGAACTATCCAGCAAATTAATGCTACCCATAATATCTCTAATTAAATAATTAGGTAATAGCACATTTTAAGTGGAGATGTGGAAAGGGTATAACAAGTTGGATTAGCATCTGGGAAGAGACATGATAGCAGATATTGATCTGTTTAGCATACTTCTTGAACCTTATGCCAGAGTTACATTGCAAAAAGATTAAAAAATAAAAAAATACAAGAAAGTAGTAATTGCTTTCTTTTGCCTATAAGCAAAACATTTAACTGATCAAACTCTAAAAAAGGAGCGGGGTGATTTATCGAAGCTACCTTGGGTTGAGCATCCTCTCTCTCTTACTCTATCCCTCTCTCTCTCTGAAACTCTCTCATACACAGAGTGTTTCTTTTCACAGGTTATCTCTTCACTTTTCCCATTTCTCTTCTGCTATTGATTAGCTTGACTTTTTTTGTTGTTGTTCTGTATATCTTTCTTACTATATAGTACCTGCTTATTCATAATATTAGTTTCCCTATAAGTATATTTTACCATGATCCTTCATGGGATTGACTATAGCACCTGTCTTTTCTTTTTCCTGTTAATTATTTTATGTCTAGCTCCTATTGTTATATGTACCATTTGACTTATGTTTTCCAGTTTAAATTCATGAGCACAGAATATAATTTACTCAGCTTAGCTTTTGTGCTCATTTACATCATATATCTTGTTAGTCTACATAGTTTGCTCTTGAATCACAATTAAACATGTGGCTAAATAAGCTATATTCACAATCATCATGGCATTGACTCTTCAAGTAAGAGATTATGGTGGGTTGGACTAAAATTTTTCCAGAGGATATGGAGCAAAGTAGAGGGGAATCCTGTGGTAATGATGTAACACTGGCAGAGTTTGCTATTAGATTGAAAGTATGACATTTACACAAAAGATGGGTAAATGATGACTCAGTTTCTTTCTTTCTTTCTTTCTTTCTTTCTTTCTTTCTTTCTTTCTTTCTTTCTTTCTTTCTTTCTTTCTTTCTTTCTTTCTTTCTTTCTTTCTTTCTTTCTTTCTTTCTTTCTATCCAGCATATAGAAGTGCCTTTTACTAGAAACTTGGGCACAAAAACAGATTTGGTTTAGGATATTGGGGGCCTAGGGTTTCTTGGGTTCACTCTTTACTGGTGAATTTAAACATTAGAGTAAGAATTTACCATATGGGAAGACAATACCCCAAATGGTCAGTTATTGAAATCAACTAAGATCTCTAAAACAAAGGATCCTCAGGGGGGATTTAGCCTGGCTCTTCATTTAGTCTATAGTTGACAATGTGTTTATTTGAGACAGGCATGTTTAAAATGGATGCCTCTTTGAAGTGGAGGTCTTGGGAATCAAAGTTTATGCCAGGCACTTATATTGCAAAAAAGGAAAAGAAAGCTGTATGGGTTTACCTTACACATGGGAAATGAGTATGTGTCTATGAAAAGGACTAGGAAGAGAACATTCAAGGAGAGGAAACAAATTAATTAATCAATTTGAAGTTGTGTTTGAATCTCTGGAATAACAATATTGAATTTAAAAATCTAGGTGCATAATCAAATCATAGAAAGAAGATCATTGAGCTGTGATATATAAAAGATAAAATGAAACATAGTAGGAAATGACATTGGATAAGTAGACAGTGGTTAGGACCTGTAAGATCTTTCAGAAAATAGAAAGGAATTTAAAAGTATTCTAATTAAAATGAGAAACCATTGGCAGATTTAAAGCATGGGAATGTTATATTGTCACTTATCTTTTTTTTTTTTTTTTTTTTTTTTTTTTGTCACTTATCTTTTTAAGAGATGGTTCTGTATTTCTGATATTGGATTGTAGGGAGTAAGAATGGATGGTGAGATCCAGTTAGGAGACTGTAGAAGTTCTTTGAGAGAGACAATGATGCCTTGAACCAGGTAAGTAGCAATGCAACAGTTGAGATCATGACTATACTCATAATATATTTGAATAGTTTTACAAGGCTTATTGAGATTGTATTTGAGATGTTGGATAATGATGATACTTTTCTATGATTCCTAGGTTTTGATGTTGGCCAACAAGGTCATTTGTGATGCCTTTGGTAGAGAAGAGGAAGTTGGAAAAGGTGGTTAGAAATTACCTGGTAGAATAGGAAATTGATAATGTTGGTGGAAAGAAGAACTATGGAAGGAGTCAAAGTCTTTATAAGACCAGCGAGATTGTTTTCCTGATAATAAATTGAAGGAAACATCCACACAATTGGTTTGGAGAAGTACGAGGCTTGAGCGGAAAGGAGAAAATTCAATTCTGTTATCCCAGAAAATCAAAACGTAACTTACTAGGACATGCAATTAACTGCTGGGGTGAGGGTACAGGTTATTTGAGGTTTATGCAGTTCAGCTTGAAGCAGAGCTAGTATGGAACATTCTGTTCTTTGAGTTCACATAGGTAAAGGGTAGATATTTTTGTTCAACTGGCACTGAAGTGTTCCCAAGTATTTAGGATGGACAAAGAAACACAGGGATTATAGTGTTTTGAAGGATGCAATTTAGAAATCGACCATGGGGACTAAGCTAGACAAAGAGGTAAGTGTCTTCAGAAGGAGTGTGTGTATGGTGGGATCAGGACAGTAAATTGATTAGAAGCCTCATTGAGGTTCAATAATTATACAAGTAATTGTACAAGAGGTAGGAAGCTGAAAAAAATAAGAGGCAGAGGTTGATGAATAAGATATTTAAAGTAAGTGTTTTTAGAAGTAATTGTTTTTAGCCAAAATGTACAAACTGATAACAAAAAGAAATACACCAACTTGAAGAGTTGCTTTGATTTGTTTTGCTTAAGTAAATCAACAAGAAATTTGAATTTTAAATCCTTTAGGTTACTGTCTTCTGTTTGTCACAGTTCCCTTAACTTCCTTCAGCCTTAGACCTGATTTTTCTATATTTTATCTTACCTGACATATTCCTAAAGTCATCTAAGGTAAGCTGTAGCTTACCTTAAGGCATGACCATGGGAATAAATGAACAAAGTAAGAGTGAAAAAGTCAAGAAACTGAGTTTCCTAAAGTGTTAAGTGGATCATACAATGGATTCTGAATCTTTGAGAGCTTTGACAGAAATAGAAGTGAACAGGAAGGCAATGTCAATATTCAAATTATCCATGGACGAGTGAGAATAAAGGTAATTCTGTAGAAGACAACTTTGACATAGGGAGAGGATTGCATAATTGAATAATAAAAGCTACAAAAAGACAGGAAATTTTACTTTCAAGTTTCAACCTTTGTCTTTAAATACATGAAATATAGGAGAGATATGTTCCTCTTGAGTTGGAAGCAATATATATGGGTTCATTTAGAGAATATTGAGATGTCACTTGGAGAAAGTAGGTGGAGGTGATGCTATAAAAAAAAAAAGGTTTATGATATAATTTTGGCAAACATAGAAGGAATTCAAGGTGTACAGGAGACAATTGGCTAAGGAAGTGTAGGGAAATAAATAGCTTAAGATAAGGAATGTACAAAACCTAAGAGGAAAGAGAGTTTAAGTGATAAGAAGGCTTAATATTCAGGAAGTCACTGGAATACATAGGTATTATATAGTGAGTTCTGACCATTACCCGGAAGAATCTGGGCAAAGTAGTTTAGCATTGTTAGGACAAACACACTTGGCTGTAATGTAGTTTGGGGTACTGGCTGCTTCCTGGCCTACACAGTGGAGCTGAAGCAAAGGGGGAGCTTAATCAGTCATAACATAAGAGGACAGGAATAAAGCCCAACATAAAATTTGGACTGAATGTCCCTGTCAAATGACAAACTCTTAACTCAGATTAAAGAAGAAAACATCAGCTATATATTTTATAATAAAAACTGATCGACTCAAAAGTAAAGCAAAGTGGAAAAGGCATGGGGTGGTCAGATACATCTCAGGTAAATGCAAATATATTTGTGAGGTTGGCAAAGCAAATATCCAATAAAGTGGATGAAGGGAGAGCTGCCTTTAAAGAAAATCTTGGAAGTGTTTTACTACCCAAATTTCCACACCCTGAGAAAGCTAGATCAGCTATAAGTCTTAATGAACCAAAAATAATAGTAGTGAAATACATAAAGCAAAACTCTTAAACTACAGAGATAGGTTATAAAATCACAACACAATGGGTGATTTTGATATACAGCTTTCAGAGGTGATTCATGAAGTAAATCTAATTGAAAAATCATTTATGAGGTTTAAATAGCATGACCAACTAGTTCTATTAAGTAGCATGGTCTAAGACATTGGAATTTATTTAAAAATCTGTACTTCCAGTGCTAGGAAGAGTTTACAAAATGAAGAATTTTATTATTCTCTTGGAGAATATAAATTACTACAGCATGTTTAGAAAATAATCTGATAAGAAACATATCCACTTTTAGGCTCCTAATTACATTCTGAAGATTATCTTACAGAAATAAAAGTAAAATCCATGTGTGTATTAATTAAAGAACTACTGTAATTACAATAAAAATCGAAACTAATGTAATGGAGGGTAAGTTTAAAATGTTATTGAATATTATGTAACAATTTAAAAATTAAAATAATGCGATATATTCTTAATAGGGGAAGATTGACTTGGAAGAATTTCAAAATATATTCAGGCAAAATGAAACATTTCAGACTAATATGACTGCTATGTTTTAACTTTATTTTAAATACCATGTATGGATGTGTGTTTCAATAGCATATCTATAGAAACAACATTTTGTTAAACACATACGAGATTTTTAAGTGTTTACCTCACGCAGTTATAATTGGAGGTGGTGAGTAAAAGACTTTGTAATTTTGGAGGTTAGAGACAGAATGAAGGTGGTAAGCCACAGGTGCAATCCAAAACTGTCATATAGAGCAAAAGTAAGAGCATTATAGGATTTCTTCCTTTTCAAAGAAAGACACATCTAATGACACTTTGATAGGTAAAGGAAAGTAAATATAACTTCAAATTTTTGCATTACAAATTTAGTTTTAACTTCAAGAGAAATAGAAAATTTAAATATAAATAAAACCACTTTTAAAAATTGAATGATGGAATATTGATCAATTAAAATATGACAAAACAATTTTTAAAATATTAAAAAATATAACTCATGATTTTGAATATTTTCAGCCTGTCAAACAGTATTATTACAGTTTTACATATATCAAATTAATTCTCATAACTCAAGGGGTGTGTCTAGAGGCAGCGGTGGGCTAAGGAAATCTTTAGGCAGCCTGTCTGCTGATGGGTGGCGCTGTGTTCTCACCCTGCTGGTTATCTGGCCTGAAGCATCCCACCATTGGAACCTATAACTGGTACCAAAATGTCGACGTCCAGGAGAGTTCATGCTGATGAATCCTCCCTGATACCCCTGCCAACCAGTGTCCTTGTCTCCAGAGTGAGCCACAGCTGCTTACCCCCTCCCCTCTGCCTCCCCAGGAGACCCTCCAAGACCAGCAGGTAGGTTTGGCCAAGGATCCTAAGAAGTCACTTCTTTTGCCCTGGGTCCCGGTGCACGTGAGACCTTGTGTGCGCCCTCCAAGAGTGGAGTCTCTGTTTCCCCGCAGTTCTGTGGAGTTCCTGTAATCAAGCTCTGCTGGGCTTCAAAGCCAAATGCTCTGGGGAATCCTTCTCCTGATGCCAGACCCCCAGGCTGGGGAGCTTGACATGGGGCTCAGAACTCTCACTCTTGTGGGAGAACTTCTTTGATAAAATTATTCTCCAGTTTGTGGGTCATCCACCCAGGGGGTGTGGATTTGATTATATCATGAGTGTGCCCCTCCCACCATCTCATTGTGGTTTCTTCTTTATGTCTTTGGATGTAGAATATTTTTTTGGTGGGTTCCAGTCCTTTTTATCAATGGTTGTTCAGCAGTTAATTATAATTTTGGTGTGGTCGTGAGAGGAGGTGAGCTCAAGCTTTTTCTACTCTGCCATCTTGTCCTTACTCTGAAACCTGATAACTTTAAATTAATGGAAAAAATGTACTGAAAGGCAATGATTACCAAAGCTCAATCAGGAAGAAAGAAAAATCTAATAACATGATATCTTTAAAAAAAATTATGTATGTCATGAAAACTTCCCAACATAAATCCTGTATGCTAGATTAGAGACAAGAAATATAAATTTATTGTCAAACATATATACATAAGTACATATATATTTACACACGTATATACATACATACACACTTAGAAAAAAATTTTTTTAATTTTTTTAATATATTTATTTATACAGATAAATATACAGATGTATACATACATACATTGCAAAGCCCTGTCTGATGGGAGGGTTTAAAAGAAGCAACATCTCAGGAGCAAAAAGCACACCTAACATATTCAGATATTAGTTTCTAAATATCGTTCCTCATTAAAAGTAACCAGGGGTCCTTGGAGAAATTATTGCTTTTAGACAGAGGCAGGGAAAATACAAAATATATTTTCTTTTTTTAGAAGACACCTGTAAAATGACACAGGAGTCAAACTTAAAGAACTCCAGCTGGCCAAAACTGGAAAATTCTGAGATAAAAATAAATAATAATATTGAATTATAACCCCCCAAATAAAATAAATATCCATAAATCCATCAATATAAATCAATGATTGAATAAATTGTTAAAAAGGGGAGAAAAACAGCTCGTTCTTACAGAGAAATTCCAAATTTAAAATGTAGAAGGAAGGAGGGAAATAGAAAATTACCATTAGAACAACCAAGTAATAGTTGCTGCAGACAAGATCATCTGACGAATATTAAAATTAGTAGTGAAACCCTTAAGGAGTAAAAGGAGATTTTTATATACACAAACTGTCTCCCCAAAATACTTATTAATTTCTATGATTGCTTAAAAATATGCCCCGAAATTATTTGACTTCTTCAAAAGGTGAAGTTTTACCTCCCAAATCTCAGCTTGCGTATGGACAGTAATTAGTGATTCACTGATAAAGAATAGAGTATGGAAAGGGGAAAATGGTAATTTTGCAGTGGCCAAAGCTGGAAGACCCAACTTTCACCACCTGATCAAGGTAAACATCGCTGGTAATAAGATATATTTACATTCTGTATCCTCTAATATGATGCAATGAGACTGGAGTATTTTCTCAAACATTCATATCAGTCTAGTCATGAATAGATATCAAACAAACCCATAGTATGAGTGTGATATTATGATTTATTATAAGAAATATATATTTGGTCTTTGTCCTCATTTCTAGCACAGGGCTCCTTGGAATTTCCTAAGTGATGAGAGCTACAAAAAGTGTCTTTTGTTATGTTAATGAGGTGACTTTTGGAAAGCCCCTTAGTAACCTAAGGTTAGGGATGGTTGCCAGTGGAGCCAACCATGTGTTTAGAGGGTTGAAACTTTCAGACCTACCCCCTGACCTTCAGGGAGGGGAGAGGGGCTAGAGATTGAGTTCAATCACCAATAGTCAATGCTCTAATTGATCATGCCTATGTAATGGAGCCTCCATCAAAAAATCCCAAAAGGGTGGGGTTTGGAGAGCTTCTGGGTGGGTGAACACTTGGAGATTTGGGGAGAGGGCATGAAGGCCCTGCTCTGTTACTTCCTTCCTTGCCCTATGCAACTCTTCCCCATGTGACTGTTCCTGAATTATATCCTTTTATAATAAACTGGTGACCTAGTAAATAAAATGTTTCTCTGAGTTCTATGAGCCCCTCTAGCAAATTAATCAAACTCAAGGAGAAGGTCGATGGAACCTCCAATCTACAGTGGCTAGGTCAGAAGCACAGGTGACAACATGGGCTTCTGATTGGCCTCTGAAGTGGGAGGTGGTGGGTTCAGTCTTGTAGGACTGAGACCTTAATCTATGGATCTGATGTTGCTATCTTCGGGTAGATGGTGATAGAGGTGAGTTGAATTGTAGGACACCCAGATGGTGTCTGAGAATCGCTTCGTGGTATGGGAGAGAAAACCCCCAAACACATTGGAATTGGGTGTAGAACCCACTTTAAAGGGGCACTCTACAAAATACATGACTAGCTCTCTTCAAGTATAAAATATCTGGAATGGCATAGATCATATATACAACAGAGTAGAGGTTCCGTCTTTAAATATGACGAGAGGTTGCTGCACATTTTCAGTTAAAAATTTTAATTAAAACAATGCATAAATGTGCCCTATATAATTTTTGCTCTGAGGGCTTATATATTCTAATAGGTAACCTCCATTAATAGTCTATAACCTCTGCTAAGAGTAAAATGATGTCTATGTGAATCTGTGTGCCTGGAGATACTTATTATTTCTTCAAGTAGATTAGAGTAGTATTTCTGACAGCCATATTTTAACTTTAATAGTTTTGTTCTTTGCCATAAGAATTCTTTCTCTTATTATTACAATATAAAATTTTCAACCTATATATATGCATTTCTTTTCTCATTAATTTTTAATAGAAATATTTAATAACTCTTGAACTAAGTCACTCAGGGTTTCTTTTTCAAAAGCAAGTTTATAACATTTTTAAAGAAATATTTTTTTATTAGAAGGCAAGTTATTTCTGTAAGCATTAACATATTTATTCCCACTTTTCAAGAGAGTCTCTTAGCAAATGCAAACACTTTGTTTTGTTTTGGAAGACCAATTATTATCATACTCCGTATCGAACAAAGAAATATCCTTTGCAATTTCTGCTTTTGTGTTAAAAGAATCACAAATGATACATTGATTTTCTCCCCAAATACAACAAAACCTGGTTAAAGTTATTTCATGAAAATGCTGTTCTTTTCTTAAAGTTTACAAAATACTCTATGAATGTGTATCATCCAGAGACCAGGGGAGCAGGTGCTTTAAACAAAAGCACTCTCGGCTATAACAGCAGTGATAACCACACTTCAGTTTTGCAATAAAATATTCTGCAAAATCTAATAAACTGTGCAAACTGCGTTTGTGTGAAACAATCATATTTCAACATTAAGCTACCTCAGGATGTCTTGGGAGAAACAGGTTCCTGCAAGGACGATATACAGCACAGATTCCTAAAGATGTTCAGCAAGTGGTAACTAAGGGGAACAGAATAGCAGCTGCCTGGTGTGTTTTACTGCACAACCGGGAAAAGTTCCCAAATCAGAAGTCGATAATTATATTGTATATCTAACCCATACTTTCAGGATTGACCTTGCAGACTCAGGAAAAGAAAATTCAAGTGTAAGCGCACCCCCTGGATCCAATAGGGTTGGGGACAGAGCCAGAGAGGTAGAGAAGATTTCAGGAAGCAGTAGACATGAAAGTTGAGGATAGGGAAATTTAGTATCTTAAAATGATCTGACTCCTTGGGAAGAATTATCTCTTGTGGGCCTTCCCCTTTGAAAGACTGTTGGACTTTATTTAGTCTTGGTTCTTGGAGACAATTTTTTTATTTTTAAGATTCCATTTTGGGAGTCTTATTTTAACAATTTCTTTGTGATCATCTCCAAAATAGATTTGTTTGATTATTTCCTTTTTTTCAAAATTTTTATCTTATATTGGAGAACAGTTGATTACAATGTTGTGTTAGTTTCAGGTGTACAGCAAAATAATTCAGTTAAACATAGACATGTATCTATTCTTTTTCAAATTCTTTCCCCATTTAGGTTATTATAGAATATTGACCAGCATTCCCAGTGCTGTACTGTAGGTCCTTGTGGGTTATCTGGTTTAAATATAGCAGTGTGTACATATCAATCCCAAACTCCCACTCTGTACTTAGCTAAGTGTCTTTTATTTCCTGCCTTTTAAAAATTCCAGTTAATATGTTATTAAATATTGGCATTATCTATGGAAGTCTCATGTTGACTCCATTCTCATTTTTACTTACTTTATGTTGGGATTTTTTTTTTTTTTTTTGAGGATCAGCTATTTCCTGAAAAATACCCAGAGAAACAGGCTAAGAATCTAAGTCACAGTAAAGGGCACACCAAACTTTGCTATTTTCCTCAGAATGGTCTCACTAACACAATTCTGCTCCCTGGGGTATGCCTTTTCCATTTAGGAAGCTCCATTTCTCTTTGATTTAAAACACCATAAATCCAAGGCACAATCTATGAACTATAGCTTCCAAGCAGAGGGACAATTCACCAAATTGAGGCAGGATGCTGAGAGCTGGCTCAAGCCTCTACAGCTCTTAGCAAAGGTAGAAAATGCCTCAATCCTTCCATTACCAGCAGGATGTCGCAGAAAATGCGGCGTGTGCCGCTCAGCTCTCTGTCAGCTAAAACAAAAAAAAAAATTAAAATGTAGTAATAATAATCAATCTCTGGCCTATAGAACTTCAGATACAGACCAAGAAACCTCTGGTACTTTAGTTTTCTAAAGCAGTGTTGCTAATTTGTAGCTTATTTTATCACTGGAATTAAGCCTTTATTTTGTTGTCCAAATCTTTTGTGTATGTGTGAATTTTTCTAAGTTAAACGTAGAGAGCTGAAGAAAAAAGAGGAAGAAATAAGACTCCATCTTAGCCACTGCCAACAACAAAAAAAGAGCAAAATAAAAAAGAAAACCTTTAGAAAAATTTTCTAACTCTTTTTGATAGATGGGAATGATTTTAAATGGAGAATGTATTCATGAAGTCCATTTTGGATGCCATTCCTTCCAGCATTTATTGGAATCATATTTATTCTTTAAGAAGACCCTGATTTTCTGAATTCTTAAGGTATAAGAGTAGAAATGTTTAAACTTTCATTGAGATCCACCGTATAGGGAAGCACCAAGCAACGACTGACACTCGAGTTAACAAATAATTGGCACAATTGATATATTCCTTTTGTTTAACTTTTTTTCATTTTGGTGGTATACTGTTCAACTGAGGTTCCTTTTATTTTTTTTTTACATATTATTGTGAAGTAAGTTTGTATTTTTTCTTTAATATTCTTTCATCTACCTAAATTCAATTCAAATGCAACTTGTATCAAATATTAGATTCAATAATCACTACAACAGTATTTTCTTCCTCGCTCCTGCTGTATTAAAATTTATATTTTTCACAAAGTGTTATTCTATTCAGAGTTTCTGAGCATTTCATTGTTGTGAAGTTTGCTTCTCAATTATAAAACTAGCCCTCGTGCCTAGAGCCCGTGCTCCACACACAAGAGGAGCCGCGGCAATGAGAAGCCCACGCACCACAACGAAGAGCATCCTTCGCTCGCGGCAACTAGAGAAAGCCCGCGTGCAGCAACGAAGACCCAGTGCAGCCAAAAAAACAAAAAACAAAACTAGTCACAGTATTTCATTTGTATATCCAGGAACACCTGTGCCCACATTGTATTAATTATAGTTCTTAAGTTGAAACATTGACACAATTAATTTACAGCATCTGTAAAACGTTGTCTAATAAAGAACAATTGATGCAGTGACTGTAAATGCACTATTTTTATAAAGATTTTGTAGCAATAACAAAGCAGAGATGAAAAACGAAGACCTATTAATGGAAGAATTTATTTATCTTTCTAAATTAAGACAGTAGATTTGTAACATTGATTTTCTCCTTTCACAGAAATAATTCCATACACATAAATTATCTGAAAAGGAAAATTCCTATCTTCCTCAACAGCCTATTTTCTCTTAAGATTTTAAAAGATATTGAGGAAAATCAATATTCTTTCAAGGAGAGGAATCATTGTACCAAACCGTCTGCTTGTGGGCTATTTCAAAAGTCACTATGGTCTTGCAGGAATTAATTGTTGACTTTTATGCACTTTGTGTTCTCATTTGCAAAAAAAAAAAAAAAAAAAATGTGATCATATCAAAGTAGGCAAAATGCTTTGCACATTTGGATTCATTGCCTGAGTATTATAAAACATAAGCTGCTAATTTATTTAAATTTATTGAATGTTTTCTTCATGAGTATATATTTATTAGTGTTGTGATAAACTGCTGCTACAAAGAATATCTGAGCAGAACTGTGGCCTAGAAAAATTTTTTGTTTTGTTTTGGCAACGAATCTGAGACACACCAATTGGTGATATTCTCACTGAAAACTCTGCTACCTTTCCTATTAGAATCTTATGATCTAATAGTATCCAAAGAACTATTCATTTGTATCTATATTCCCCGCTCAATTTCTGGATATTCTGTACAATCCAGAATTTCTTATCTCCTTATCACTGTAACATTTAACTCACGTGGGCTAAAGGAAAATAACTAGAAGTCCCATTCAACAAATGTTGATGAAATTCTTCTTATATGTTAGACTGTGGACTAAGTATTTTGGTATGGAAAAAATTAAATAAGACACATTCACTAATCTTTAACCCTCCCCCCCAAAAAAACCACAAAAAGGTTAGAAGAAAAATAAAGCTTGTAATGAGGTATTTCTCTAATAGCTTTAGAATGTTACAAGGAGGTAACAGAAATTCACCTAAGTAATAAGTAATCTCTATGCCCATATTCCTTTCAATGTGAACATCTGTGTACACTGTGAAATGAAACCATACAGGTGACAGGCACCCTAACTTTCATCCTAATCTAAGAAATGGAAACACGAAGGAGGAAAGATCAGATCTGATTCAGCGATCAAGACAAAATTGCCTGATCACACTTGTAAAAGTAAATGAGCCTGGCAATTTGGCAGAATTGTTTGCAAAAACTAAAAGGTAAACCTTTGAAGAAATAATATTTATCTTATTTCCCTTAAGATTAAAAAATATAGTTGTACTAGAACCCAGAATTCACAGAAATAAATATGAGAGAGAAGGATATGAAATTGCATTGGGGTCAAATTGTGTAACATTTCTTTTTTATCAGTAATGAGAAATCATTTAAGGTTGAGATTTATTTAATCTTAAAAAACTATACTTTGGAATTCCTGGAAAATAAAGACTCCATCCAAGGATCATAATCCTATAATCTCCTCTAACTTTTCCTGATTCCACTTTAAATGACCAAAGGAATAAAAAGGTTGGCAGAGAAGAAATCAGTCCCAGAACTAGAGAGTGGGTAACTGTGACATATTCATGTCAAAAAAAATTTTTTTAAAAACACAAGAAAAGGAAAAAAAACTAACCTAATAAACATGGTACCCTGAGGAGAGAGATACAGTAGCTCAATTGGACCCCCCTTTTTTTTTTCAGTAATAAGTGAGAGCGCACCATCTGCTTTATTTAGAGGTTCAAGGTCTTGAAGACAAGGTGGATCTTTGGATAAATTGGCATTGATCCACTTAGAATAGAATAAATAGAAAGTAAGTGTGTTCAAGGTGTTAGGGCCACAAGATTTAGAAATTAACTCCATAATCTACTGGACAGGCCTGGCAACCACACCAGGTCATACAGGCCATGCAAAACAAAACACAATATATGATTACCTCCAAAGAGAGCTATGGACACTGATGGTGGCTTCCTAGTACAGAAGCTTCATCAAGAGATAGAAGATGAATGCATTTGAATACAAGTATCCATAACTACAGCTCTCGGTCTCTAGTCAGACTACGAGTTCACTAGAAAACAATTCAAATACAGGAATCAACCCTCAAGCACCAAATCTGACAGGTGGATACTAAAATTTTTCAGTAAGAGGTGATGGACCCCAAAGGCAATGCATCCTACTCTGGTCAAAGGCCACCTGCTCCTGGTGTGCACTGGACCCAATCTCTCCTAAGGCATTGCTCCAGCAATTAGATTCTCTCTTTAGCCTCATCATTCTTTTTTTACTCAACCAGATTTGTCACACCTGAATTTCAGACATGTTTCACTATCATACATTACAAAAAAAAAAAAAAAAAAAAAATTCCTTCTGACTCTACCATGTAATAGATTACCACACTATTTTTCTGTTCCCCTTTATAACCAAATACCTCACAACACTTCTAAATAACTATTGTGTGCATTTCCTTTCTTCCTATGTTCTCTTAAATTCATTTCAATCAGGTTTTGCCCCACCGTAACACCAGAACTGCCTTTGTCAACTACACCAATAATCTCCAGATTGTTAAAACTAATGCTTAATCCTCAATACCTATTTTACTGAAGTTATCAGCAGTTTCAGAATCATTAGTCTACTGATTCCATCTTGAAAGAATTCTTTCCACTGGACTCCTGGAATGGCACACTCTCTTGGGTCTATTCTCCCATCAGTGGACAAGAGTCCCCAGTCTTCTTTCATTGTCTCCCTTTAGCTCCCCAAACTCTAACACAGGAACGCCCCAAGACAGTCTTCCAGATTCGACCACCTAATAGGTTTCAGTAGTAATAGACATTTCACACTCTATACAAATAACAATAAGACTCCTGTTTTCCTTCCAAAATTGGTGATTTCACAATATTTTCCCTCTCAGTATATGATGTTGCTAGTCTACAAATCCTTGAAATAAGCCTTGATTCCTAAATTAATCTGCCAACCTGTATGCAATATATCAAAAACACATGATGTAACCTTCAAAATACATCCAGAAGCCAACCATTTCTCGTCAGTACTCAGCACCTTCAATGCTACCACTCTAGTACAAACCTCTATCTTATCTCTCTTATGCTACTGCAAACATTTCTTCCCATGTTTTCACATGTGCCTTTCTACATTTTATTATCAATACAGCAGCCAGAATGACCCATTTAAAACATGTTAAATCATATCCTTTCTTCAATCAACTCTCCAGTGGTTTTCCATGGGATCAAGAGTAAGACATAATGTCCTTAAAATGACCTCAAAACCCTGATTTTATCTATTACCAATCCATAATCTCTTATACCTCATGCCATTCAAATCTCTCCACAGCCCACTCTGCTGCAGTCATAGTAGCCAAGTAATCTCTCAAAAAAGGACTTTTAAATGAGTGGTTCTTGCCTCCTAAAATTTTCCTTCTGAAGAAAGTCTTGGAGTTGACTCATCTCTGCCTTTAAGTCCCTGCTAAATTCGTCTTATAAGAGAGGCTTTCCCTGACCAGTCTATATAAGCAGGAACACTCTTTCTACCAAAAGCACTCTGATGTCTATGCCCTACTGTATTTTTATTCATATGATGTATCACTACCTAATGATTTATAAGAATTCATTTATGGTCTTCCCTACCCAGAATTTTTTCTCTCTCGTGCAGAGTTCTATTCCAGTATCACAGGTACCCAATAAATAAATGATGGATGGTTAAATGGATATGCCAAACAAATTCATGAATAGAAATCTATGTATGCTTTCAAGAATGAAATAAATCGGTGAATATATTTTAAAATGGTCAACCTAAATGAAGATATCATTCAAGAAGCAGAGAACAGACATTGCATATTTTGTTGAATGATATTTGCTATCGTCTAAATGATGGTGTCACCCACAATTCATATGTAGAAATCCTAATCCCTAATGTGATGGTAGTAGGAGGTAAGGCCTTTAGGAGGTACTTAGATTATGAGGGTGGAGCCCTCATAAATAAGATTAGTGTTCTTATAGAAGAAACCCCACGCAGCTCCCTAGCCTCTTTCTGCCATGTGAGGATACAATGAGAAGTCTGCAACCAGAATACGTCCCTAGCTTGACTATGCTGACACTCTGATCTTGGACTTCCAGCCTTCAGAACTGTGAGAAATTTCTGTTATTTATAAGTTACCTAGTCTGTGGTATACTGTTACAACAGACTAAATGGACTAAGAAATATTTATCACCAGATCTGTTTTATTCAAGGAGGGAAATTTGAATCAGTACAAGTAGAAAGCATGAGGTTAGTGATTTTAGAAACACATATTCTTTCCTCCAAGAAAAAACCAAGAAGATAAATAAGAGGAGCCTCCAGAAAATGTATATTCTTTAGTAAACACCTCTGTGTTCTCTCTCCTGTATGGGGAATAAGTTTTTTACCCTTTTGATGTCCCTCTACTAGGCATGTAATACCCAGTTCATGGAACTGCTTCAAGACTTTAGTTTCTTAATGCTTTGTTTCAAGGGATATATTGCTCAATTATTTCATATTTTCCTCCTCCTTCCTCTCTCTCTCTTTGTCTCTCACTCTCTCTCTCAGTCTTTCTTTCTATCTTTTATTTAGGCACCAATTTAGAGTTGTCTCAGTAAGCATTGTCCTCTTTTGGTGTCTTGTGTTTTATCCTTTCCTTCTTTCTCCTCCAACTAGTTTCAGCAATCTGAGTTGCATCTTCCCTTTCCTTTATTTATGATCATATAGTCATATGCACACGTTGTTATTTAGGCAGTAACAATGGGTATGTGTTATGCTTTCTTTGAATGTTGTAGGTTTCTCTGTGTCTTAATAAAATTAGCAAAATCATGAACAAGAAATGTACATTATATTTAGAATGAAAAAATGCAAAATAATTACCAATTAGCTATTACCAGTTACCATCAGTGCAATTACCAGCTACTATTAATTACCAAATTAATATCAACTTCTCCTGAATCAGCTTTAAAAAAATATGAGCAAGACTTGTGCAGAGAAACAGACATGGGAAGCTGGATTAAAGGGGAAAGGGGAAAGGACAAAGTCAGAAAAGATCATTTAATCTACCTAATAATTAGAGAGAGAGCAGAAGTAGGAGACATAGAGGAGAACTTATATGGCTGAGTGTGAAGTAGAGTTTCAGAAGGATGTGGTGAGTGAGAATCTTTAGGATGACTATAGGATGCAATTCCATCCAGGTATCTCCAGGCAAAGTGACTCGCATCAGCCAAAGGGTTCAATAGAGCAGGTGCAGCTGTGAGTCATTGTCAGCTAACTCCACAGCAGCTGGAATATGCATGCTCAGGCTCAGTAGCAGTGTCTATTCTTGAGCTAATGTAAAGAATGACTGTGGCAATCTGACTCACCAAATCAAAGATATTACCCAATGACATAGGTTACAAGTAATTTCTAGGATACAAGCAATCAAGAGGCCCAGGAGAAATAGAGAGATATCCAAGAGACTCCACACAGCTCCCTAGATATTTTCTTCACCAGACTCATGTTGATTGCTGAGAATGAAGATGAATTATCTAAATGAGGATAACATTCATCCCACAAAGAGGGAGCACTTTAGGTTATGAAACATTTTTATTATATTATAGTATATCCAGATATTTACAGAGTTCATGTAAAATTTTCCCAGGAACCATGCCCTATAAATCTACAGATACTAGGTTCATTTAGCATAAGCAGTTCTGAACTAGAGGTCAAAAGCATCTCTTACATAAGGATTTATCTTTGAGCAAAATCATTAGTTGGTGTATCAGAACTTCTATTACCAACATATTTACATGATGATAAGACTATGTCATCTGTTTTCTTTCCTTTCTAGAAAGAAAGTGATACATCACAAGACAGCTGTTTCCCAATGTGTATATATATATATGTATATATATACACATATATATGTATGTACATATCTCAACAGCAGAATATATAGATAAACTGTGTGTTTTCAAACATTATGAAAGTATTCAATCATTGGAAATAAAGAAATTTTGCAAGCGATCACATAGCTAAGTCTCTTACAAATTTTTGAACAAGTGAAATAAGACACAGAAAAGAAGCTACAGTGTTATTAAATTTATATTATGTTCCAAAACAGAGAAAACAGAACTATAAAGAACAGCAAGGAAATAGATATCACAAAAGCAAGGACTGTGGTTACTTCTGAAAAGGAAAGTGTGTGATGTGATTGAACATGGGAACACAGAGCCTCTTGGGGCACTGGCCAAATTCTACCTCTTGATGGATTATGCTGTATAACAGTGTGGTTTAGAGTTATGTTTCTCCTGCACATACATGTTTTGGCACTTTCTTTGGGTATGTTCTTGTTACCAACCTGGGTTCTTGGACTCCTTAGTCAGTAGAAATTGATAAGACGCCAGACAAGAAATTCAGGCAAGGCATTGTTAGGACTTGTGCTGCAGCATGATGGAGCGAAAACAAGTAACAAGTTTCCTTGCTTGCTGCCTGAGGGAGGGGGAGTGAGTCTGTCCCTTAAATGAGGTGAGCATAGGGCTGGAGCCATGGGTCAGGCAGGAAGGGTGGCTTAGGTGGTCTGCCCACCCCCTTAGTGGTGCTGTGTGCAAGGATCACTCCCAATACCCTGATTTTGCTCTCAACTCCTCAGAAGGAGCAGTTGGGCTTTTGGGCTTTTGGTATCTTGTTGTCCAGAATTTGCCCCAACTGTGCATGCACACACTTATTTTTAGTCCCTTAGAATTTCTTTGTATCCTGTTGCTGGAGAAGACGTTTGTCCAGGTGCAAACACTGCAGCAAATGGTCTGAAGTCCCAGGTCCCAGCCTATCTCATTCTCACAGTAAGACAAAACAAAACCAGAAACAAACAAAATTTTAAAAACTAGTGAAAAAAGGAAAAGTGCAAGGGGGAAAAAAATCTCTTAAGATGCTCATTCTCAACTTCCTCTACCAAGAAACTTTCTGTTAATATGACTGATGCACCTTCTACAACTCTCTTTACATTTCAGAACTTTACATTCTTTTTAAGTAATCTTTCTCAAAGGACAAAAATCATTCCATAAATATGTCTTGTACATTACCATATGACCCAACAATCCCACTCCTAGGCATATACCAGGAGAAAACCATAATTTAAAAAGATACATGCACCACAATGTTCATTGCAGCATTATTTACAATAGCTAGGACATGGAAGCAACATAAATGTCCAACAACAGATGAATGGATAAAGAAGATATGCTACATATATACAATGGAATATTAATCAGCCATAAAAAATTACAAAATAATGCCGTTTGCAGGAACATGGATGGGCCTAGAGATTTTCATACTGAGTGAAACAAGTCAGATGCAGAAAGACAAATATCATATGATATCCCTTATATGTGGAATCTAAAAAAAGGGTACAAATGAAATTATTTACAAACAGAAGTAGATGTAGAAAACAAACATGGTTACCAGAGGATAAGGAGTGGGGAAGGATAAACTGAGAGATTGGGATTGACATATACACACTACTATATATAAAATAGGTAACTAATTAGAACCTACTGTATAGCACAGGAACTTTACTCAATACTCTGTAATGGCCTATATGGGAAAAGAATCTTAAAAAAAAAAAAAGACTGGAGATATGTATATGTTTAACTGATTCACTTTGCCGTACACCTGAAACTAACACACCATTGTAAATCAACTATACTCCAATAAAAAATTTTTAAATCAAAAAATAAAAATATATTTTGTGTCTTAAATGATAATGGTAGCAAGCAAGCTCATAATGTTAGATGGTACTAGCATCTGACAACAGTGAGAAAACTACCTAGGTTACAGGAGCTGGCCAGACGTTATCTCTGACAACAATCCAGGAGCTTGTTGTCTTGTTTTACAGAAAGAAAAAATTGTGTTTACTCTTTTAAAACTTATTTTAATAAAAAAATTATAAATGCAGAGTCATTAATATCAAGCATATCATTAATTTTATTATATTCAAGCATGGATTAAGAAATGTATCTTTTCCTGATCAGTAGTCTTATGTCTGTTTAATAAGATGAAGTTAATCACATTCACTTTACCAACAAGTTTTAAAAAGTGAAATTCTAATTGCTTTGGAAAAAACAGCTTGCCCAGCACATTGCAGCAGTGTGCTCATTTTGCTTTTAAAAATATTCACAGGAGGCTACAGCCTTTCTCCCTGGATGGTAACCAAATTTCAGTGACAACAAATTGTTTCAAATTTTGTCACATACCTCATGGAGGAATAAATGAGTAGAGTACTACTTCAGAAATAATATATTTTTTCATACTATCTTAGCTCAGGTTGCTGTAACAGATACCATAGACCGGGTGCCTGAAATAACAGACATTTTTATTTCTCATAGTTCTGGAAGCTGGGAAGTGCAAGATCAAAGTGCTGCTGATTCTGTTCCTGGTGAGGGCTGGCTTCCTGGTTTGCAGACCAATGTCTTCTTGCTGCATCCTCACAAGGTGGAGAGATTATTTGTCTCATGTCTCTCCTTATAAGGGCACTAATCATATTCATGAGGGCTACACCCTCATGACCTAATCACATCCTTAAGGCCCCATCTCCAAACCATCACACTGGAGATTAGGGCTTCAACATATGGAATTTGGGGCGGGGGGGAAGGGTGAGGGGGAGAAAACATCAGTCCATAGCACATATTAGTCTCTGTTGTGGTTTCAGAAACTAATTGAAAATTTATGCACTTTTTATCAGCTGGTGCAGATACTTTTCACAACTGAATATGTTTATGTAAGTAGGACTCAATATTTTATCTAATGGTTTTAAGAGAAAGAAAACAGTATCTTTATATAATGTAATATTTTGAGCTGATTATTTTTGATAGATAGAAGTATTTAAAATGACTTTTTGAAAGAACTCAAAATAAATTCAGTAGCAGTTTTCAAGATGCCCTTTATCTTTTCTGTCTTTCAGAATCTGAAAGATTTTTTTTTGGTAATTTCTAAATCATATTTAATGACAAAATGTTGATGCCAAGTTACCAAAATAGCCTAATATTTCTGAGAGCCATCATAAGGTTAAAATACATGTACTTCAAAGGAAAAAATATATATTGGCAGCTCCTTATTTAGAAATTAGTGGCATTATTATCATTTATATCAGTTTACTTCCTTGGGAATTCACATATATTTTATGAAGGGAAAAATCCTACTGAAGGTGAAAATCTGAAAGAAGAATGGACTTTAGGTGATGTGAATGTATCCATATTGGTTTGTCAATTGTAACACAAGCAACACACTAATGGAAAATGTTAATAATAGACAAAATTGATATGGGATATATGGGAATTTTTTGTACTATCTTCTCAAATTTTCTGTAAATCTAAAATAAATTCTATTTTAAAAATACCATTGGAGATAGTTGCACCCTGAAGTCAATCAATTAAATACCTTTTAAAATATGTAATATACATGTGGAGTTCAGCCATTACGGTCTCTTTTCATTATAAACCACTCACCCCACAGGGAGACACACCGTGCTTGTCTTACGCTGAAATGGATGCTATCTGGAATACGGAGCAAACTTAAACAGGTTTGGAGGTGTGGGAAAGCCTTCCAAGAATAATTTGGTCTGGGATTAAGGGGAGAAAAATTAAAAGTTGCCCCCCAAAAAAAGTTAGCTATGTACTTCTGTATCATTTTGTAAATTAAAGACAGCTTGCCTTTTTATTTATTTTTATTTTTTAAAAAATTTATTTATTTATTTATTTATTTATTTATTTATTTTTGGCTGTGTTGGTTCTTCGTTGCCACGCACGGGCTTTCTCTAGTTGCGGTGAGCGGGGGCTACTCTTCGTTGCGGTGCGCGGATTTCTCATTGCGGTGGCTTCTCTTGTTTCGGAGTACTGGCTCTAGGCACGCGGGCTTCAGTAGTTGTGGCATGCGGACTTCAGTAGTTGTGGCTCGTGGGCTCTAGAGTGCAGGCTCAGGGCTTAGTTGCTCCGCGGCATGTGGGATCTTCCCCGACCAGGGCTCGAACCCATGTCCCTGTATTGGCAGGTGGATTCTCAACCGCTGTGCCACCAGGAAGTCCCAAGCTTGCCTTTTTAGAGATTTTTTAAAAATCTTGGCAATAGATACTGATATATAGATCCATGAAAAATGTAACATCAAAAATTTGAATCTGACAGTTTTGTTTACCACAAATGGCTGATATTAATTGTAACTAACACTATGGCTGACATTAACATAAACAAGAAGTTAGGTAAATTAGTATACAAAATATCTTATTTTACCTAAATCTGTAGTCATGAGCATCAGCTAACAGGTGTCGTTGTTGATGTTTTTATTAATGTTATCATAAAGAGATTTTTGAATATTTTGTAGTTGCCCTTCATTTGTAAACAAGCATCTTATGCATATTAACCTTAACATTTGATTTATTAAATATATTAAACTATAATCCATAAATATGTATAAGAGAAAAATATATTATTTTAATTGATAGTGGGAAGAAAGCATTACTATTAGCAAGACAAGTGCTTTTTGATAAAAAAATAAAGACTCCAAGCATTGTACCAGTGAGGAAGCTTTAAACAAAGAAATTAATAGGAATTTGGTGTTTCCCACAAGTGGCCTTAAAAGAGTAGAGTTTCAAGGCACTGAAACAGACAGTCAAAGAATTTAGAGAAAGAGGGTTAGGTAGTGAAGAGAAACTGAGCAAGTTCATTGTAGGAAAAGAACATCATACGGGGCCCCATGAGAAATGCCCTGTGTCAAGGAGCAGTAGATGCATAGCTAAGATAAAAATTCCAATTTTGAATGTACCCTTTGCTTTGCTGTGCAGAATCACCACTGAGTAAACATATACCTTCAATAAAACCTATTATACACAACAGCTGTGTGTTAGGGATATGCATTTTTAGGTATTGGAGGTAAAGAGGTAGTGGATTTACCAGGGGTATAGGACAACAGCTGTAATAGCGGAAAACACTTAGAATCCACAGGATGGTAGGCAAATAAGCTGTGGGATGGATTTCCACAGAAGCAGATGTTAGGCAAATTCTCTTCTGAGAGTTTCCAAATTCGTTGGAAATTTTACAAGCTGGAATAGGGGTGCAAGGAGTGTTGAGGGCAGAGAATGTGTTCATTTGACTTCCCAGGTTTGTGAGTTCCTGGAAATTGTAATGTGGCTATTGAAATCAAGGATGACACAAGGAATGTGAAACTCATCGGTTAAAATCATAATGTGAGAAATGCAATATAGACAACCTTCAATTATATAGACCTCCAAGGACAAATAACTTTGTATGATCCAGTGTGTAAGGTTCATTAAGAAGTGTGTTGACACTACTGTTTTGTTTTGAAATTTTATCACTTCAAAACAGCTATTTTCTCACTCATACTTCTTTTCTGCACTCTCTTCAAAGAGAGGAAACTGGTACTTACAATGATTTGTCATGAAGTTATTAAAAGCTAGGCACAGTCATTTCAAATGTATCATCTTTTTCAATTTTAGGCAGATATACTCATTTCATTTACTGACTCTGAAATTCCCATATTCACATTTTCCTGCTAGATCTTTTTTCTGCCTATGTCTTTCATATAATCTTAGACAACTTAGAGTAATTATAAAGGGGATAATAATATACGTATAATACATAGGCAATTCATATGCGATAAGGGGTCTATAGCTATTAAAATAAAGAGGTTTGATTCTCAGATACTGCTATTTCATTATATTTTGAAGTGTGGATTTAAAACGCATGCAGCCTAATATATTCTACAATTCTAAATTTAATTCATTTTCCATTCTCTACTTTCCTTGCAGTTCCTCTAAAAGGACAATAGAGGATCGTCTTAAGACAATTGAGACAAAGACTAAACTGAAATTCTTGCCAGCATAAGTACTGTGCACATATACTTAATGACGTTCTCATTTCCACATTGGCTTAATACATTTTAGCTTCGTTATAAATCACTTCAGAAGCTTATGTCAAATATAAATAACTCTACTTCCCACATAAGGATTTCTCTGTTTAAAAATGTCTACTTTATCCATATAGCAAGGTTGAAAACAAAAACAGAAAACAATCCATCAAAGTTATAATAAAAGTGTAAGGTTATCAAATGTGGAAATTCTATGAAAAATCTGTTATTGAGCATTTGCTGGGTGCCTGGGATTAAAGAATTATTCCATTTTAGGCCTATGTCTTATTAAATAAGTATACTTTAGCTCGTTTAACAATAAAATTTGTGACCTCTTTGCAATAGGAAAAATCCAATTTCCTTTTCAGTCAAAGAAGTATTATACCAAATGGCTTTCTTCCCACTCTGTTGCTCTCCTTTATGACTCCGAGTTCATAAAGCAATTCCCTAGCCTAAGAAGAAAATAAACAAGAAAATGGCAGCGCTTAAGGAGCCCGAGGCATAACACCTAGAATAATCAGTAATATAACATTTATCAAGCAATAGTAAGTTACAAAACATTTGAGAAATCTGTTTCTGGAGGGATTTGAGGGAGCTCATTTGAATCCACTTTGTCTCATAAAGCAAACATTGTGTTCATAAAACCACAGGAACATTAGGAAAACAGCTGTTTCCTTTCAAAATAGAGCAGCCACGTCAGGTGTAAATTTCACCAAGGGTCTATCTTAATCAAGTATCCCATATTATGCAAAATACAACCCAGTCTGTAATTTCCAAATAGAAAAAAAATACAACTTTATTTATATTTTCTCATCACAATAAAACCTGCTATATGTTCACAAAGAAACATTTGCCATTTTTAAGTTACTGCCTTTGAAAGTGAAATCTTATTTTATCTAGCTTTATAAAATTTAGAATAAAATTTCTTTATCACACACGACATATATTTTAAATTTACTTTTAGAAGCTCTTACCAAAGTTCTTTCTCTGTTGTTGTTGTTAATGGTAGAATTAATTGGGAGTATATGAAAAGATATCAATAAAAAATGGCTGACTATAAATACACTGCCCTCAAAATTACTATCTCAAATTTTAGGTGGGAATTTCTGCTATCCACTTGTGTAAAGTTTGGGATTAATTATACGAAAAAGTTGCTTATTTTGCTATAATGATCAATGTAAAAAATTAAAGTCATAAATCAGTGCATATATTTTTAATTAGACGCTTAGAGAAAATATACTGTTAAAATTTATTTCATATGCCATGTGTTATTATCATTTAGCAAATAAATACAAAACTAGTGATTTGGGAATGATTGTGTTAACAAACTGCAATTAACTCAACGTTGGAACCAGGTTATTATTTGGAAAATTCAGAGCACATTAATAATGGCTCAGTTGTCAATTACTGAAAAGTGGGATGTATGGTGAGATAACGTACTCGGACCTGATTTTGATAGAGCAATAAAGGTGAATAAATTAGAAAACAATTGCTTGCATATAATGATATGGGTTTGAGGGAAAAATAAAAAGGCAAGTAGAAAACAAAGTAAAAGGAACACTCATATAGATATTATGTTGTTAATAGACCATATCATTCTTAACATTGTAGCAAATCATATGGTAGACAAATATGTAAAAGAAAAAGTCATTTAAAATATTTTTTTTTATTTCAGTTACTTTCAAAATTTGCTGTTCTTCTCCGAAATCGTATTCTAAATGGGGTAGAGTGATACCTACCTACATTTGTAACAGATTTGTTATGTACCATACAAACAGACAATTCGCTTGAAAATTACACACGATGACATTTAATATTAAATAATCAATTTAATATAAAAGAATGATAGATTTCACTTTGGTAATTTAATTATTTTTATTTTAAAAATTGTGCAAATAATATTACTGGCATTGTTAAAAAGTGTTAGGATGGATATTATTAAGGTTTTCAGTGAATAATATTTGCTATTATTATTGTTTATATCGATAATTGCCTGTGCTTGACTCTATCTCAGGCTTTTGGATCTGTAATTTTACGTCCATCCTTACTTTGATGTACCATGTTCTAGGGAAGATAAAATTAATGATAATGATTGCTCATCAGTCACTTACTAACTTACTAAATAACAGATTTAACATTCACAAATATTGGTTAGGTACACACTTTGTGCTGAACACTATATAGGGGTGGATGGATATGAATAATTATCCTGAGTCTTGGAGCTCATAAAAATGTAGAACTTTGAGATGTTTTGCATCTCCAACATCATGAATCCTTCCAGATCCTAAAACCATTTCAGTGCTCTCCAATTACTTATTGAAGTTGAAAGCATACTATGTATCAGGTATTCTGTTATGCAACGGAGAGAGAGAAAGAATAATAAAAACCAAGCACCTGATTTGTCTACTTGTATCAGTCTGGGCTACCCAGAGAAAGAGAATCAATGGGATACATACATCTATCATTAAAATAAATATTTTTACAAAGAGATTTCATAAAGTGGCTCACATATAATTCTGGAGGTAGCAAGTCCAAAATCCGTGGTGCAGGCCCTCAGGCTGCAGTCTCAGACAGGATTTGATGATATAGCCTTGAGTCACAAGTCTGGCAGGCTGGAAACCTAAGCAGAATTTCTATGCTGCAGTCTTGAGGCAGAATTTCTTCTTGGCCAGTGAAACTTCTGTGTTTGGTCTTAAGGGCCTTCAACTGATTGTATGAGGCTCACCCACATTGTGGAGGGTGATTTCTTTTTATTAAAATTAACTGATTGTAGATGCTAATCACATCTACAAAATACCTTCACATTACTTCTATACTAGTGTTTGACCAAACAAATGGGCACCATAGCCTAGCCAGGTTGGCACATAAAATTAACCATCATTCCACTCCAATAAAACCTCAGTATTGTTTCCCTAGTAGACAAAACATATGTAAAGAAATACATTGACAAAAAAAATCTTATTTATATATATTACACAGCAGATGGTATAATCTATTATATATGCCACTCTATGGAGCGTTGAGATCTGAATCTTCATTCAATCAAGAGAAAAAGAAAAATGAATCTATTTTTAGAAACCTATATTTAAGAAAATAATATATCTTTTCTCCATACCTTGTCTGTGAACTTCAAACTTTATGTTTACCTGTGTACTTGATAGCTCTACTTGGATATCTGGAAGGCATCTCAGCCTTAGCATGGAGTGACGGCATGGCACTGGAGCAATGCAAAAGTCCTGATCTCTTAGTCAAATCCAGCTTCTCCCACAATCTTCTCCATCCCTGTTGCCTCAGATAGTTTGCATTTGCCGGAATGATCTGCCCCTCACATATATAATGTCCCTAACATCTCTCAGTCTTTGTTTAAACAGAACATTCTCCATGAGAATTTTTCTGATTACCCATTGAAATAATCCCCAAAACATACTTCTAGAAATGTATGCTTTATTTTTCTTATCACCATGTGACATTCCTTACATGTTACTCATTTGTTTACTATATTTTATTATTTTCCTACTAAAATGTATGATCCATGAGGACAGTGACCATGGGCTTTTCATTACTGTGTCTTCTTTAGTCAGAAAAGTGCCCAGTTCAATTGAATATTTCTTTAAAATTGATATATTGACTTTTCATAGTCCCCTTTCATTAAATTCCCCATAGTTTTGCAATCCATTTCACAGTCTATAAAGAGAACTGGGAAATTTGGCAAAGTATGCTAGTTGTGGAGTATAATGTGAAACAGAAGAAGATGTCCTGAAATGCTAAATCATCACGTGCCTTTTTGTGAATAAATTAGCTGTAAACTGAAATTTTACAATGCTATTTTCATTGTGAATTTGGCTCTCATTTTTGCTTCTGCATTTAACATTAGTTACTGAAACGACATAAAATGAAACTTACCAAATAACATAAAATGAAACTTGCTTGAAGCTTACCTATGTGGCTAGTTCTGTAAAGGACTGCAGGACAATGGGGGCTACCTATACTAGCTTCTACTGTGAATAAATCTGTGTACAGTGCCTATCTCTTTGTTGAAGTATCATTCGATGTTTCCTTATTTTTGAAGAGAAATTGAGCAACTACAAAGTAGAATTTCAAAGACAGGTCAAACATCCAAACTGGGTGGTCTAGAGATAGGCTACCTATTTGTGAGGTATTGGGGATTCTGTTTTTGATGTGATCCAATGCTGAAAAAGAGCATACATTTTAATTACAGATTAAATTAATTATTTCACTGTATATTTCAATGCCAAAATGCAAATGGCTGTGTGTTTAAAAACATATAAGAACATATAAATTAATGACTTGAATTAATGACTAATAAGAGGCATCTATTAAGAAATAATGTTAAAAATATTTGTGTTAATTAGAGATTGCCAATATTTTTTATGTAAGTGATCCATGATGTTCAAATACTAAAATTTTTAGTATCCAGAAAAAAATAATACCTTTAGATTTCTTTAGTGACTAGATTTTATCCTTATAAATTTTAAATTCAGCAAGATATATGACACATATAAGACAATTTATCAATATACATTAATAACCTTATGTTTAACAAAAAAAACTATCAACGATTCTTCAAGCAATATATGCATTTTCCTAACCTTATATTTTGCAATTTTGTACACACGTTTGCCTGAAATTTCCTTCCTTATTTTAAGACTTTTTCAGGAGGTAATTTTCTAACATATATCAAAAGACAATACACATTAACCAAGTTGAAATATAGGAGTTTATCTTCAGACAATTTTGATGGACACATGTCAACTTTTATTTATGACATATCAGAAATTTCTGTTATTGCTTTATTATAAGATTTTTTAAATATACACACAATACAAAAGTTTAACAATAGAAGATTGATAAAAGAGAGCCTGAGAAACTCATACACCATGGTTGTTTTGATATCTATCCACAATTTCTTTGTATTCCTCTTTTTAAGAGATGAAGATTAATTCCCTTTTCCCTTTAAAGTAGGAGGGACTTGTGGCTCACTTCTAATGAAGGGCATACCTCCAAAAACGATAGCGAGTAACTTCTGATACTAGGTCAGCCTTTCATTCTTAGAAAAATTGCTCTGGGATAAGCCAGCTACTCTGTCTTGAGAACACCCAGGAAGCTTTGAGGGGCAGCTTATATAGTGAGAAACTAAGTCCTTTTCCCAATAGCTGGGAAGGACCTAATTCTTCTTACCAATAACCATGTGAGTGAGATCCTCCAGCCCGGATCAAGCCTCCAGATTTGGCAGCCTTGGCTGACAGCTTGATGACCATGTCCTGAGATTAACTAGGAGGCTGAGCCATGTTTCCCTGGTAAGCCACCCCAGACTCCCGACCCTCAGGCGCTACATAAGATAATTAATACCTGTTGTTTAACCTGTCAGGCTGTGGGGATAATTTGTTACAAAGCAGTATCTAACTAATATATATTTATTATGTGTTTATTTAGCAATATATATTAATACAACAGGGTGGTACTGTAACAAATATTTACAAATATGAGAGTGGTTTTGGAACCAGAAAGTGAGGTATAGCTGGGAGGACTTTGAAGACAGGGTTAGCAAAAACTTGAAGAGCCTTAAAGCATCTGTTTTAGAGTTCCGGACATTGAGGGGTCTGCTAGCAAGTGCTTAAAGGAAAGTCAAGAAAATATTACTGGAAACTGGAGGAAGAAGGAGTTTGTTCAATGGTGGCAGAAAACTAAGCAACACTGTCTCCAGCCGTTATGTGGACAGTAGTAAATGTACCTTTTGCAGCAGGCAGCTCAAGAACACAAGGTGCTGAATGCTCTTTACCTGCACTATTTCTTGGAGTTGTGTTTGCAACTAGCAGCTGTGAGAGATGAGTTAGCAAAGGGCAAGCTTGATTACTGAGTGCTTTAAAAGAGGAGGCTTCCCCAAGTTCAGTGTTTCTCAACTGCCACACAAGCCCACCATAGGTGCAGCATCTCTGAGGCCGTCCTCCGTGTTGCCACCTGGGACTTTGGGGAAAAGGGGAGCCGATGCAAATCTGCTGTTTATGCTGCTTCCTGTTCCATGAGTAATAAAGGTCTTTGTTTCTGTGCCTGCATCCATGAAACTGGAATAGGCTGATTTATTAGCTCAGTATCAAATCAAAGATCAAATAGATCTAATCAAACATCAATAAAATCATATATCAGATGCAACAGTTGTGGTAATGATAAAGGGATGCTGATAGAGACATGGTTTTCTGGAAGAAGAATGAGGGATTCAGAGGTTGGGATTGATGATCTAAGAAGACTCCCTTGTATCCAGGAGCAGAGAATGTTGTTGCGTGGGGTGGGAGGAAGGGGAGTAAGTGTTTGCCCCTGTCTTCGCTGTTCTAGAACTTGAAGGTTAGAGGTAGAACTGAAACAAGCCCAATGATGGGTGCCTTGGTTGTTCTCCCACTCCCCTAGGTGGGAGAAGGAAGGGGCGTTGTCATGACAAGGGGGCAGAAAGCTCTGCAGCCCCAGCTGAAGGGCAATATGGCTGTTGGAACATGCCATTCAATACAGAGGTTTGATTGAGCAAAACACATTAGAAGGTCTTTTGGTCGAGACCAAGTGGGTGGCCATTCTAAACAGAAAGCAAATACAAAGCCTGTTATCCTGTAGCGTGGAGTCACTCTCTCCTTCTCTTCTCTCTGATCCCTCCCTCCCCTCTGCATTGATCTCATCACTCTAAGATGAAAGATGATTGAGGCAAGATCTCCCTGCCTCCAAGGAACACTGAGAGCCATATGCACCCTTCTGGCTACGCATGGGAACTTTGAGAAGGTAGGGACTCAGGCTTTAATGTGTGCTTCATTCAGGCGCCTTTGTCATCTTCCCACCAGGTCTCAGGAGAAAAGAGAGTGTTGGAAACAAGAATGGCAAAGACACCAAGAACCAGAAGGGCAAAGCTGCGGTGCCCTGTGGAAAGGCAGGGAGAAGGTAGTCAAAGGGTAGAAAGAAAGTTCCCTCCTACCGCTTTCCCCTACCCCCATCTGAGCCTTCACTCCTCAAATTCCCCACCCAGGAATACTATGCTGCTGTTTTCCAAACTCAAGCATATGTCAAACAATTTGGTTTGTGTTCTTGTAGGGAGTAAATTGTTCACATTCAATTAATGGGGGTTTGCAGTGGTGAGAAGTTTAAGTGGTGTTTTTGTGGGCCCGGAAGGATATTGAAAGGCCTTTTGCTATACATTTCATTGAATGTAATAGTTACTTTACTGTTGTTCACAAGCTTTTTCTTCCCATCCATTAAGCATAAGAAAGAATTCTCCTAATTCAGGGACAGTCACATGTAGGTATGCAGAGAGGTCCCCTCCAGGGTGGTACAGCAGAAGCAACATAGAATCTCAGGAAGACAAAGGGGAATCACAACTTTAGAGATGCAATTGCTGCTGAAACAGAGAAGTCATTTTCCAGTAGAAGAGCGCCACCTGTCTGATACAGCCCCCAAGTACACCACTTGAAAAGAGACCGCTATTATTCTGATCCCGACTCATTGAGCCCATTTATGGGTGAGTCGAATGGGATTCAAGAACTAACGAGGGAAGGGACCGATAGTCCTCAGCGGGAAATGGAAATTCTATATTCAAGAGCACAGCCAACCTGGACAAACGTCAGCTCATGCTATGCTGATGGCCGAAGGATAGAAAGAGAAAGTGGGTGTTTCATCTTTGGGGAAGCTTTACACCTCACTCCACTTTTGAAGCAAAATCATTAGCTCCATGAGGACCTTGAGTTACAGAGATTCTCCTAAATGTCTGGGCTTGGTTAACTGACGGTTTGGTTAAGGTAAAAGCTGTTGTCATTTGGGTGGTAGTAGCTATCCAGCCCCTGTGAGAGCTCTGGAAGTCCAGCTGTTCTAAGAGCCAGTCAGCAGCCCAATGGGATCAATTAACGGTCATTTTCTTTCCCTTAGAAAATACTCCAAAGGACCTGTCAGGTTATATTACTAACACTTGGTCTGTGGTCAATGTCACAGCCATCTGGTGTGCCACTGGGAAGTCTACAGACCAGCAGTTTCAAATGCCCCTCTTTGGGGTCAAGAGCAGGACTGTGGATTGAGCAGCTGTGCACTCACAGAGATGCTCACCTGTGGATACAGAGACCAGCTGGGGCCAAGCTGCTGATCAAGCGTGTGCTGCTCATTTTGCCACAATTGCTTATAGAACCATCAGCGCGCTGGACGTGGCAACACATTGCCCTCATAGGCTGAGCACAAATAGAGCTCTATGTTTCCGATGCAAAGCCACCACTGTACGCCAGACTTGTGACTCCTGCAAAAGGGTGGCCCATATTTCCTGTGGTGAAAGAGGCCACACAGAGGCATCGTCTTCACCCTCTCCTGTCAAATTGACCACATCAGATCAAATCAAGTTTAACAACAAATCCCAAACTGAAAAAGACCTGCGCCGCTTTGGGTTATATGTTTGTATATAGAGCGAGTGGCCATGGACTGTTTCCATTGGGGATGGGAGTTGCTTGTTGGTTCATTTTGTGCCCCTTGTCATTACTGACAATACACCAAAGATCAGGTCATCTCTAAACACTCTTCCTTTGGTTATAGACTGACCTCGGACTATATCTTAATTGTCTGAAGTAAAACCTGTTGGTACCCATGGAACTTATTCCAGTGACTGAGAGACCTGCGAGCAGAAGGGGTGTGTCTGAGGTCAGTGTTACTTCTTGCAGTCCTGTTGATATCAGTCTACGTTATCTTCAGGATGAGATCAATTGGTCCAGCCACTGTGTGCTACTCATAACTGAGAAATCGAGACATTATAATTACTCTTCCCATATTGCTAATATGTATAATAAGTGTAACTGTCTGTGTGTGTGCTGCTTTTACTTGGATATTTGCAGGGTTCTCTCTTTATTCCTGGATTTCAAAAATTCACAATATTTACTATATAACTTTAGGATATTTCCTCCTATATCAATGAATCCTTTCATCTTCAAATTCAGATGAAGTATTCGTCCATAAAATGGGTGATTATCTTTCAATCCTGTCTGTCTGACCTCTTCTTGCTGGATCTCTCATTTCAATTTTGCACTTATAATTACTTATTTCATTATTTTCTTCTTTGTTTTATACTTCTGCTTAGAGGAGGAGAGATTTGAGTTTTGAACTCAGCTTAAATATTATATAATATTAATTTGGCTCTTGAGTGCTTTTGGCCCAGATTTAAATTCTACTATTGCATTTTGATTTTTCTAACATTTTATATACCCCATAAGGTTTCTGAGATGTTAAATAAATATCTGAAATATTTTGATGTAGCTATTAGAATTTTTATCCTTAATAGCACCTTTTTATTTCTACTTCATATTAGAAATTCTTCCCATTTGTATATCTTTCCTCTTAGTCAATGAATTTGTACTTCTGATGTTCTCTTGTTTTTGCAGTACACATTTACATGATTCTTATAATAAAGTAAAAGCACAGGCTTTGAAAGTTCTATTTATCATCTTTTACAGCATGGTCTTTCTCTGCAATGAGAAGCCTAGCTTCACCTTAATTTACTGTTATACTGTATTTTTTTCATGGCCTGAAGTCAATGTATTTCTCATTCTGCAATGAAGAGGAAACACCTGAAATGTGGTGTTTGTTCATGAACAATATTTGTGGAGTCATGTTTGATACCCACAGAGTACATATATTTACCATTTAGGTCTCAGATTTGACCCACTCTTTCTGGGAAAACCTCACTGACCCACTTAAATTGAGACATGTGTCCCAATCATGTGCTTCTGAACACTCTGCATGTGCACTCTCAGAGCCTTCCTGAGTTTATTGTAATTGTTAGATTACTATCATTCTATACTATGAATTATGTTGAAATGACCGGAACTGTGCTTGCTTTATTCAACATTCTCTCCCCCCCATGCTTAGTACATTGACTGGAGTATAGTGACCCCTTTAGTACACACCGTGACAATGAATGTAACTGATTGGAATTGGATGGAATTTGTTTGATGTGGCAGCTGAGAAAGTCGAAGTTAAGGGGAATCTGAGAAGAGCAATTTTATTTCTGTTCATTGTCTCCCGTGTTCGGTAAGTGTACTTAAATGAGGACCAGATTTCTCTCAGAAGTTCTGTTCAGCCTGACCTTCAGATAAGGAGAATGAAATAAACTCCAAAGTGGATGCACCTACCTGCCTTTTGGAGTGTCCTCATGTTCAACCACCCGGCACTCCTGCAAATGATGGGTTAGGGAGGCTTTGGCATGACCTCTTCTACGAGAACATTAGGGTTTTTGTTGTTACTCTTGTTTTTGCTTAACTTCTTCCCCTCTTCTTCCATCAAAGTAACCAGCAGGACCAAAATCCTTCCACATCATGCACCTTTTCTTCTTACTCACATGTATCCAATGCAACTAATTTTATGAACGCACAGACTCCTTGACATTTTCTATTTTACAAAAATTATAATAAGTAATTTATTATATGCACATCTCCATAGTTTGCTTTTCTCATTTAAAAATACACTGCATTTGTAAATCCTATCCCTTTTCACTCTTGCAGTTCTTTTCTGTGCTCATTTTTTTTGAAAACCTAGCTAAATAGAATCAGGAGGCGTTAACTCACACTGCCAACATCCGACTCCCCACTTGTCCCTAAAGCTACAAGACAATAGGAAGGAACAATAAATATTAATAAAATAGTAATGGAATATTTCTCTTCTGCCCTAAAGATATTTTGGTCAATGTTAATACTATAGTCCTCATTATCCAAAATTTATCATCTTAGTTAGACAAATCTTTTTCATTACCTTTATTCTAAAGTATTTTGGACAATTTTCCAATACATGTTGTTCACATAAAATTGAAATCATTAATTAATCTAAAATTTGAGATGCTAAGTAGAATAGTATCAAATATATTTACTACCACTAATTTGTATACTTATGATTGAATAGTTTATATATACTAAATCTTCCCTTCCAAAATTGTGGTATAGATTTTTACTTGTTCAGGTCTTCTGTTAAGATTCAATACTTTTTTTTAAAGTCCAGAGCTTTACTGTTGCCTTTAACTCTAAATATTTTAAAAATTCTTTGTCATTTTGTAATGGGATCATTTTTACATTTCATACAAGTTGATCATTTTCAATACAAAAATTGTAATGTATGCTTATTTATCTATATATTTCATTCACCTAGCCAAATGCTAATAATTATTCTGTTTTTAGTGTAATTTACCAGAAAATGGATTTCTCCAAAAGCAAATTAACCTAGCAAAAATTAATGATTTCATGTATTATTTTTGAAAGTTTTTTAAAACCACTTATTTTACTTTACTGACTTATTAATCAAAATTTCCCAAATAATAATAAATAATTATGATATATGGAATTCCTCTTTCCCTCATTTACACAAAAATTGACATTTGAATTTTGGTACTGTCATGTGTAGGCTTTTCTAAAAAAAATTCCTCCTTCCTCCATGGGTTGATGTGAACTTGCCCATCCCTCTGATTTTGTCTTGGTCAGAGATGTGCTTTGGACAGAGATGTGATCAGATGCAATTCAAGCAGAGGCTTTAAATGGGATTGTATGCTGTATTGCCTTGTCTTCCGGCAGACTTGTAAGAATCCACTGCCCCTTCAAGTTGGGCTTGGGGTGAATTCATTTGTGGTAGACTTGAACCCGAGAGAAACAGAACCAATGAGGTATAGATATCCCAGATCTATTTCATATACATATCCCAGATATAGCTTATATGTATCCATATAAATACATAAATTCATATATATCCTATATAAGACATTCTATGAATTCATAGGTATATATGTTCTGTATATAGGATATAGGATATATAGAGGGGAGAGAGACAGAGACAGAGATCGAGACAGAGAAAGAAAGATTTATTGTAAAGAATCATGAGATTTTTGAGTGCAGGCAAGTCTGAAATTTGTAGTGCAGGCCAGCAGACTGGAAACTCAGGCAGGATTTCTATGGCAGTTTTGAGGTAGAATTCCTTCTTTGGGACATCTCAGTCTTTGCTCTTAAAGCCTTCAAATGATTGGATGAGGCCACCCACATCATGGAGGGTAATCTGCTTTACTTGCAGTTGACCGATTATAAATGTTGATCACATCTACAAATACCTTCACAGCAAATCTATACTAGTGTTGACCAAGCAACCACAGCCTAGTCAAAAGTTAACAGGTAAAATTAACCATCACAGTAGGAAAATAAATGCGGTTGTTGGAAGCCACTGAGATTTGGAGTGGGTTATAATGAAGCATTATCTTTGCAAAAGGAGCCTAATTTTCTGTTTAGAATTGTAACATGAAATAAGTCTCTTCTATCTCTATGCTACTTAAGCCTGTTTGAAGAAAGTTTCCTAGACATTCGCAAGCTCCTTTTAAGCACCTATTAATATACCATGACTTTTTTAACACCATTAATTTCCTGATATAATAACTTACTTTGATGATTTTTCTAATATTGACTTTATCCTTCCATTAAAAGAAATACATTGTAATTATTCTGACACTCTACCTGACTATATTTGGCAATAATTTATTTAAAATTTGGATATATATCTATAATTAAAATAATCAATGATTTCCCATTTTTAATGATACAAAGTTTTTCGTATAAAGTTTTTCAATCAGTAGAAAATGAATGTTTCTGGGGATAGTTAAGTAACATTTCTTTTTTAAAGATTAGATATATCTCAGCTGTGAAAACATCATTTATAAGTTAACATTAATTTATCTAGTAATTAGTTTAGTAAAGACATACTTCTTTAATAATTTGGTAAATTTTGCTGAGCTAGAGCATTATCTGTTTCATTACTCCTTAAATTTGTTTCCATAAATTCACATGTAATAAATTATATTAATATGATTGAATCAATCACTTCTGTACCTGTGGCTATGTATTCTTTCTCATTTCTAATATAATATTATTTTATATTAATTTTAGCTTTAATTTTTAGTGCCTGTTACCCAAGCTAATTTTGATTTGTGTTGAGTTTTTGAACGTAAGATACATGGAAGATTATTTTATTTTTCAAAATCATTCTCTCCTTTCCTATCCCTATAAGAGGATGATATTCCTCTGTCCTTGTCTGGTGAATTTCAGAGACTCTGAATAAGTAATGTGTGTGTCACTGACCACATGTGATTTGTTTGGCAAATAATATCTGAGTGGCAAAGTGCAAGCAAATGCTGTAAATGTAGTTGTGTGTTTGTTGCTTCTCCCTGGGCCATGAAAATGGCACTCTCCATGTGGTTAATGATACCTCAACCTGAGTCCCCATCCTAGGTCCACGTAGCCTAGAGAAGAGCTGCAGCCAATGCAGCCCTCCTATGATATCAGCAAGAAAGAAATCTTAGATGTTGTAAGCCACTGAGATGTTAGGCTTATTTGTTAGTGCAGCAAAGCTAGCTAATACAAGATGAGGATTTACTCCAATTATTTTTAGTCAATTTTACATACAAAAGCTTTTAAAACATGTTCAAGTGATCTGTCATCAGTTTTGTTAATAATTATATTCCCTTTTATTGCCTTTCCTGAAGATTGTAATTTCAGGAATATTTCCTTTTTGGATTCAGGTCATTGAATATAACCATGTTTCTTATATTAAAGCAGTTCAAATTTTTATAACGTATTTTTACAATTTATTTCTAAGTTTTTTAAATTTGTGACCATGGTTGTAGCCTTTGAAATATGCACTTTTTAAAAAACTTTAAGACTTACAGCTAAGTACATGATTAATTTTGTAAGTGTTCCTTGGACACTAATAAAATATACATGTATTCAATATTCATAGAATGCAAAATCAGATATTTATGTTTGAGTGGAGTTTTTATAGTATTCAGTTCCTATATGTTCTCACTTATTTATTTCTATTAGATCTTTCTAATTCTGAAAAAGATATATTCTAATCCCTGAGTATCATTCTATTTTTATCAAGTTCTCCTGCATTTCTAATCGATTGAGCTTTATGTTTGGAATTCTAAATGCTTTGGTGCTTACAGTTTTATGAGGAATGTGTCCTCCAAGAAAATTGTCTTTTATCATTACACAAAATAATATTTTACCGTATTTAAGATATTTCAATCTTAAAAGAATGTATTCATTTCCCCTTGCTCCAGCTCACCTGTTTTTTTCTAAAATGTTATTGTGCTATCTATAGTAGTTTAGTTTTATTCTTTCCTTTGCTATATGAAAACTCCATGTCACAAATATTGCTTAGCCTTGATAGTACAAAATCCCAAGCACACTATCATTGCATTAATTATATATAAAATGTCATCAGTCACTACCTTTTCTTCTTTCATTTTATCTCCTCTTAAAGTATCTATTTTGAGTCACTTAGAGTTGCTTAGAACATTTTCTGAAGTATTTTTCTTAGATGAGGTAACCAAAACTAGGAGTCCTTAGTTTTTCTTTCAACTAACAAGTAAATGATAAGTTGTCTGCCAATAAGATTCTATGGTTCTTTTTGCCCAGTAATCTACTAAACTAATTTTTAAATTACCGTAATTATATATTTCTTTGAAATATAAATAAATTGTTCCATTTAATTGGAAGCTTCAGATATTTTTTTTTAATGCTTGAAATTCAAAATTCATGGGAGATCCCCTCTCTATCCCTTCCCTCCACCAAGACACACACACACACACACACACACACACACACACACACACTCAAAACCCATCCTTTCCTTTTCTGGGACATATGCATAGCATCTAGTTTTCTAGCTCTTCTAGTAACTAGACTGAACCAAGTTGCTACCAATGGAACATGGTTGGAAAGTTGTGCAACCTCCATTTTACAGATTTACAAACAAAATAATTGTCTATGAATTTTTCTTTCCTCTTCCCGCAAGCTGCAACATGGATAGACTGGCAGTCATGTTGATGGAGACAACTTCCTTGAGGATGGTGTTAACCACAATACGGCAGAAACTAGCTTCCTGATTCATCTTGGGAAAAAGAATTCCCTTTCCAGATTACATTGGTCAGATTGGTATGTGGGAAAGGAATATACTTCTGTGTTATTTAACTTCTCTGCTTTGCAGTGGAGTAGGGGAGAAGTGGGATGTCTCCTTCCTGGTGGTTCTCAGAGTGTGGTTTGTGAAAAATTGAGGGTCCCAAAGACACTTTCAGGGTGTTCCTAAGGCCAAACCACTTTCAAAATAACACTAAGATGGCACTAGTCTTAAAAAATGGTGTTTACGTGTGTTGGCACCAAACTGTACCAGTCGCCATTTTATTGTTCACTGCCATGCACTAACAAGAAAAAAAAAGCCTGTTTCACTTAAGAATGTCCTTGAGGAAAGAGTAATAATTATTAATGTTATCAAACTTTGACCTTTGTGAATATATCTCTTTAATATTCTGTGTGTAAAGACGTAGGAATAAAGCATGAAGCATTTCAACTACATACTGATATAATTGTTACCCACAGCAAAAACACTCATGCAATTGTGTGAGCTATCAGCTGAACTAGCTGCTTTTTTCACAGAACACCATTTTTACTTGAAAGAATGACTGAAAGACAAACGATGGTTATTCAAACATGACTATTTGGCAAAAAGTAAACACCTGACAGTATTTACTGATGATGATAAAATTTGAACTTTCAGGGAAAAATTAGAATTTTAAAAAACTAGTGTCCACAGTGACAGCTGGCCGCCTCACAGTACTCAAAGACATTTAAAGAAATGGATTTTAGTGTATGTGTGTATTTTGATAGTGCATAATAAAATGGGTAACTATTAGGAAGATTCATGGTTAGGCACTATTTTCCAAGTGATCAATACATGATGTTACAAACCTGTGCATAAATAAAAGATTTGGTCAAAATGCAAGAGAGATCAGTGAACTTCAATATAATAGAGTATGAAAAGTGTATTGATATGGACTTAGATTCTACATAACAACTAGCCTTTGAGAAATTGTCACTTGTCAAATTTTGGTGTAGTTACAAAAAAAAAAAGAATATCAACAATTATCTGAAAAGGTTTAAAACACCCTCACTTTCCAAATACATATCTATGTGAAGTCAGATTTTTTT
The DNA here is from genome assembly GCF_965194825.1 of Balaenoptera physalus. Lineage (NCBI taxonomy): Eukaryota > Metazoa > Chordata > Mammalia > Artiodactyla > Balaenopteridae > Balaenoptera > Balaenoptera physalus. Next base: position 161,946,716 of record NC_138890.1, read on the forward strand.
TTCATGTGCTTCAACCAAAATAATGAATCAACAGGTTGAATGCAGAAGCAGACCTGAAATCAGCTGCCTTCTGATAAACCAGACGTTAAAGAGATTTGCAAAAATATGAGATAACATCACTCTTCTCACTAACTTATTTGTTTGGAAAAATATAGATTTTTTTTTTCTTTAAAATATCTTTTATGTGAACAGGTACCAAATGTATCATTTTATTTTTAAATAAATTAGTAAATATATTATTTTTGAAATCTTTCATTTTAATTTCCAATACAGTACATATGAATAGACATAAACAAAAATTCTTCTGGATCACTAATGGTATGTAAGAGTGGAAAGAATTTCTGAAAACTAAATCCTTGGTTTGCCAAAACCAATATATTTGAGAACTGCTGGCCTAACCTTTACTAAAAAGAACACATTTCCATCATATGTCTAAATGTGTTCTACTTTTCATCAATATTTAGGTAAATTAGTGAGCCTATCCAAAATGGACACTTAAATATGTCAGGGATTTTTTTTTTTTCATTCTATATATTGCCACTATATCATCTGTTCCCTTTTATCCTTGTGGAACTCATCTCTCATTAATTCCACCTTTTTAAATTTTACTTTTGATGATTTGACCTATTCATTTTAACTGTGCTGGATTTCAATATTTTTTATTCTGTCACCATGCTTTCAGTATAGTGATATATTTTAAAATTAGAAACTAATGATTTGAGTTGCAGAGCATATATTTATGTTCTAATGGAATATCGTTAAGTGTTCTTTTGATTGAGTGGACTTGTTGGTTGCTTGTTCTAATTCCTGTCTGCTCATGAATTCCCCCCATCACTTGGCTTTTCCTAGTCTGCATGGTGCTTTGTCTTCCTCTCCCCGGTTAATAAATTTTCCTGGGCAAGTTGGTATTTTGCCTGCTCTCAGCTCGATACAGTCTGTGCATCGCGGTGGTATTCCGTGGAGAGGCAGCATTTTTTTCTGTGTTAGACGTTCAGCTCCTGTAGGACGATGATGTATAAGCCTTGCCAGTTGCCAGTATTCATTGGGAGCTACAGAAGACATCCCCACTTCCAATTGTCCTCATTTTTCTCTGAACTCACTCCCACCCTCAGATATTGTGAAAAATTCAGCCCAGAGTATTTTGAGGACTTAAAAAGCACAATAGGATTTCCTAAGACCATAATTACATCAAGGGAAGGAGCTGCACTTTTCTTCCCACAGAGGAGCCCAGCTTTCTCTGGGAACCATGGAATTATGATCCTCACCGTGGTCCTGTCCCCCCTGGTGGTCTTGGGCTCAGGAAAATTCTGTGTTGCAAAAGATCAAGTTCTTGGTTTATTCTCACTCCTGTTGGGATTCCTGAAAAATCCAGGGTTTTACAATTTCACTGCAGGCTTTTCCTGCTTCCAAGTCCTAGTCTCTGCTTTGCTCAGGAGAACTGTATGTCCACATCTCTTGGCCATAGTGCTGAAACTCCCAGAAGTCTGAAAATGAAAAGTCTTTAACAGCAAAACCTGACCTAGTGAAAATATGCACAGGCCTCAGCGTAGAACTATGTATGTGTTTGAGGACACGGTAATGTCCCAACCTCCCTCCCCATGGCTCTATCCAATGGAAATTATACACACTATATTGCATTTATAAAAGTTTCTAAATTTGAAAATTTCTAAATTTTCTAACATATGTGGTCCCATGATATTGTGCCTTTGTACTTGAATCTCTCTAAATTCGGTTGTTCTTCGTGAGGTTTTGCTCTGTGCTGTGGCTTCTCCTTTTTCATTACCCTCCCCAGTCATATTTGACTGGAGAGTACACACCCTCCTTGCTGCAAGACTAAGTTTTAATTGGCCGTTGTTACTCAAAGCATTCATTTGTAACCTCACTGCTTGCTCCTTAGAGTTGAGAAACAGCTTCCTTTTCAAGCCACTAAGTCCCTGACAGCATGGACTTCTTCATTAATTATTATTCCCGCTGTAAAAATAAACAGAAACCTCAATTAGATAGAGTTGGGAGACCAGCAGGGGGAGCTCTCATGCCCCGTGACTGTAGTTGAGCCCAACAGGAAGAAGAAAGACTCCTCTTCTTTCCTGACAAGGACTTAGCCAAGAAGCTATTACTGATTGCCACGCCCAGGAAAACCAGGAGATGCTGAAGGGGCTCACACCAGTGGGTGATTAAACACTTTGGTCAGTTTACAATGTATTGGCCTGACTTAGTCACATGGCCCCATTAAAGCCCAAAAGGAACATCGAAGTGCAATGCAATATTTGCCCAGAAATGGGGCAACCGGAAATATTAGGTGAAAAGTATGAATGAGTACCTCAGACTATAAGCCAAATATATCCTACAGATTCTGAAAGTCAGAAAATTGACTAGGAAAGACTTTTTATTAAGCTCATACGAGTATTTGTGAATTTGAAGACATACACAATCAGCATAATTATTTAATTATGCACCATCTAAAACTCATATTGTGAAACAGATATTTATTAGATAATTTATGGAAAGTATGATGATAAAGATCATATGATAAATTATCATCCTTATTTTGAGTTATTAGATAATAGCTTTTATTGACAATAAAACTTGTCTAAGCACCAAGGTGTTTTTTTCTTTTTCAATTCATGTAATTTCTGCTAATAATGCGGCTGGATGTTGTGCAACTTCTGTGTTTACAAGTTTCAACTACCCATTGGGTCACTTGTAAATTTTCACACAGATTATAAACTGCATTATTAAGATTTAGGAGAATAAACAATTTAAAGGAACAAGTTAATATTCCTTTAATTAGAAAATTATACTATTCATTCATTACCTATGGTAAAGCTTAAAGAATTTACCTTCTCAAGAAAGCTTGCATTAAAGCAAACATTGTAGCTACCACATTGGATCTCCAGTTGAATAATTAAATAAAGTCCCAAGTTTCAACTTGCAGCGTATTAAATAAATCAACTGAAGTAGTTTTATTCTTCTTACAATGTGAATTTCCTCATGAAAAGAAAAATCACGCATCTTTATTATTTTCTGAAAAAAACTTTGCCCTTGGTTCTTAACAGTTTTTCCAGCTGTTTTTAACATCAGTTATTGCTAGCTTCCTCCTGAAACTAATCAAAATTAGTTTCTAGAAATGGCATAATATACAAGTAAAAATTCTTACTATAGAATCAATAATCTGGCAAAACTCATGTTATTTTTCTTAATCTAAGGATACATTTATAGATATTTTTCTTGGAAATCTGGGAGAAAATGAATACAATCAGTATTATAAACGTATAATCATATTCTATTATCTTCAATTATATAGCAAGAACATTGCACTGATAACTATATTTAGAATAGATTGCATAGTCATTTAGAACTACTATTAATAGGAATACTATTTTTTGTCAATTGTTTTCTAAAAATGAAATTGCTTTATCTCTAAAAGTTAACAACTTATTTTCTAAATATAGTTACATAATTTTACATGAAATATGCCAATTAACAAAATACTCAATACATGATGACTATGCCACACAACCTTCTGAAAATCCTTCAGTTATTTCCTAAATCTCCTTTACATGAGCTACAAATCTTTACACAATTTGATCCCTATGTAATTTCCAGGTTATCTTGCACCTGTTATGTGTTCTTTCTCTCTCCCTGCATCAATTTTACTGGTCTCTATTCATTCCTTAGTACTTTTCCCATTTGCTCAAATTTAAGAGCTTTAACATATGCTGCTTCCTCTGCACGAAGCTCCCCCAACCCTGTCTGCCTAGTTACATGTTAGTAGACAGTTTGGTGTTTCTGCATTTATTCATTCCCAGTTCTTTGAGCAACATTATCCCAGAATTGCACCAGGAATCATCTGTCTCCTTATCCTTAGTCTATGTGGTTTGTGTGGGGCTGCACTCCACTCCATGGGAGAAGCATGTGTCCCTGAAGTGACTAGTCATCATAATTGTATCTTCTAGTCTCCACAAAGATCGTTGCAGGGTTGGATGCAAGGACCCAAGTTGGTCCAATTAGAATGATTTCCAGAAATTTTATGAGAGTGCCTAGTACTCAGAACTACAACGATTACACTTGGGCTGCCAGGGGGTCAGTTGGTGCAGAAGGGCTGCCTGGGAAAGAAGCCAATATAGAAAAGAGCAGATGGAAGAAATGGAAATATTCAGACCTAATGGCCTTGTCTGGGTCCCAGATCCATGCAGCCTGATCCCGTGTCATACCGTTCTCACCCTCTTATCTCTAGTGCCACTTCACATACGAGGCAATTAATATATTTGTATTGTCTTGACAAACGAATATCAAAAGTGTTAAAATGTTTAAATATATTTTAATGTGTGTGCTTTGTATAGACATTCTTCATAGTCTGAATTATTAATCAATCAGTTCACTCATTTATCAGTAATATTTCATTGCAGAACCATTTACTGTGTGCTTAGCAATTAGCATGTCCTTGGAACAATGCAGTGGTGATCCAGACTAAGATCATTTATTCTGCTTGAAAAGGGTTTACCTTGTACTTAAGGAAGACAGAGGGACAAGTAACTAGAAGTAAGGTGAGAGTTGCGAAGAAACATAGATTGCCATTAATGGGAATGTTAATCTGATCTGTGGGATGAGAAGAAGATGGAGGTAGGAAATCCTTGACATTTAACCCAAAACCAGAATATGAAAGTATTGAGAAGGAACAAGGCGGTTATTCCACGAGCCTTCTGTGTGAAGGTCAAGAGGAAGGGTGGTTACAGAGCAGAAAAACAAGGAGAAAGGATACAAATGGCTGGTGAAATAGTTACAGAAATTAGCACGTGCAGGGGCTTTTAGGATACATTACATTTTCTGAACTTTAGCCTAAATGCAAAAGAATTTTATTAGATAGTTCAGGTAGGAAAGTAGCATGTCAAAATTTGCATTCTTAATAATGACTGTTGGGCAGGATGATTAATGACAATAGTGGGGCAGATTACAAGAGTCCTGTCAAGAAATCATATTAGAGTTACTTGGACTATACCGATGGCCTATTACAATGATTTAGTGCACAGGTGACATTTCAGTAATGTTAACATAAATAAATGTTTCTGAGAAATTTATTTTAAGAAGAACATACTTAGTAGTAGAATGTAAGATATCTTTGGCATTTCATAAACTATAAGTGAAAAAAATGGAGAAATAAATATGACCAGATTTCAAGTATAAACACCCGGCTTCCATTTACCACAAGAAGAAGCCTGATATACCATTTTAGGGGAGGGAGTTATAGGGAAATAATAATTTTTTAATTATTCTTAAAAGTAAATAGGCACTAAGGAAGCTATTTTAAACCTTGAAGCACTACAAAAAAGGAATGGTTTAAGAGGTTTAAGGTGTTTGTTGAAGAGTTTACCTTTATAATTTTGTAAATGACTACATAATTTACGTAATCACTACATTTCATTGGGTTTACAATGTATGAAAGTGAAATTATAAAATTGTATTCAATACATATTAAACTCATTTACCTGATACAATGAAATATGTCATCTTGCCTTCAAATATTTGGTATTCAAACCCAGAGTTTGCAGGCAGAGGGGAGGGGTGAGCTAAATGGAAAACATTCAATAACAGAACAAATCATTATGAGATGTCCTAAAACAAATAAAGATTATAAATGCAGATGAAAATCTGAAATGAGAGTGAACATTTTGGTCCCGAGTGGTAATAAGAATATGGAGAGATTTAATCCCAGAACAATGAATAGGCCTAGAACCCACCAAACATAGAAGAATACAATGAAAACTGTAAACAGATCTTCTAGTAGTGGCTTGAAAAACAAGACACAGAGCTGCTGTTTATGCTTCATTTTCACAGAGATGACATAAAATCAAGCATACACACACACACACACACACAGACCACTGTCAAAATTACTCTGGAAATTTACCCACTGGTGGTCTAGGGCATAATGAGCTGTGGGACTCCAAAAGTGGCCACTATTTGACGTGCCCTCTTTTATTTCAAGTCTTCATGAAAATACTGCTTTCTGCTGCATAGCATATTCACGTTATATGTAAAATTATATTTTAGACAGTTAATTGTTTGATCATCTTGCTCTCTGCTGTCAGTGTTGTTCACCAGATTTGTAGGTTGGCGTCTACTTCGTAGAAGTATGAACCTGATTTTTTTTCAGCCTGGGATAGTCTATGTTCAGATCTAAGCACAGTTTATAATCTTCTTTCTTTCGAATTTCTGCTCAAATGTCACCTGATCAGAGAGTACTTCCCCCAGACTGCCCTATGCAAATTAACCATCTCCTTCTCTCAGCATTTGCAATTCCCACGCCCTGCTTTCTTTTCCTTCATAGCACTTTTCACCACCAGAGAAGTATTTGTTCATTGGTTGTTATCTGTTTGCCTCTCTAGATTGTAAACTGCATGAGGGCAAGGACTTTGTTTTGTTCAGTGCTATATCCCTAATGCCTATTGCCCAGTAGATGATCAATAATATTTGTTGAATTAATGATTAATTCATATCATTTATCTTGTATAATTTCATACACTCAGTGTTTTAAAACGCTTTGGCTCTGTGCATGTCAATTTGATAAGTGAAGATGGAGATAAGTAAAGGAAAATAAATTTGGAAAAATTAATCAATGTCTGGTTGTGTTGAAACTTTAAACTTATGTCAAAGACTATTGATTGCAGAAAAGTAAGGTTTAACATGGTAAAATCTTTGAACTTTACTTCTGATGCACATATCTTTGGAAAATGAATATTTTTACTTTGCAAAGAGACACATTGGCTTCCAATTGCACAAAACTGATGCATCTTATCTGTTTTGGTCTGTTCCTGGAACAGTGGCAGGCACGTAATAGGCACTGATAAATAATTGCTGGAAAAGTGAATGAATGAATGGGCTAATTTAGTCACGGTTGTTATCACTGTGTCTAGAATTCTTCAATTTCTGTGTTTGATTCATCAAGAATTGTGCCCCCTTTCTCCTGAACTTACAACCTCTCTGTACCTTGAGCCCTCACCTCCTTACAATTACCAGATCAATAACCAGCTTGAACTCTGAAGTTCAAAGGCTTCAGAAATTAGAAATATAATTAAATTAGAAACCTAATTTAATTAAACTAGAAATTTTCTTAAGGTGTTTATTGTACTTTATGCTGTTATTATGCAGTTGACTAAAAGGGAAATGACCTGTAAATAACTTGGGCTGATTATTTAGCACATGTGGGGACATTTTCTGTAAAAGTGCAGGGCATTTTCAAGCCACATCAGCAAGTATACACAATCTGGTTTAGTCAACTTGAAAGCCTGCATAGTAGGGGTGTTACTTCTGTCTTGAGGATTTTAGACTATGGCTATAGTTTCTAGAGATGTGAAAAACAATGATAAGAGTCAATTTATATAAAGAGCAAACAACTCTAAATGGCAGCCTTTAAGAGTTAAAATATTTACACTTGAGACACTTCTAGTCTAAACTTGTAAGAATCATATGCTTTTCAGAAAAACCTTTCATTGCAAAAGCCATATAAAACATCCAGCGTCTCTAAATATCCTCCCCTGGAATGGTCATTCAGTCACCTCAAAATGTTATCAAGGTCATTAAGAACTGTCCAAGGGACTTGAGATTTTTCCCAGGGCCTATTTACTGCCTCTATTCAAGAGTGTACCATTTCAGTTGCAATTAGGAAAACTTTATTGTGTAGGAAATGACACTTTCCAACAAGAGTGCAGCCAGAAAACATTTTAAAATGTGAAATAACAAGCTCCAGAGACAGAGGAGAGTTTCAGAGAAACAGAGCTCATAGTCGGTTGTTTCTGTATGGACTAACTAGGTAAAATCACAACTTAGAAATCTTTGTTTTGACCCCAGATGTGGTTATTATATCTCTGATATCCATTCAAGTTTTTTTTTTAACTCTTCTGTTAAAAGAGTTGGCCTCACTCCCTCATGGGCTCCCTTTTCCTATTTCACTCCCCTTTTTAACATTAAGGGAAATCCCACCAATTCCTTTATTATCTTTAGGTCAAAAGATTATAGCCTGAATGCCTTTTATTTTCCAGGGGAGTTTACTGCTTGGCAGTACTCAAACTAAAAGTTTGAAGATCTAAATTCTAACATGAAAATCTAAGAAATCAACCAAGAAACAGTCAATAAGCAAGTATATATTTTAGTTATTTAAAATATGATCATCAAAATTGGTGGGATGCAGTAAAAAAAAGTACTTAGAGGAAAATATACATCATTGAAAGCATATATTACAATGGAAGAAAGATCTAAAATCAATAATGAAACTTTCCACCTTAGGAAATTAGAAAAAAGAAGAGCAAATTAAATCTAATATAAGTAGAAGAAAATAAATGATAAGAATTAGAGCAGAAATCAACGAAATTGAAAAGCAACCAATAGACAAAATAAAAAAAAAACCAAAAGCTGATTTCTTTGAAAAAATAAATCTAGAATCTAGCCCTACTTAGTCTAACAAAGAAAAAAAGAGTGGACACTGATTACTAATATCAGAAAAAAAAGAGGGGACATCACTACAGATCCTATGGGCATTAAAATTATACTAAAGAAACTATGAACAACTCTATGTTCACAAATTTGATCATCTAGATGAAATGGACCAATTCCTTAAAAAACACAATCTGTCAAAACATACACAAAAAGAAATAGATAATCTGAATAGGCCTATATCTATTAAATAAAACTGAATCAATAATTAATAACTTTCTAAGACAGAAAGCACAAGGCCCAAGTGAGTTCATTGGTCAATTCTCCAAACATTTAAGGAAGAAATTATACCAATTTTCTACAATCTCTTTCAGAGGATAGAAAAGAGGGAATACTTCCTAACTCATTCTATAATGTTAACATTACTCTAATATCAAAAACCAGTCAAAGATATTACCAAAATCCCCCAAAACTACAGATCAATATCACTCATGAACATAGATGCAAAAATCAAATTGAATGCAAAAAGTATAAAAAATAGTGATTTTACACTGCAACATGTTGAACAAATGAAAATCCATAAATATGTCATGATAACAAACAAATACACAAAAACAACTAAACAGGTAAAACAAAATTCAATTTTTTTTTAATTAATTAATTTATTTATTTTGGCTGTGTTGGGTCTTCGTTTCTGTGCAAGGGTTTTCTCCAGTTGCGGAGAGCAGGCCTCTCACTGTCGAGTCCTCTCCCGTTGCGGAGCAAAGGCTCCAGACGCGCAGGCTCAGTAGTTGTGGCTCATGGTCCTAGCCGCTCCGCGGCATGTGGGATCTTCCCGGACCGGGGCACGAACCCATGTCCCCTGCATTGGCAGGCGGATTCCTAACCACTGCGCCACCAGGGAAGCCCGAAATTCAATTATTAACTAAGGTACCTAGTAAACCAAGTCTTTATTTTAAAAATATTAAAAGTATGGCCAAAACCTTGGGGAAATTCTTGAATTATTTCTTTCTCTTGCACCTCACCTCCAGGAATTCCTATGGAGTCTACCTTCAAATTACATCCAGAATAAGGCCACAAATCACTACCTGAGATGGAGACACAGTTACAATGTCTTTGTAGCTCTCTGAGTTCCAGCCCTTCTTGCCAATTTAAAGGTGTTTGCACACAGCATCCAGATGTGTTGTTACATAAGCCAGGTCAAGTCACACAGATGTTGAAAAGCACATAAATGTTTGATGGAAGCATAACTTTATGTAGTATCAAAGTAACCTCACACCCTTAGTAACAAGGGAAATAAACAAATTTAACAACACAATACAAGGATCAAACTGTCATCACTTTAGTAGTTAACTTAAGAAGCTTTTATATATCTTCTGAATAAGATTGTCTGATTTAGGAAATAAAAAATATGTAGCACTCAGTTAAATTTGAATTTCAGATAACATAATTTTTAGTATCATTATTTTCCACACAATATTAGGGAGTCTTGTATTTTGTCTGGCAACTAACTCTTCTTGTGAAGTGATGCAATATGTGATATATAAATCACCTATAATGTATTCTAGTCAAACGTGGTCAACTTGAGCCTATGGAAGCTCTAGAGTTATCTTCCTGATTAAGTGATATTCAGGGAAGAGGATAAAATATTCAATGCTAACACAAGGGAGAAACCAGGCAAAAAAGCTGACAACTGCCCCCATTCTCTTCAACAAGTCAGTGAAAGTTTAAACGGAATGAGTAGGAATGAAAGATGGAAAGGAATGAAGAACAGATACAATAAGGTATGACTTACAGCCTGGTTCACAGGAAGGACATGTTTTAGATATGTGGGAACATTTGAATAATGATTGCACATTAACTGAAAAGAAAATATATTGCCAGGCAAAACTGAATATTATTAATTCATAAAATCAGGTTACTCCATAGCATGTATAGAATGATCTCATTTGTTTAAAAAGTTATATTACATTATAAAATTAAATTTGATTATATATTTACACAGTAAGATATAGGGAGGTAAGTTGTTAGTTGGAAATTCAGAATGATGAAAATATGCTATTTCTTTATCATAGCTTAAGTGTGTTTTCAAATTATATACAATGTTTATATTGCCTTTAAAGTCATAAATAGTTTTTCTGAAATATTTGCTTAAAAACATAAGTATACCATCATCCACAGAATTCTCATAGTAGTTATGGTTTAGAATTAGTGTTTTGGAAAGGACTATGAATTTTACTTTGGCATTTTCTTCAGAAAGTTTCAAAGTGACCTTTGGAATTATCTAGTCCTAATGGCTCTCAAACCTATTCCAAACAAGTCTCCGTTTATTGGACTGATAGGAATCACACTGATATAATATCTTGTCTAACACAGTAACTGCCATAACAAGCAGCAATGAAAATCATGTACTTTTAAAATTTATTTGGACTTAAAGCAATTCTAAAACAGGGTTGTATAAGGTTTGCTTAGCTTATCAGCATACTCAGAGTTTCAAGATCTTTACTGCAATGTTCAATGCAAATCTTCCTAGAAGAACCATTTTTATATATTGCTATATTTGGGAAAATTACATAAAACTTCTACTTCCATACTTTGTAGTAAAAACTAAATATTTATTAAGAATGAATAAAACCATACCACATTTTTAGCACATTTGACTCCTCAAAATTATATACCACAAAATGTAAGGAACATAAGTGAACCTCTGCTATGATCTTTGAGTTTCCTTCAGTCAGAATTGCTTATACTTTGTCCCATCATGGTTAGAATTAATTCTGTTTTTTGTTCAGTTTCATATTCTTCTGCCTCTGTCATCATCCAGTGTACCATTATGATCTCCTATGATCTCCATGACTTTTATACCACCCCATTGTTGGCAGTGGTGGTTGCTTACTTGTTCCATGGCCTTACATTATAACTTAGAAAGAATGTTAGAAATTTACATCTCCATCTTTCAAATTTTGGGCTTTTCAATCAGAAACATCATCAACTGGAATTGGAAGAGGTTGTTTTCCTCCACTCTCTACAAGATGTGGGCTGCCATTTACTTATGACCTCAGAGAATCCTTTTCTAATATTTGTATGGCTCTGTTGATAAACATGTGTCTCTATGAGGTGGGTGTGTCTTAGCCAGCTATCTCTTCCTTGTGAAATTTGATTCTTCATAAAAACAAAAGAAATACCCTCATGCTCAAAACATCCATCATACTCACAAACACGTAATTTTACCACTTGCTGTGTAAAATAAGTAAATACGTAAACTCATTTCTGAAGCTGCAACAGCTTGCAGTTGTACTGCTTAATTGTTTCATGCTACAAATTTTGCAAGTTTCAAGAGCTGACAACAGTAAAGTGTGAAAAATCAGCCTCAAGGAAAATAATCAGCAATATTGTTAAATCAAAGAAATAACCATTTAGATAAGTGCACTGTATCAATTAAGTTCTTTCAAATTCTGATAACAGCAAAAGAGGCCCTATTATTACCCTTATATAAAGTTAAGAATCTGGTATCTTAGTAGGAAAACACTAATCTAAAATAATCTAAACTAGCCCTCATTTGACAGGAGAAAACATGGGGGATCTGTAAGATGTACACTGATTTGACACGTCAAGGGGAAAAAAGAAAACAAGGCAAATAAGTCAAAAAGAGACAGCACACTCATTGAGATTTTAGGTAATAAAGATTTAGAGCTGTTTCACTGATGATCTATATGTATATGAGTATTTTTTTATAGAATACATTTTTCAAATGAGGACAAAACAGTTTCAGTAAACTTCTCGAAAGGCATTGCAAAGTAAGTTACCTCTCCTTGTGTCTGAGTGCAATCTCACATTCATCTCTTTAAATCAGGACAATAAAGAAAATTTTATCTGGCAAATGGCTTGAATCAGGATTTCTAATATTAATTGAAAACACTTCAATAAAAATATCCACTTAGGGTTTATCCTTGAACAACCAAAAGAGAAAACTTGCAAGAAAAAATAAAAGATTTTAAATTTCTCTCCACTCTCACACTGTTCTAAACTCTCCACTCTGGCTCCAAAACATAATTCCATTAAAAAGTTATTATCAAACATGATAAATATTGAGAATAAGAATCCATTAAGCACAGAGATTTGATTAACTATATTGTTCTATTTCAAAAATGAAGCTTGGGAGTAAATAAAATAATGGCTGGTAGCATATACTATGGTTTCAATAGTTTTAGATCAGCTTAATATGTGATTCCTATTCACAAATGGGTCAAACCATCAAACTGGCCAAAGGTGGGGAAAGGAAGAGAAGAAGGGAGGGAGTGGGGGGGAAGAAGGAAGGTAGGGAGGGGGGAAGTGAGGAAGGAAGGAAAGACGGAAGGAAGGAAGGGAGGAAGGGAGGAAGGAAGGGAGAAGAAAGGAGAAAGGAAAGCTTACTGCTGAGAACAAAACAAGACCAGAGTAATATGTGTTATTTTGCAACCTGAAAGGGGGAGAGTGACTGTTCATTACTCTCTTATTGAATCACCCAGTAGTTGAAGGATCAACTTTGTTTAGAGCCATAGTCTGGCAGCAACATTATTGAGGTTGGATGGGCTTAAAGTCCTCATTTATCAGGATTCTTTACTAAACAGGTAAACAAATGTCTTCTTGATTTAAGAAAAAATACAAATTCAAAAACAATATATCAGGGCCATATTTCTTATCCTATGCCACTCAGTGGAGAACATTTTTGACAGCTGTCTATGCATTTTACAGTTCACTCTCCCATTTCTCTTCTTGTGCAATAAGGACACTCTATGAATCAGAGTACAATGATTACCAACAGGGAAGAAATTTATTTCAAGAATTTAACTATTTGAATACATTGTGTAAAGGACTTTTTTCAGATTAAGCTGTTCAGTTTAGCAGAGACAATTAAGGTGTAATTGTACGTGCTGAATCATTTGTTTCTCTCTTCCTTTTGATGATATCACTTCTTGGAAATAAATGATAGTACAGAAAAAAGAAATAAATGAGGACTATTTTAGTTCTTGGTTACCTTACATGATTATTAAAAAAAAAAAAATCGCATTGAGTAATTTCTGATTTCTCAGCAGGTATACATGACAATAGTTTATCTTAATTACTATGTATTAAAAAGATTTGTTGAAATCAAAAGTTTATGTGCAATACTAAACTTATTATATGTTATTATGAAAGGGTAATATGGATTATAAATAAACCACCAAGTTTTCAGAAAAATGTGTTATTTTTAAGAACCTAAGGAAATTTCATGATTTCATTTTCAGTTACACAGTATTTTAGATTAAGTTGACTCATCTAGGAATCATTTATTTTTTAATTATTTCTTCATGACAGCATAAGCTCTACTCATGTACATGTCAATTTAGGCAAATATAATTCTATTTAGGCTTTATACTATAAAACATCTTCAATAAGGTATGTGCCTGGCACAGTCCCATTAGGAAATTCTTCAATTACTAAAAGTGGGGATGTCAAGAATAGTGTTTCCTTCAAAACGTGCAGCACAGCTCCCCAAAGACTCTGATATGCCCCCATCCAACGACCTTGAAAAAATTGTGCTTATAAAAGACACACTTATTCCACTGCTGGGAATAATTTAAAAGATATTCTCTAAAATAAGAATGCCAGGCATGTAAGTATGAGGATATTCACTGTAACAACCTTCACATTTTATTTTTTATTTTATTTTATTTTTTTTTTAATAGTAACTTCACTTTTTAATGGTTAATATAAAGCCAAATTGCTTCAGATCCTCACATTCACGTACGCACCCCTCTCTCATGCCCATATTACAAAATAAACACACCTAATTAGGCAGCAGTCACATCAAAATTCTGGAAAGATTACTTAAGGCTTCAGCTTGACACAGGTTGAATCACTACATGTACTTAATTAGCTCAAAATTATTTTGAACATAGACTTAAATAGCAAAAATTTGAACAGAGCTGGGGTGGTTGTGATGGTTAGTTTTTTGTTTTTTTTTTTCACACACACACACTGTATTTTATTTTTACAAGAGATAAATAGACTGACACCAAGCATTGTACATGGATGACCACAACAAAAGCAACAATGATTGCAATTACCACACATGAAACACACTCATACTATGTCATAATATTGACATTCAGTCCAGTAATCCTCCACTGTAACAGCTCCTTTACTTTGCAGTGAAAATTGATTTGTATATTCTTTGCCTCTGAGTCCTTGTGGGATTTTTTTTTTTTTTTTTTTAATTCAGACAGAAAGTCACAAAAATTATACTCATCCTCATCAGTTCACTCAGTCCCATGTAATTAATTTTTTTTTTTCATCTTGATCTTTTGTTAGCACTTTTATGAGTTCATCAGTTTTTCATCAGAGTTCTGAAAATGCTTATTCATTCAGTTCAGCAGTACAGTCAGTTACCAGAAACCTGTACTTGTCAGAGTCTTTTCCATGAATTTCTTGAAGATGAAACCCTTTTATAGGAACATATTTGCAAAATCATCAGAGTACACCCAGAACTGTCTGTAAATGACAAAAGACTTAAAAATGACCACGGTAAAAGATTTGATGAAAGTTCATAATAATGCAGTTGACAAGAAAATTAGTTATTTCTGAGATATACATTTTAAAGTAATAACTAGGATTATTACTTATAACATTATACCAGAACATATAAGATTTTTAGAAATTTCATGTAATGTCTGAAACATTTATATTAACATATTTCCATACATATTTCCATACAAATACAAATATAAGATTTTTAGGAATTTCATGCAATGTCTGAAACATTTATATTAACATATTTCCATACAAATAACCCAATGAAAGTTTAGTAATAGTTGTTTTGTTTGTTTTTTTATACTGCAGGTTCTTATTAGGCATCAATTTTATACATATCAGTGTATACATGTCAATCCCAATCGCCCAATTCAGCACACCACCATCCCCACCTCACCGCAGTTTTCCCCCCTTGGCGTCCATATGTCCATTCTCTACATCTGTGTCTCAACTTCTGCCCTGCAAACTGGCTCATCTGTACCATTTTTCTAGGTTCCACATACATGCATTAATATATGATATTTGTTTTTCTCTTTCTGACTTACTTCACTCTGTATGACAGTCTCTAGATCCATCCACGTCTCAACAAATGACTCAATTTCGTTCCTTTTTATGGCTGAGTAATATTCCATTGTATATATGTACCACAACTTCTTTATCCATTCGTCTGTTGATGGGCATTTAGGTTGCTTCCATGACCTGCCTATTGTAAATAGTGCTGCAATGAACATTGGGGTGCATGTGTCTTTTTGAATTACGGTTTTCTCTGGGTATATGCCCAGTAGTGGGATTGCTGGGTCTTATGGTAATTCTATTTTTAGTTTTTTAAGGAACCTCCATATTGTTCTCCATAGTGGCTGTATCAATTTACATTCCCACCAACAGTGCAAGAGGGTTCCCTTTTCTCCACACCCTCTCCAGCATTTGTTGTTTGTACATTTTCTGATGATGTCCATTCTAACAGGAGTGAGGTGATACCTCATTGTAGTTTTGATTTGCATTTCTCTAATAATTAGTGATGTTGAGCAGCTTTTCATGTGCTTCGTGGCCGTCTGTATGTCTTCTTTGGAGAAATGTCTATTTAGGTCTTCTGCCCATTTTTGGATTGCGGTGTTTGTTTCTTTGATATTGAGCTGAATGAGCTGTTTATATATTTTGGAGATTAATCCTTTGTCCGTTGATTCATTTGCAAATATTTTCTCCCATTCTGAGGGTTGTCTTTTCGTCTTGTTTATGGTTTCCTTTGCTGTGCAAAAGCTTTGAAGTTTCATTAGGTCCCACTTGTTTATTTTTGTTTTTATTTCCATTACTCTAGGAGGTGGATCAAAAAAGATCTTGCTGTGATTTATGTCAAAGAGTGTTCTTCCTATGTTTTCCTCTAAGAGTTTTATAGTGTCCAGCCTTATATTTAGGTCTCTAATCCATTTTGAGTTTATTTTTGTGTATGGTGTTAGGGAGTATTCTAATTTCATTCTTTTACATGTAGCTGTCCAGTTTTCCCAGCACCACTTATTGAAGAGACTGTCTTTTCTCCATTGTATATCTTTGCCTCCTTTGTCATAGATTAGTTGACCATAGGTGCGTGGGTTAATCTCTGGGCTTTCTATCTTGTTCCATTGATCTATGTTTCTGTTTTTGTGCCAGTACCATATTGTCTTGATTACTGTAGCTTTGTAGTATAGTCTGAAGTCAGGGAGTCTGATTCCTCCAACTCCATTTTTTTGCCTCAAGACTGCTTTGGCTATTCGGGGTCTTTTGTGTCTCCATACAAATTTTAAGATGATTTGTTCTAGCTCCATAAAAAATGCCATTGGTAATTTGATAGGGATTGCATTGAATCTGTAGATTGCTTTGGGTAGTATACTCATTTTCACAATGTTGATTCTTCCAATCCAAGAACATGGTATATCTCTCCATCTGTTGGTATCATCTTTAATTTCTTTCATCAGTGTCTTATAGTTTTCTGCATACAGGTCTTTTGTCTCCCTAGGTAGGTTTATTCCTAGGTATTTTATTCTTTTTGTTGCAATGGTAAATGGGAGTGTTTCCATAATTTCTCTTTCAGATTTTTCATCATTAGTGTATAGGTATGCAAGAGATTTCTGTGCATTAATTTTGTATCCTGCAACTTTACCATATTCATTAATTAGCTCTAGCAGTTTTCTGGTGGCAGTTTTAGGATTCTCTATGTATAGTATCATGTCATCCGCAAACAGTGACAGTTTTACTTCCTCTTTTCCAATTTGTATTCCTTTTATTTCTTTTTCTTCTCTGATTGCCGTGGCTAGGACTTCCAGAACTATGTTGAATAATAGTGGTGAGAGTGGGCAACCTTGTCTCGTTCCTGATCTTAGAGGAAATGCTTTCAGTTTTTCACCATTGAGAATGATGTTTGCTGTGGGTTTGTCATATATGGCCTTTATTATGTTGAGGTAGGTTCTCTCTATGCCCACTTTCTGGAGAGTTTTTATCAGAAATGGGTGTTGAATTTTGTCAAAAGCTTTTTCTGCATCTATTGAGATGATCATATGGTTTTTATTCTTCAGTTTGTTAATATGGTGTATCACATTGATTGATTTGCGTATATTGAAGAATCCTTGCATCCCTGGGATAAATCCCACTTGATCGTGGTGTATGATCCTTTTAATGTGTTGTTGGATTCTGTTTGCTAGTATTTTGTTGAGGATTTTTGCATCTGTATTCATCAGTGATATTGGTCTGTAATTTTCTTTTTTTGTAGTGTCTTTGTCTGGTTTTGGTATCAGGGTGATGGTGGCCTCATAGAATGAGTTTGGGAGTGTTCCTTCCTCTGCAATTTTTTGGAAGAGTTTGAGAAGGATGGGTGTTAGCTCTTCTCTAAATGTTTGATAGAATTCACCTGTGAAGCCATCTGGTCCTGGACTTTTGTTTGTTGGAAGATTTTTAATCACAGTTTCAATTTCATTACTTGTGATTGGTCTGTTCATATTTTCTGTTTCTTCCTGATTCAGTCTTGGAAGGTTATACCTTTCTAAGAATTTGTCCATTTCTTCCAGGTTGTCCATTTGATTGGCATAAAGTTGCTTATAGTAGTCTCTTAGGATGTTTTGTATTTCTGCAGTGTCTGTTGTAACTTCTCCTTTTTCATTTCTGATTTTATTGATTTGAGTCCTCGCCCTCTTTTTCTTGATGAGTCTGGCTAATGGCTTATCAATTTTGTTTATCTTCTCAAAGAACCAACTTTTAGTTTTATTGATCTTTGCTATTGTTTTCTTTGTTTCTATCTCATTTATTTCTGCTCTGATCTTTATGATTTCTTTCCTTCTGCTAACTTTGGGTTTTGTTTGTTCTTCTTTCTCTAGTTTCTTTAGGTGTAAGGTTAGATTGTTTACTTGAGATTTTTCTTGTTTCTTTAGGTAGGCTTGTATAGCTATAAACTTCCCTCTTAGAACCGCTTTTGCTGCATCCCATAGGTTTTGGGTCGTCGTGTTTTCATTGTCATTTGTCTCTAGGTATTTTTTGATTTCCTCTTTGATTTCTTCAGTGATCTTTTGGTTTTTTAGTAATGTATTGTTTAGCCTCCATGTGTTTGTCTTTTTTACGTTTTTTTCCCTGTAATTCATTTCTAATCTCATAGCGTTGTGGTCAGAAAAGATGCTTGGTATGATTTCAATTTTCTTAAATTTACTGAGGCTTGATTTGTGACCCAAAATGTGATCTATCCTGGAGAATGTTCCGTGCGCACTTGAGAAGAACGTTTAATCTGCTGTTTTTGGATGGAATGTCCTATATATATCAATTAAATCTATCTGGTCTATTGTGTCATTTAAAGCTCCTGTTTCCTTATTTATTTTCATTTTGGATGATCTGTCCATTGGTGTAAGTGAAGTGTTAAAGTCCCCCACTATTATTGTGTTACTGTCGATTTCCTCTTTTATAGCTGTTAGCAGTTGCCTTATGTATTGAGGTGCTCCTATGTTGGGTGCATATATATTTATAATTGTTATATCTTCTTCTTGGATTGATCCCTGGATCATTATGTAGTGTCCTTCCTTGTCTCTTGTAACATTCTTTATTTTAAAGTCTATTTTATCTGATATGAGTATAGCTACTCCAGCTTTCTTTTGATTTCCATTTGCATGGAATATCTTTTTCCATCCCCTAACTTTCAGTCTGTATGTGTCCCTAGGTCTAAATTGGGTCTCTTGTAGACAGCATATATATGGGTCCTGTTTTTGTATCCATTCAGCCAGTCTATGTCTTTTGGTTGGGGCGTTTAATCCATTCACGTTTAAGGTAATTATCGATATGTATGTTCTTATGGCCATTTTCTTAATTGTTTTGGGTTTGTTTTTGTAGGTCCTTTTCTTCTCTTGTGTTTCCCACTTAGAGAAGTTCCTTTAACAGTTGTTGTAGAGCTGGTTTGGTGGTGCTGAATTCTCTTAGCTTTTGTTTGTCTGTAAAGCTTTTGATTTCTCCATCAAATCTAAATGAGATCCTTGCCGGGTAGAGTAATCTTGGTTGTAGGTTCTTCCCTTTCATCACTTTAAGTATATCATGCCACTCCCTTCTGGCTTGCAGAGTTTCTGCTGAGAAATCAGCTGTTAACCTTATGGGAGTCCCCTTGTATGTTATTTGTCGTTTTTCCCTTGCTGCTTTCAATAATTTTTCTTTGTCTTTAATTTTTGCCACTTTGATTACTATGTGTCTCGGCGTGTTTCTCCTTGGGTTTATTCTGTATGGGACTCTCTGCGCTTCCTGGACTTGGGTGGCTATCTCCTTTCCCATGTTAGGGAAGTTTTCGACTATAATCTCTTCAAATATTTTCTCTGGTCCTTTCTCTCTCTCTTCTCCTTCTTGGACCCCTATAATGCGAATGTTGTTGCGTTTAATGTTGTCCCAGAGGTCTCTTAGGCTGTCTTCATTTCTTTTCAGTCTTTTTTCTTTAGTCTGTTCCGCAGAAGTGAATTCCACCATTCTGTCTTCCAGGTCACTTATCCGTTCTTCTGCCTCAGTTATTCTGCTATTGATTCCTTCTAGTGTAGTTTTCATTTCAGTTATTGTATTGGTCATCTCTGTTTGTTTGTTCTTTAATTCTTCTAGGTCTTTGTTAATCATTTCTTGCATCTTCTCAATCTTTGCCTCCATTCTTATTCCGAGGTCCTGGATCATCTTCACTATCATTATTCTGAATTCTTTCTCTGGAAGGTTGCCTATCTCCACTTCATTTAGTTGTTTTTCTGGGGTTTTTTCTTGTTCCTTCATCTGGTATATAGCCCTCTGCCTTTTCATCTTGTCTATCTTTCTGTAACTGTGGTTTTTGGTCCACAGGCTGCAGGATTGTAGTTTTTCTTGCTTCTGCTCTCTGCCCTCTGGTGGTTGAGGCTATCTAAGAGGCTTGATGGTAGGCTCTGGTGGTGGGTAGAGCTGACTGTTGCTGTGGCGGTCTGAGCTCAGTAAAACCTTAATCCACTTGACTGTTGATGGGTGGGGCTGGGTTCCCTCCCTGTTGGTTGTTTTGCCTGAGGCAACCCAACACTGGAGCCTACCCGTGCTCTTTGGTGGGGTTAATGGCAGACTCTGGGAGGGCTCACGGCAAGGAGAGCTTCCCAGAACCTCAGCTGCCAGTGTCCTTATCCCCAAGGTGAAAGAGAGCCACCACTCGCCTCTGCAGGAGACCCCCCAACACCAGCCGGTAGGTCTGGTTCAGTCTCCCCCAGGGTCACTGCTCCTTCCCCTGGGTCCCGATGCACACATTACTTTGTGTGTGCCCTCCAAGAGTGGGGTCTCTGTTTCCCCCAGTCCTGTCAAAGTCCTGCAATCAATTCCCACTAGGCTTCAAAGTCTGATTCTCTAGGAATTCCTTCTCCCGTAGCCAGACCCCCAGGTTGGGAAGCCTGACGTGGGGCTCAGAACCTTCACTCCAGTGGGTGGACTTCTGTGGTATAAGTGTTCGCCAGTTTGTGAGTCACCCACCCAGCAGTTATGGGATTTGATTTTACTCTGATTGCGCCCCTCCTACCGTCTCACTGTGGCTTCTCCTCTGTCCTTGGACGTGGGGTATCCTCCTTGGTGAAGTCCAGGTTCTTCCTGTCAATGATTGTCCAGCAGCCAGTTTTGATTCTGGTGCTCTCGCAAGAGGGAGTGAGAGCACGTCCTTCTAAAGGAGCACGTCCTTATAAAAGACACACTTATTCCACTGCTGGGAATAATTTAAAAGATATTCTCTAAAATAAGAATGCCAGGCATGTAAGTATGAGGATATTCACTGTAACAACCTTCACATTTTAAAACAAATCCTGACAACAACCAGTTTGCCAAAAACAGGGGTCAGATAAATTGTCATTTGGGTCTATAATGAAACACTCGACTTTTAGAAGGAATGAAGTATATTCATACCACTGACGTAGAAAGCATCACAAAACATATTAAGTGGAAAAGTACAGAGCCCTGTTATGATATTGCCATTTTTTTGCATTAAAAAAATACATCTATATCCTTGTTACTGCATGGGCCAAAGCCCAGTATACTGAAAGTTTACAAAAGAAAACACAAACTGTGAGTTACCTTTGGGATGATGCACTGGGAGTCTAATGAAAGGGCCAAGAAATATTTACCTTGCCCATATATCTAGTACAGTATTGTTTTATTAAAAGATTATTAGTGTAATTATTATTACAAAAGTCAATAATTTCTGGAGTAGGAAAGAGTAAGAAGATGATGTGGATGGGAACATGTACATGAGCATAAGTATTTTTTTTTAATTAATTAATTTATTTATTTATTTTTGGCCGTGTTGGGTCTTCGTTTCTGTGCGAGGGCTTTCTCTAGTTGTGGAGAGCGGGGGCCACTCTTCATCGCGGTGCGCGGGCCTCTCACTATCGTGGCCTCTCTTGTTGCGGAGCACAGGCTCCAGACGCGCAGGCTCAGTAGTTGTGGCTCACGGGCCCAGTTGCTCCGCAGCACGTGGGATTCTCCCAGACCAGGGCTCGAACCCGTGTGCCGTGCATTGGCAGGCAGATTCTCAACCACTGCGCCACCAGGGAAACCCCGAGCATAAGTATTTTTAAATATACTAAAAATCTTCTGTTGCTTAACCTGAATGGTAATTGTACAGTTATGGTTTTACAGTTATTCTTAAGAATGTAAATATGTTTTTATATTGTCTTCTATGTTAGTATGACATATTTCACAAAATAATTTTTTACAGAATGCAAAATTTCATAAAGCAATGTATTTCATCTGTGTTTTTAAAACTGAGTCTGTCTTTGACTAAGTTTTCTGTTCTCAAAATATTAGTAAAGACATTTCTCTGATTCTATTTTCTTAAGGTAATTCATTACAAATTCCACATTGTGCTCCAAGAGATATAATTTCTGTCATTGAAATATCATTAGTTTTTATCTGATAAAATATAGTTCAGTGTGAATATAACTTTTATAAGTTGACAAAGGTCCAAGATAAACTTAAAATCTGTACATATATATATTTTGCCTCTTATATGTCATTTTTCTGTGCTATGGCCCTATTTTTAAGAAAAAAATCTTATAGGTACATATTCATTAGAAGTTAAACCCCATTACTGGTTTGATGCTAAGTTTTAAGTTTACTTATGGTTCTCACCACATTCAGAATTTTCAGATTTTATTCTGAGCATTAGTTACTGCCTTCTCATGCAAGTTCTCTGGAAACATCGTTACATACTTCACGCTTCTAATTTCCTTCATCATCTACTGTTCCTGTCCTCAAGTTAAGTTTTTCTGCATATCCTGGATTCTATTATAACATCCAATTTTTTTTTTAAACTGGTAATTAAAGTAACTTTTGAGCTGACTTGGGGAAAATATTTTATTAAATTACAAAGGAAGAGTAAGAGGAAATATTTCATGTGTTTGGAATGTCCTAAAATTATGGGTTCACTACATTATGACAAAAAGAGGGACTTACTACCTTTATATAGATATCATGGGTTCCCCATGCTCTAGTACCTTCCTGATCAAAAAGGAAAACTACATTACCAAGCTTCTTTTATAGTTTGGTTTTGTCATGTAACTGAATTATTGTCAGTGGACTGTGGCCCTAATAAAAAGATGCAGTCCTCTCTTTCCCTGCCATGTAACCAAAGAAGCCACTTGTAATAGCAGGCATGGGTGCTTATACAATGCAAGAAACTCAGATTTTTAAAGCACCACCTGGAGGAAGATGTAGGCAAGAACTTGTTTTCATACATCACACAGTGAGGTGAGTAAAACATATATCTTCATAATATAAATAAAATCATTTATAAAATAATTAAGCCACTTGTATTCCAGGTGTGACTTGTTACTTCCATAAAACCTACTTTCCTCTGTCCTATAGAGAAATATTATCTTGAAAGATGCTGCTATTAGGAAAAAAATCTTATAATGTTAGGACCAGCAAGGGAACTAATTTCAAAGATTTAAAACTTGGGTAATTCTCAAGTATTTGGTAAATCTCTTACATGCAGTATCCTACAAATATCACAAGAACAAATGAACCCATGAAATAATTGGCTGATTGGACAGTGTAAACAAAAGAAAATAAATTGTCCAGAAATTTGAGGATGTCCGAAATAGAAAAAACTGAATGCTTTTAGACCCCAAACAATGAAGTATTGGATTTCAAAAACTTTGAAAACAAAGGCCTAGTAAAACTTTTTAGGTAAGTAACGTGACTTGAAGTAAAGATTAGATTTAGGGTGAAACTTCCTACTTAGTGTTTTTTAACTGCTTCAAGGTGGCTTCCACTGAGGTAAAGAGACATGAAAGGGGAAAAAAAGTAGCTTTTAGAGTTATATCATGAAAAAAACTTTTGGACAGGACAATATTTGGAAGCACAGGACTAAGTCTTTGAGGGGACGGTATATACATATTCACATGTATACATATCTGTATCTGTATCCATGTATATATCCACATAAATCATGAAAACCTTCCTCCCTTTACAAAAGTCCTTACACTGCTTGATATTTACTGTGGAATAGGTGGATGGAAGAATGAGAGCAAGATCACAATGTCAAGGTAGTTTTTCAATCTCAGAGAATCCCTCATCAAAGAACAAAGCAAATAAGCAACTATAATGACAAAGCTGAAACCCCCTAGATAATATCTTCAAAACAAAAAAGTGAAAAGTATCCCATAAACCTCAAAATCCAAGAAGCTGGGCCACTCTCAGCAACCAAGCTGACCTGAAATGAGCAACTCTGTGGCATGAAACAGAAGACAGTGAAACCACAGATCCAAGAAACTTGAAATCCTTAACAAAAAGAGAAGTCGTGATGCATAGTAAAAACTTGATGGGATGACTTGAGGAAAAGAGCTGACATTGGGAAGAGTTCAATAAAGGCCACAGGATTGAAGAAGGTCCAGTGGTGCTGATTTGGCCTAGGAGGAAATAACTCATCAGAATAAGCAGCCCGAGCTCTTCTTGGGAGAAGAAACCATTGGGAGGAGAATCAAAAATGTGAAGGACACAAAAACTAGGATCAAAAGTAAGAGGAGATTCAAATACATGACAGGAAAGGAATATAAAGGAAGGTCTTAGAAAATAGAAGCACATTTTAAAAATATATGTTATGATAACAAAAGAGAGAAACTTAGAATCATGAAGCTAGAAAATGTTTCCTGGTCCACACCCAACCACCTACATAGAAGCTTCCCTGTAAACGTGCAGAAAAACCATTGTGTTCAAACATGGGCTATGAGTAACGAATGCCATTTGTAGCTCACTCAAAGATCAACGAAGAAAAAAGAGAATAATTAGTTGAATGAGATCCCAACAAACATGAAGTCACTAGAAAGACATGGTCACAAAACGTGAAAAGCAAAAATATATTATTTCAAAATAAGCTAAAAAAATCAAGAATACAATCGAAGATGTGAAAGAAGAGTATAATCAGAACCAGAGAAACTCAGGTATGACTGATTAGAGAAAAATGAAAACAAAAAGGAAACTGATGAAGGGAAGTAATTAGAATTCAGTAGAAAAGATTTACAAAGAAAAGAAAAAATTGATTGTAGGAAAGGAAACTAAACTGAAAAAATCACAAGTGAATAGAAATTAAACAGATTTGAGAGCAAAGATGTAGAAGATAGCCCCAGAAAACCCAACATGGGGTCAACACAAAGAAAACTGAAGCAATGGAAAACAACACCTGCTGACTTCTGTAATTAAAATCAACTTCCCTTATTAAAAAATGTATTTGAACTTACACATTTATAATGAATACCATGTATTTAGGAAAATCATGCCATAATTATAAAAATGTAGAAATGTTTTTACAAAACTACTAAACTTTAAAAAAAGGAAAATATCATTTGACATCCAGATAACAAAGCCAAAATTGTTTATGAGGGAAATAAAATCAGGTTGGTAATGAATTGTTTCAAGCTGTCTACGAATACAGAAGGGGAAATGTGGAAGACAGTTGTGTAAACCATGAAACACCTCCCACAGACATGTGCTTAAAGAGAATACCCTTAGGAATTACACTTGATAGAGACATTCACAACTTTATAATACATTTTTCTGTAAGAGTAATGCTATAATGTTAACCTAGTTCCAAGTACATAGTACACTGATTATTTTATGGGTTAGGATTATTCTAATTTTATATCTGAATCATTCAATGTCTCTTCCATCTATGAGATCTTGGCAAAGTGAAAACTTTCTTGTCCCAGGTTATCCATCTCTAAAATAATCATAACATGTCATCATACCTTTGAGAATCATAATTATTAGAACTTCAATGCTCTGAAAGTCACTCTAAATATAATAGTGCTTAATTATGAGGCCTTATGATATTAATTTATGTGTAGCTGATATGAAACTATTTTCCCTCTAAAAGATCCTTAGTAGGCAAAAGAAGAATCCGGGCTAAATAACCTTAACCCTGGTGGAGAAATGTTTCCAATCTGATTAATGTACTAAGGTTCTCAGTTCTGCATGAGGCAATTACAGTGGCTTAAGTCCCCAATTACATAGTGGCAGTATCCTCTCCCAATCACATCCCAATCAACTTTTAACAGTCGCTATACCTGTATTTTTCCTTTAAAAACAAAAGGTGAAAAACAGGAGGCTACATAATATTTTTTGAAAACATAAATAGCAAATCTACTAAGGAAATAGTTTTAGCTGGGAAAATCTATAAACAAGTTGTAGTACTGAATTTTTACTCTGAAAAAATATCAGTTCTATGATGGTGGGTGGTCCATAAAACAAAATATTTCAAAATGTAAATAGCCACTAAATGTTATTTTTAAAGGTCAGAGAGAAATTAGTCTTTATTAAATTTTTTTCAGTGAGTACTGTTATAATGCAGAATATCATAAAAACAGTAAAGTGTGAGATAATTGAGATGGGGAGGTGGAATTTTCAATAGCAGTTTTTACAGTAAAAAAAGAATATGCTTGTTTCCATTCGATAAGACAAAAACATAGAGAAAGCTTTTATGGATATCCATAGGCAGAATGATACAAAAGAATTCAATTTAAGAAAATCCAACAGCAAATGAAATAATATGTGTGAAAATGATTTGTGATCTTAAGAAAATGCAATGTATACCCAAGATAGAGATTTGAAGTAACATATAGATGCTGGTTCTTTTCTCAAATAACACTTGTACAGATATACCATAAATTTTACCAAAATTACCTAAAACTTCTTCAGCAAACCAAATATTTTAAAATGTTCTCCAACTTGATAGCAACATAAACTTTAAATTTCCTGGAAAGTAGAATTTAGGTATGTATATAAGAATATATCAATTTGTCAAAGTCGTGCAGGACCAGAATTTAAAATACCCTGTAGTTTAAAAATACAAGTTTAGCTGCTTTTCTGTCCATCTGAAAACAGCACAAAACTAAGCACAAGACTATTAAAATAATGTGAAAATGAAGCATGAAAGTATTTAGCAAACTCTGCTGCTATCACTCTGACCAGATGAAATAAACATGGCATATTTTTACCTAAATCTATATCTGTATCTATATCTATATAACTATTATAACTCATACCTCATGTCACACTTATATGTATTTTCATGTAGAAAAAGAAGAAATCATTATAAGTACCTACTCCTTAACCACAAGGAGTGAAGCACAATTTATCAGAAAGCATGAAGTTTTCAAAGTCATAAAAGATCAACTTAAAGCTGAATGAAAGTAGAGCATTACGGAAATAATGTTTTAGGTGTAGAGACATTTACTACAGTACATTTTATGCAGAAAAAGGTGGAGTATATGAATCAAGAAAAACTAAAGAATGAAAACTTGCCAGCTGGTTTTAGAAATTTATCATGGGCTTGCCCAAGAAATAAATACATTTAGAGTTCTGTCCAAATACCTCTGATAAATTGTCCTTTCAAAACTTGCTTTCAACTGCTTACACAAGTTTTATTCTATGATTTCTTCGGCAATTAAAGAAATCCATTAAGTGTTTCTCAATCCATGCTTACAAATTTCCTTGAAAATTAGCATGTCTGATTTCCAAGGAAATCAGACAGGAGGAAAAAATTAACATGATTATTTTTACTAACAAATGTGTAGCTCTTAGCCACATTTTACCGCTTGTTAAATATTGAATATTTAAAGGGAAAAAAAAAAAAAACACATGAATGGGAGCTGTATTTCCGGAGAATGTACATATAAGAGATAGGGAAAGCAAAAGATGATGAGCTAAGAAGTTACTTATTTTCTAGAATTTGAGAAAAAAATCAAAATAAAAGATAAAAATACATAATAGACTTATTATATTGACATTGATAAAGGTGAAATTGTTCAATGGCCCCATACTAAAACCAAAAAACAAAGAAAAAAAAATACTCTTTGTTACACCTTCATTTAGAGACTGTCATAAAATACAGAGAATTTCATAGACTTTAAATTGTACTGTGATATATCAACTCAGTTTAAAGGCCAGAAATTATTATGAAAAGTATACAACTTGTATGAATGCAAATATCTCTACCATTCTATCTCATAAAGTACTGTATTTTTTATTAAGTAATATAAGAACATTATTTTAATTCACATGGCATTACTGTTTAATTATAAAACTTTTGGTAGAAAATAACATGAAATAACTTGTTTCAAAACAGTGAATATGTAGTAAAGCAGGTTGAGAGACAGCACATGCCACAGTCCTTAGTGATACTGCATATTTTACCTGCCTTTGGTAACCTTTGTTTTCATGACATTAGATTGATAGCTGCAGGTGACCAAAATCCATAGCACATAATTTCATTTTCTTGTATTTTAGTTAGAAACTGCTCTCACATTTAACAGCATTAGCAGAGCCACTGCTCTTAAAGCTTGAAGTTCAGGGACAGAACCAGGAAAGTGTGACTCGATGCGGAAGACCACTCCACCCAAAGCCAGAGTCATGACAGCCCCTTTGAAGATATTTGGAATTTGAAAACTTTGATCATTTAGGAGCATCAAAGTCCTACAATCCAGGAAGAGTGACGGCAGAGCATGTGATACTAAAACTGTGGCCTTTACATATATGGCAATTTTATTCACGCTTTAATGGAATTTCTGGCTTGAGAATATGTCATGTCGGAGACATTATTTTTGTATATTATTCAAAATTTTAGAGATGCAAATGTGAAGTCAAATCATTAATTCATCATTTACTGACATTTTAAAAAATCAAGCAACTTCCTAAGCAAAAGGGATACCAATAAAGAATGCTATAGACCCTTTCTCATCTTTAATTATATTCTCTGAAATTTCACTTGTTCTAATCTCTATAGCAAGTCTTGATTCTCTTTACAGTAGTAAAGATTCTATGATGTGCTGCCCAGATACCCCTTCAGATATGTGGTCTTATTCCCCCAGCTGTTGGGGGCTCTTTCAGCAGACAATCCTGATTTATTTCCTCTTCTGTAACTGTCTCACTCATAGTCTGTGTCTAGTGACTAATTAGTCATATGCTATGTATATTGGTCTCATGAAAGTTATCAGTCTAATTTCACAGGTGACTCATTTCTGGACCCCCTTTCCATCATCGGCCGTTACTGATGATCATTTCAGCTTCACAGTGTCTGTGAAGTCAGCTGGGGATTGGCTACACTACATGGCAGCCCCACCTCTCCCAGCGCCCTCTGTTTCCATACTTTTGTGTCCACCGGTGTTCATTCCCAGACAATTCTCTGCCTACTAGTAGCTATCTCAGACAGCTGCTTCTCAGGGAACCCTGCTTGTGATAAATCCAGTTCATCTATATCCACAGATGCTCTCCTAGACTAGCACCCCTGTGTATTTCTCCCTCACCACCTATTTTGCTTCCTTTGATTCACCTTTGGAGGAAAAATAGAACAGCAATAGTCCTGGTAGCTCACACAAATGAGCGTTATGTTCTTCCCATTGATTACTTATACCTAAACTCCAAAGTGGCAGTTACGTGCCACCATGAGAAAGAATGTAGGCCCTGAATTCAAACTCCGTGGTTATAGGCCTCATGGAATCTGTACATGGGTTTATGGGTGTATTAAATGTGGAGAGATGCAGTAAATACCTAGGACATGGTAAGTGCTAATTGGAGTGACCAGTTGTCCTAGTTTGCTTGTGACTTTCCCATTTTTAGCATTGAAAGACCCATGACTAGGAACCTTCTGAATCACAGGCAACTGAGACAGTTGATAATCCTATTGCCAGTAAACATTAGTCATGACTATTGTGCGTATAAAATCCAGAGCAGTGACTGAAAATTGTGTTGCCTATAGCAACTTCCACTCAAGGTTGTTTGAAACATATTTTAAAAGCTCATGTGATGTTTCACACAATGATGTTATTAAAAAATATGTCTTCTTGCAACTTTCTGTTTTCACTTATTATTCTTGAACTGGAAGCATAACTAAAAATTCCAGTTTTCAAATTGTGAAAAGTTTAAATGTGAATGACTTGGGACAATACACTAGGCTCCTGAATTTGAGACTCATCTCAACTACAGTCATCAGCCCTTTGAGCACATTTTGCCATGACAGCTTTCTGCCCAAGGAGGGTGTATTTCTCCTTCTCAGAAAGACAATGTGGAAATGTGAAAACCCTCATCCAGGGAGCAATTCATCTGTGCATGAAGTTTTATATATTTATAATATTGAATGCAAATGAAAAGCCATTTCCCTCAGAGAAAATAAATCATACACTTCTTCCTAAAATTTGAGTACTTGAAATGGTTTTATCTTACATAAAAATGTATTTTATAATTACTCTTAGGAATTTTTCTCACTTTGTAGGTTTATGCTTTTGGCAACATACCACCTATATTTCTCGCCCCACTAATTTACTTTGGCTTCTCAGCAATATTTACAACCATGGTTTCTCTCTGTCTCGAAATTTTAAAGTAATTCTAAAGTATTCATATCACCCTGTTGCATTATTGCTGTTGTTGTTGTTATAAGCTGTAATATAACCTTGTCTTTGTGTGGATAAGGTAAAATTAAGTGTTAGATGGCTGACAAGACCACCATTCATGATGAGATTTTCAATTTTCTAAATAATAACAGGAGATAGCAAGAGGCAGATATTCCCAGGGCAGGCACCCAAAGTGTTACTGACTTACTTCTCTATTTTCTACCAGTTGTACAGAGTTTGATAATCATACTCATATGCCATAAAATGTAATAAAATCTATGTTAACTAAGAATTTTAGTAATGAAATAAGCTATCTAGAATGTAAGTTGTAAATAACAAATAGTCAATATTTTGCAAAGTGGCTTTAAATACTTTGCCATAATGAATAAATGAGGTTCGCAGAAGAAGATGTAAGAATAGTTAGAAGAGTTGATACAAGATTTCCTGTTTTAGCTCCAAACCATAGAGCTTGGAATTTAACATTCCTGTTTTACAACAGCAAAAAAGCCGAACAAAGAGAAAGCAATGATTTTCTTAGACCCATCAGAGAACAGAAGTTTCAGAGCAAGCCGCCACCATGAAATCTAGAGAGAAGTTATTTCCAGGGTAAACACAGGACCTAACATTTGCTTACCTAGAGCAGAAGTAGCAGGATGCCCTAAATCAGTAGGAAGATTAAAGCAGAAATGTTCACAAACTGTAGAGGCCAAGTGTTGGCTAACAAGAGAATAAGAACCTCCTGGGGCTACTGTCATAGTTCTCTTTTCCCAGACGCTTTTACTCCAGTCTCTCTCTCAGGTCCTTATTGTGAAGATCAAGTTTAACCCCTATGACTCCAGGAGAGGGACAGAAGCAGTAGCCACTGTGAAGTTCACCCAGACCTTTCTTCCTTATGGAGCAAAGATTTAGTTTAACCCCAGGAATGTCATCATCAGAGGCCAACAGGAAAACCCTTTCTGGCTGGTGCGTGGGAGCACTGCCTCACCAGCCCCACTCCAGCACTGTTCCAGTCTTCCTGTCTCAATTAAAAGGAAAAGAAAGAACATAGTTACAGAGGAGAAGGCTTCAAGAACATAGATGGAGAAAACTGAAATATACCTGCTGCAGCTGGGGAAGGGATTAAGTGAAATGAGTAAAAAGCTCTACTACTCGAAAAGATACAGAAACATTCCTGCAAGCCACAGCTCCAAGACACAGGCCCACTGTGCACTCCACAAATTGAGTATCAATCAAAAGATAGACAATGCCTTCCCTTCCCTACATGCTATGGCCTTGCTAATAAGGCTGCACAGCAACAGGAAATGCCAGCCAAGGGAGAAGTACAGGGAAGCCCTAAAGTCAAGAGGGGAGACACAAAATCAGTATAGAGATTTGATGCCACTGGAGCCCACAGCTACACCAAATATCCAAAACAGAGCAGCCTATGGAAAGACTAACATAAATTCTCACATTAAAAGCCTACCACCATAGAACATGTCTGGCTCTCAACAAAAAGAAATTACAAGGCATATCAGAAAAGCATTTGATAAAATTCAACTTTCATTCATGATAAAAACAGTAAAAACCTATAAATAGAAGGTAACTTTCTTAATCTAAGAAAGGATATGTATTAAAAAGCCTACCCCTTACATTACATTTAATAGTAAGTAGTTGAACACTTTACCTCCCAGCATAAGAAACAAGGCAAGTATCACCTTTTTCCCCAATCCTATTAACAGAATACTGAAAGTCCTAGTTAATATAATAAGGCAAGGAAAACAAATAAAAGGCATGAAGAATCAAAAAGGGTGCAATAAAACTGTTTATTTGCAGATGACATGATTGTTCTTATAGGAAAAAAGGTCTGCTAGAATTAAAATCCAACTTTAGTACAGTCAGACACAAAAACCAATATAGAAACTTCATTGGTTTTTCTACATACTAGCAATAAATAACAGGAATTCAAAATCATTAAAATATCATTTATAATAGCACCAAAAAGGAGAACTTAGATATAAGCCTAACAAAATATGAGCATGCCCTGTATGCAGAAGATTACCAAAGCCTGATAAACAAAACAAATGAAATTTCAATAAATAGAGAGATAATCCAAGTTCATGGAAAAGACTCAATATTTTTTAAATCTTGATAAGCCTCAGTCCAAGCTAACAAAGAAAAAATTGTATCTGTATATTCAACATAAAAGCAGTAAATTTGCAGCAATCTTTTTGTAGATATCAATAAATATGTTCTTAAAATTATATGGAAAGTCAAAGGAAATATAATACTCAGAACAATTTTTTTAAAAAAGGTAGTGGACTCACATTACCTGATTCCAAGACTTTCTAGAAAATTTTAGTAATCTATTGTAGAATACCAGTAAAAGGATAAACATGAAGACAAATGGAACGGTATAGGGAACATAGAAATACACTGACACAAATACAGTCAACTTATTTTTGTCAGTCTTGATGGAAATTCAGTGGAGAAAGGATAGTGTTCTTAACAAATGGTACTTAAATGATTGGACATTATATATTTTTAAAAAAGAATTTCAACACATACCTCCCACATTACACAAAATTAACACAAGATGGATAATAGAAATAAATTAAAATGCAAGACTATAAACCTTCTAGAAGAAAGCATATGAGAAGATCTGTGTAATTTTGAGTTTCATGATGAGTTTTTAGATACAACATCAGAAGCATTATCCATTGAAAAAAAGAGATAAATTAGAATTAATTATATATAAAACTTTTGCTCTGTGAAAGATAACTATTAAGAGAGTGAAAAGAGAAGTGACAGATTGGAACTAAATATTTGCAAATTATATATCTGGCAAAGGAGTTGTATCCAGAATATATAAAGATGTCTTAAGATTCAATAAGGTAACAAAAACACAAATATTAAATAGGCAAAAGAACTTCACAGAGACTTTAACAAAGAAAATATACAGATGTGAAATAAGCATATGAAAAAATGCTCACCATAATTTATCACTAGGAAAATGCAAATTAAAACCAGAAATAGACATTACATACCTATTAGAATGGATGAAACTAAGGAGCACAAATCTGAAAATACCAAATGCTGGTGAGAATGTGGCACAACGACAACTCTCATGTACCTCTGGTGGCAGTGCAATGTGGCAGTCATTTTAGCCCCAGTTTGGTGGTTTCTTAGAAAGTCAAACACAGACTTAACACATGACCCAGCGATCCTGCTCTTAGGTAATTATTCAACTGTTTTTAAAACTTGTATCCACACAAAAACTTGCACTCAAAGCAACTTTATGCATAATCACCAAAACCTAAAACCAACCAAGGTGGTCTCCGATAGGTGAATGGATAAACAAATTGGAGTACACACATTAAATGGAATACTGGTCAGCAATGAAAAAGAACAAGCGTTAATCCACAGAGCAACTTGGATGAACCCTAAATGCATCTTTCAAAGTGAAAGAAGACAGACCAAAAAAGTTACATGCTTTGTGATTTCATTAGTGAGACTTTCTAGAAAAGGCAAAACTACAGGAACAGGAAAGAGATCAGTGGTCACCAGAGGTTTGGAGGGAGGGGCTGTATGACCAGGAGAGGCACAGGAGATATTTTAAATTGATGGGACTATTCAGTATAATGGTGAATGGTGGTGGTGGTGGTAATGTCTTTGTTGAAACCCACAGAACTCCACAACACAAAAGGTGAAACAATCTATGAAAATTTAAAAAAAAAACAACAACAACTAGGAAGTCTGGGAAATCCCAGGATGGAATGCAAACTGCAAAACAAATATTCAACTGTAATACAAATATATGATATAATCTTACTGAAAAGCAGTCAGGGGGTGGAGATAGTGCTACCTGAAGTAACTTTGGAGACTGATCTTTTGGCTGGAAATTCTAGGCCAAAAGAATACAGTTACTCTAGATATACACTGTTCTTTAGGTGGTAAAGTCATTTCTCATAGGTATGTGCATTAACAATTCTAAAACTGCTGTATATGTATACTGGGATTAAACCAACAAGTAAATGTAGGGCAGATGGGAAGAACCAGTTTTCTTACTGTTGTACTGGGAGGTTAGAAATCAGCAAAGGAGGAAGGCCAGTAAAAACCATGTGGGAATTTATTATAGTTGAAGACATCAATATAAATTCATGTTCACCTTAATATACATACAGATGGAGAGTTTACAGAAATAAAGAAATGTGTATATACGTATGTTAATATAAATACATATATTTCTTAACTTTGCTTGCTGAGGGGGTCTAGAAATAATGACATCCCAGTAGCAAAGAGCAAACTCAGCCAGGATCTTGGATTCTAACACTATTCTCCAATGAAAGAAATCAGGGCTCCTTAGAAAAGTGGCTGATTCTAAGTCTCAGGCAGGGAATATACCAACTGTGCATGGAGCATCTTGTCATGACAGAAAGCAAGAAAGTAGTTAAAAAGCAAAATGTTGTGGACACGTCAAAGGGACACAGCAGCCAACTTGAAAGAGTTCCTAATGGCCAAAGCTAAAAATAGCTTCAATAGCGCAATATTAAATGAAGTTCACGAATATCTACCGATATCAATAAATGATCGAATAAATGTAGAAGAGAGAAATCTCCTGAAGAATTACAAATTAATTGTGTAAATACTCCCTCCTCAAAGATGAAGCTTAATTCCCACCTCTGGAGTGGGGGATGAGCTTAGTGACTTGCTTCAGAAAGTAAAATATGGAAAGTGGTGAACAGAAACTTTACAATGGAGAAATCTAGCAGACACTACTTCAGCCAGCTGGTCAAGACCAACATCATCAGTGATAAGTCATGTTGAGAACATGTACCATTGATATAATGTGATAAGAATGGCACTTCACCTCTGTGGTTTTCTCCCCAAGAATCCATAACCCCAACCTATGCATGAGAAAAACACCCTTGGAACTCAGGTGATGTGAGAAAGTCCAAACCAGTCCAATAAAGAGACAGCACAGAGAAAACCACATGGAGAGGAAATGAGGTCCCCAGTTTACAGGCAATCTCAACCGCAAGACCTGTGAGTAATTTCAAATGATTTGAGATCCCTGCCTTTGTATCTTCCAACTGAGGCTACAGAAATCACAAAGCAGAGTTAAGACATCCCCAATGGCCCTTTTGATCCACATACAGAATTCTTGAGTACAATAAGTATTAAATGACATTTAGTTTAGGGTAATTTATTATGCACCTATAGTATCAAGGAAAAAAAATCTCAGAAATACGTTGAATGAAAGAAGCAAGACACAAAGCTGTAGATATGAATAGCACAATTAATCTATGGTGAACAAAATCAGAGCAATGTTTGCTTGGATGGAGGGGTTTCTAGAGAGCAGCATGAGGGAACTTTCTTGGGTAATGGAAACAGTCTATGTTTTGTTTGTGGTGGTAGTTAAACGAGTATTCATTTTTCAGTATACATATTCAAACAGTACACTTAATCTCAGATTTTTTCACCTCAAACCCTTTCTGGAATCATATTCTTTAAAACGCTGCAAAAATTAATAATATGTGACATTTTTCTTATTCTCTTTGATTTCTCTGTGGCATAATAGACAATAAAATTTAATATTCTAAGTATGATTTTATCGGTTGAACTGTGATTTTTCACAGCTAGTCCCTGATTAAAATTTTGTTATGGATGTTTCCTATAAAATGATACCAATGGCTTTGCCTACTATCACACTGAGAATGTCATCCTGTTTGGGGGCAAATTGGCCTGATTCTATATGCCATGCCAGTAGTGTACCATGTAAAGTTTCACTTGATGGCTTTTTAATGAATACCTGATTTGTTGTATTCAACATTCATTCAACAAACACTTGATCACATGTCTGCTAAATAGTGGAGATTAAGATAAGCATAGATCAAACAAGAATGAGAAGGGCAGTAACAGTCTCTCACTGGCCTATAGTCAGTAGTTAAAACTATAAGTTAATAGCTTTATTTTAGGCTACTAAGTATTTTCATTCTAACTTCTCACCTTTCAAGTTTCACTGTTGATACTGAGGAAGTGTTTTTATCGTGTACTTCACTACAGTTTCTTCAAAGACAAGTCAAAGGCTACACTTCTTTGATAAACCTCAAAGCTGATGCTTTGAACTGAAGAGTCAGTGACTTGGAAATGAAGTTATATATATATATATATATTTTTTTAATCTTGTAACATCTTTTTATATAGATTATTTCTGAAATTTTACGTAACAAGATTCCAGGGGGTAAAATAAATAAACAAATTTTTTTCTTCACCCCAGCCCCAAACCAAAATGTTGATGTTTGTTTCTAGTGTTACTAGTCTAATTTTAAAATTCC
The DNA here is from genome assembly GCF_965194825.1 of Balaenoptera physalus. Taxonomy (NCBI): domain Eukaryota; kingdom Metazoa; phylum Chordata; class Mammalia; order Artiodactyla; family Balaenopteridae; genus Balaenoptera; species Balaenoptera physalus. The sequence goes on from NC_138890.1 coordinate 161,983,368, forward strand.
AACCAAAATAATGACATAAAAACAAATAAATAAAATGAGTGACTATAGGCTAGAGGAAAGCAGAATTTATGAAATTATAATAAGAAGAGTAAGTTAAAGTTTAAAACGCAAAACTTGCTTTCAACAACAATGGCTCTACACAGACTATAAAATATGGGTATGTATATTTGGTGAGGAAGTTTCCATCATATAAATCTTGAATTTCAGTCTATAAAAAAATTCGGTCCTCATCAAGATAATTTTTTAATCAGTTACATAGAATATGTTATATCTGTAATCTTAAATCTTATATGACTATTTAGAGGGAGAAATTATTTTTCTATTGAATGTAATATTATCATAATGGGTCAAGAATAGTTGGTGAAATTTAACTGCTACTGCCAAGGAAGAATTATCACTACTAAATGCAAATTAACTAGCCACTCCCTGGAGTCCGGAAGTTTATGTCTGTCTTGTGTAACAACAAAGCTAAGAAGTATCATGACCATCCCACTACATCCTCTTGTGGTTGTTGAACATACATCAGACACCTGGATTTTTTTTCAATAATTCTATGAACACTGTTTCCCACAGGTTAAGATTTAAAATCCTGTGATTCAGTTATTCATTCATTCAGATACCAAAATTAATTTCAGAATTAACTATTTTTAGAGAAATCACATTTGTAGAAGAGTAACATTTTTACTCCTCAGAAAGTTCATGAAAAGCAGAAACAGCTTGATTATTCAGCTGTGCCATGGGCTTCTCCCGGAAAAAAAAAAAAAAGAGAAGCTAAAGAAGGCAGTGTGAAGCACTATATCCAGGTAATAATTCTCTAAACTTTCATTTTTGTATGATTTCACATTTATGGAATAAAAGCAAAGAGAAAAATCATTTTTACTCTATTCCCATTTTAATTGGGACCTTTAGAGATTCAACTTTTTAAAAAAAATTTCGAGCAAAACTGTGGAATGTGTGGATCTTGGCTGTATTTTTTTTTTTCTTTAAAGTTATAATTCATTGCAAACTGAACTTCATGGGTTCCTCAAACGCCGGGAAACTCATTTAAATATGCTGTATGTGAACCTGTCGACAGATTTGAGAAAAGCAATTTTAGATGTCAGAATGAGAAAGTACTGGGGGGAAAAAAACAATCTTTTAAATGCAATCTCTATGTTAAGATGCATTTTTATTCCCTGAAATGTTACTCTTTGATGTATGTACAATTCCTAGAGTAGTCAATTAAAAGATTAACAGACCCTGTGGCCACATTATGAATGATAATTATTTGAGCAATCTGCTGCTCAGGTAGATAAATGGCTGTGTCTGAGAAGTACTTTGAAAATAATGATTGCAAGTACAGAGGGAAGTCAAAATATGTTTTTCTTGTTGAACTCAACAGTGTGATGTAATTTCTTAAGCACTTTGTCTTTCGAAGTCAGGTCTTTGAGCCACAGGTCACTGACTGAAATTTTTTCAGAGGAACTCTGCAGGTAAGGATGCCCATTCTTATTTAAATAGCACCACAGATAAGAATCCTAGTCTATGAAAACAATTGCCCTTAAGGGCTGCCCACAGGTCTTTAGGAAAGCTTCAAAGAATTTGTTCCTGCTGCCAAAATCAACTGCAACCTTTCCAATCTGGCCCTTTTCCAATCTGATTGCATTTCTGTATTTTCCTCTGTTAGCAGAGGCACATGGATCCAACTGACAGTCAGTGGACACTTGGTTTTGAGGTTTGCAAGCATCACTTTAGTCATAAAAACTTTACCAGCAGTCATGAATCTCTCATCCTTTTGGCACATCCGCTATCCTTTTTTGGAAACTATCCAAGTTAGAGCAGTTACAGAAAGTGTCTTTTGTTCAACATCAGCAATATGATGTACACTTAAAAGCTAGACAGAGCAAACACTTCGTTTCATTTCTCTACATAGAGATAATAGTTTATGAATTGTTTTATGTTTTTGAACTAGGGGGAAAACAGGAGCTTTTTGCCAATTTCTCTTACGGGACATAAAATGCATTAGGCAGTATCCGCCATGAGTGCTGACTTTCTCTGACACAAGGGCAGAGAAGATAAAGCAATAATAATGGACCTTGTGGCTTTGTTATCTGGAAATATATATATACACATATACACATGCACACACACACACATATACCTATGTATATATAGTCAAACTCATTTCAAAAAGATGCATAGAACTGCATATTTTAAAATATATTTCAAGTAAAACAATTTCTATGAAGTTACATATAATTCCCAGCATTTTTAGTGTTATCAAGGTAACATATAGAATTTCAAAAGTACATTTATTGACATGACTTTCAAATTAATAATTTACTTTAAATGATACCAAGCATCACTTCACATATTTTGTGTTCTATTATGCCGAATGTTAGCAATTTAACCTACTTTACAATGAAGTATAATAGTACAGGCAATTTCTGGTACATATAAATGACCTAATAAAAAGACAAAGGTATATAAAATTCTAGGGGAGGTAAACTGAAGTCAAATGGGCCTCAGTGTGATCAAGGGGAAGCTGAATGACTTAAGAAAGTGTTATATAAGGAGTAATTGCTGACAAAACTGTGCTCCTGGGAAGATCAGCATGACTGCCATAATTGACTGCATAATTGTCACCATATTATCCCATTTCTAACCAAAAACTACTACTCAGTCCACTAAAGGAATTTGTTCAATTATAGATTCAGTATATATTTTATAGAAAATATTAATAGATAAGGAATCATTTACAGTAACACATTTTAACACTAAATTTTCTAGAACATATTTTGATAATTTCCATTATTGTTTAGCATTCTTGAGCTATTATGCTATTGTTTATAACTTAAAATCTTATAAATGGCAGTATAAAATCTACAATTTTGTACAAAATTTTGGTAGGGCAATGGATAGATTTAAAAGTGTCATGAGGAAAGCTGACTATTGCTTTTTCAATATATGTTTTATAACACAAAAGTCTGTAAATCATGAAAAGGAAAATCGTAATTTGCATTGCACTACTCAGCCCTCTTGCCTCACTTGGAGATATCTGATATTTTCCTCGCCAGTGAAAGGTGAGGGGATGTGGTGAGTAAGATGGTCAAGATCTTGATCCATTCCTGGCCCACCTTTCCTTCATTCCTTCTTCCTTTTCACTGGAGAATTTGGGGGGCAGATGTTGAGAGTAATTATATCAGGATTCAAGTACCCTTGAATCTTGAGTGGAGCTGCCCAGAAGAGAAACCAGACAAGGAGTTTTTGCACTGGACTTGGTATGAGTGGATTTGTAAGTATATATGGAGTGCTGTGCTACTGAGATATTAGCACAGTGAGCCTACCCAGGCTAATAAGATGTTTAAAACAGTGTGAAGGCTACCTGCGCTATGGATGAGGCTAGAATACAGCCAACATTCAGTTAACATAAGCAACCTTTATTATTATTAATGGACAATGTAAATCACTTCAATTTGAACTCACATTGCAGGAACTAGACAGAAGAGAGACATTACAAATTAAGAATAAGAATAAGAATAAGAATAAAAGAATAAGAATAAAAGAATAAGAATAAGAATAAGAATAAAAGAATAAGAATAAGAATAAGAATAAGAATAAGAATAAGAATAAGAATAATGAAAGAACTCAAGAATTGAGAATGCCTTGTCTGGAAGAGCAGCCAAGGAATGTTTAAGGGACATTCCAAAAAGTGAACGTGTGCTTCATATTACTAAAAATGAGAAGATTGGGACCATACAAGAGACCTTGTTGACTGAGAGCTTTATGAAAACCTAAGGTGGTGATGATTAAAAAAATTAAAAAAGAATGCTTAAGTGGAGGTAGCAATATAAAAATTAAAGTCTAAGGAGAACTGTCTGAAGATAAAGGACCATAGGGTCAACTTACTGTTTCTACGAACTTCCTGTTCTTAAACAAAAATCACAACAGACAAGGCATGTCTTCTTTCTCATGACAGAGTTCAGGAATAGCAAATACATCAACAGAGTCTTCTTTAACAAACCTTTACATAGATAATGACAGAGAACAAGCCACTAAATCTTTTTCACCATTTATTAAGATCTGTTGTTCAGCTTGAGTTTCTATGATCATTAAATTGGGACTTGCATTACATTAATACACGTTTAATGCCATCTAAAAATATACCGCAATGAAATATATGAATTGTTTCTTTATCTTAAATAATTATTTTTATTTGAAGGATATCTATTTTTCTTTTCTATGTTCACCTAAAATTGAGACATTAAAACATCTCTAACATTAAAGCAATTGAAAATATCTGTATTTCAGCTTTGCTAGTATGACTGTAAGAACATAAAATAACAGTACAACAGCCTTCTAGTGACATCTGCTGAACAACCAGACTATTCCTTAAGCAATAAATAGAAAAGGAGAAGGTATCTCTGTTTGTAAAACAGAAAGTAAATGAATTTTCCTGAGTTTCCATACAAAATTAAAACATAAGATTTAAAATCAGACGATTGGGTATTTCTTAGTTAAATGTAACTGTATGACTAGTTGAACAAGAATCTTGACTGTGTTGACACATTGCAAAATATAAATTATTGCCAAAGCATGGTGCCAATTTTTCTTCTTCATGATCTCCTCCAGTTCTACAAAAGTTTAATTTAAAGGAACATAGCTTTAAGAATAAAAAAAAAAAAAATTCTTATGGCAGGAGGTGCTGAAAATTAGCACTGCATATATAACAGACTCAAGATAGATGGAGAAAAGAATGAGACATAGAAGTAATATTTATGAGAGCAAGCAAGGTTAGATGACTTCTGATACAAAAAAAATGAACTGTAGAAATTGTTAAAAGTTTATAAATAAATTAAAATAAAACAAATTATTTGAAAAAATTCTAAAATAACTGGAAAATTATTCATAAAAATACATAGTAGCTAAATTAATCAGTTAATATCAGATAAATATATGGCATGGATCAATGATTAGTAGAAATACATTAAATATTTTAATGTTAGCAAAATATATAGATTAATAAAAACTTTTAAATAATATTGTTGAATAATTGTCCTAATATATAGTCTCATTTAATAAACCAAGTAACCCCAAGAGGTGGATATATTTCAGTTTAGCTGGGAAGGAAACCAAGGTGACATGAGTTTAAGTGGCCAGCCTCATGACAAGGTCATGAGACTTGGACTTCAAAGATCAACTCCATTGTCCTTTATACTGCACAGCTCCCATTTAGAGGAAATACTGCTCTCATTAAAGGCTGAAGACACTTATTATAACATTTGGCATGTGTTAAAAATAGAACTGTTAGAAGTCATCACCTTAAATAGTATGTCATGATCCTGAGGCAAACATCTACATTCTTTAATTGGAAAATAAAATTGTCAAGTATTTTTAAAAATTTCTTTTATGTTTAATTGATTTTTTTCTTTCTGCAGCATTATATTAAAAGCTATTTTACAACATTCTGTTGGTACATATTAGTTTGGGGCATGTTTTCATGATTTTAAATTATGGAAGCAATTATGTAAGGAATCAGCCAAATTCTGTTTATGAAACTTTTATAGCTCTTGTCAATAAAGAACAGATGGTTTAAAAAAAAAAAAAGAACTTTGTATTGATAATATCACAGTCTTAATGTTACAGAATTTTTTTTTTAAACTTGTTTGAAGGTAAAAAGAGAATTGATCTTCACATATTTTTCTTAACCAACATAAAAACATCTAATGTTCAGGGATACTACTACAGTTGCATGTGTGTTGATAAAATTTGAACATGCTTTTAAAATTCCTGGCACTGTGTACTATTAACTTTGAGTTTTGTCACTGCTTAGAAGATCAAATATTCTACCATTATATGATGCATTAATTAAAATTAAATTTGTCTTCTTTTTTCATCAGTAAGCTAGTTTCCAAACAAGGTTTCTGGTTCAAATTTATTTGTGAAGATTACTCTTCCTTTGCCTAGATTCTCTTCTCCAGTACCCTTGCATGTTTCCAGGAACAAATTAGATGCAAAATAAATGTTTATGATGATGCTGATGGTGATGATGATGACAATATATGAAAACTAATGACTGCTGTAAGGAATCATTGCACACACACTATAATCACAAAAGAAAAGTAGGTGTGAAAGAAAGAGAAGATTACAGAACATCTTTTTCAAGTTGCCAAAAAGTAAATCACATTCTTCCAAGATAAATCACTGTATGCTACTTTTATCAAAATTTTTTATTGTTCAAACTTTGTTTAAAAAGTAAACAGTCGTCTTGTGATTTTTAAACACATTTAAAACTTTTAATTTAAATAGTATGAATGATGTGGAGGTATCTGATTACCCCACTTGTAAATGAAATATCTTAATTCTGTGATCCTAGCTATGGGTTTTGAGAATCTTGTCTGTCTCCATTTACCCCAAGGAGACAAAAATATTCCTTCTTAAATAATTTTAACTTGTAAAGTGCATGAATGAGTGAGGGAAATACTGAATAAATGAATAAATAGATAAATTAATAATATATTTATCAACACATTTTAAAATCTAGAGAAATAGATTGTTATATTATCAAAAAAAAAAAGAAATAAAGAAATGATATAGTATTGAGAGGATTCCAAAGAGGCATAGGTATATTTCCTATATGCAGTTAACGTTCTGCTAAACCTGCTCAGAATGCAAGCTAAGAATTTTGAAATACTCATTAATTATACTTCCAAGATATTAGATTTTTTTCCCCAGAAATCACATAAAATATAGTAATACATGTCCACTCTATGCCTTCAGTGAGTTAAGATATTTGCATAATTTATGAAAAGTTTAGCAAGGGCCAGAAAATCCAAGTAACTAAGACAAAATTAAGCAGCTGGTTCAGGGGAAATTTGGAATCCAGGTAAAATAATAAGGTATCAAGTATAAAATTTGAAAACCACAAATATTTAAATAATGTAACTTACTTTTCTATAAATCAACTTTGTCTCTACAAAGAGAGACAATATTAGTCCTAGTCAACTCCAGATGAACACAATATATTTGGGTTTTTCTATTACCTGGCCTCTCCCTTATCCCCAGATATCAGTGTACATTTCTGAGGGTGCATATAATGCCATAGCATGAGTTGGAAACTGAAGGTGTGATACAACCTCTAGGGGTAAAGGTAATCATCTACCTTTAGTGGCCATGTCATATTGCATAGGTAGTAATAATTAGTGTTGACCTGAAACAAATAACTGCCAGATATTTCTCCAGCAAAAATGGATTTATTGGTAATCAGCCAAGAATTACAACTCGGGGTCCACAACCTTGGTGAGCCATGTGTTAAGTCCGCTCAGATCAAGAGAAGGATGACACTTTTATAGAGGGGAAAAGGAAGTTGGGAGGGCCATAGCAAACAAAGATTCCTTGACTTTTCATTGGCTGAGTCCTTGCCAGGAAAGAAGAGGAGTCTTTCTTTTTCCTGTTGGGCTCTGTTATTGTCTCAGGGTGTAAGGGCTCCCCTTCTGGTCTCCCAGCTCTATTTAACTGAGGTTTCTGTTTATTGATTTTTTTACATTATTTACAATTGTTAGAGCCCCTACTCTATATCAGACACTGGTCTACATTCTTTCTTTATGTATTAGTTTACTTAATCCTCCCTAGATTTTATATCTAAGGGAGCCGAGGCACAAAAGGTTACGTTATCTGTCTACCATCCTACAGCAAGTGTCAGGATGCTGGCTTCCAACACTGATCTCAATCACTACAATGTACTGCCTCTCTATGTTCCCAAGGTACAAAGTTTTATCAGTCCTTGGAAGTGGGTATATATCTCCTCATGCTAGTATCACAGAGACACCTCCACTCAACCCACCCCACTCTGTCTATAGCTCCATTATGTTGGAACTGCTGATGCCCACTGGAAAGATCACAAGAGTCCTTCAGGTCTCTCAATGTCTTATGTGTGTGTGTGTGTGTATGTTGGGAGTGGAGGAAGGGCCACAACAAAGAGAGATGCTGGCTGTGCCTCAGGAGGTATTCTTCTGGATCTGTCTTACACATGGGCTAAACTACTGAAGCTTAAAATCCAATGATTTTATGTCTTTGTTCTCTTAGTTGACTTGACAATTTCCCACAGAGAAGTGTGTTGTAACAGAGTTAAAGATTCACAAGGGTTAAGGGAACAACAGACTCCATGTCGTATCACCACAATAAGGGTGAAAATAACAAAACACTATCTCCAGTACCCAGAGAATTTCAGAGACCTCAGGTCCAAATCTTTACTTTCTAATTATTTGTGATTGCTCGTACGTCTTACAGGTGTTCTTTAAAAGTGTCTACATTCTGCCCTCTCCTTGTCCAATATCAACATGAATTTTTTTCATTGCAGTAGCAGTCTCTGAAATGTCATATATGAGTCTTCTCTTTGGTTCTACTCTCCAACATACTACAAAATCACTATGAGAAATTGGATCAAATACTCTCCACTCCAACTTATGCTACCTTCTCTTCTCAGGACTCATCTTCCACTTTCAAGCTTTATTTGATGTTGTTCTTTTATATTTCTCATTATTTATTATCCAGTCCAATATGTAAAGAATCTTGCATGAGTCCAGGAAAACTGTAGGGAAGTTCAAATTGAGTGGCACATATAATGATCTCCCAAATTACCCACTGTTCTTGGACCATGTTTGTCTTCTTTGACTTTTTCTTTTGGGGGGTTAGTTTCTTTAAGTGGAAACAAAAAATGGAAATTATTTGATTGGCCACAGCTTAAAGCCTGTTGGCTGTTTGTCATTGGTTGCATTTCAGTCCAATGGCATTCTTGTTTAATTAATTTAATGTTAAGTATTTATTAGTAATTTAGTATTAATTTGGCTATAATACCTAAATTCTGGTGGCAAAATAGCCCTGATATGCCCAAACTTGTCTCACACCAAAAAAAGAATAGTTCACACTTGCACACACACAGATGACTAAATTTAATAGAGTTTCAATGAATCCTTCAACTACAGCATCAGATATGGCTAAAGAGAGAAATCTAAACTGAATGGCTGCAACCCGTGTTTGTGGTCTCTTCTCTAGAACTTCTGTGTCTCAGAGTACCCGTATCAGACAGGCAATATTCCTCTTAACATCTGGGTGAACTGACCAGCATGCTAAGGAAGTGGGGGTCAGGTGGACATGGGAATAGAAGCCCCAGTTATTTAGTACAATCATGGGAGACTTTTTTCTATCTTAATGACAAATGGTTGGGTGGTTTTCATAAATAAATAGAACCAACTTAGGGTCCATGATATACACATAATTTTAGTAGCATTTCCCATATCAATTAAATCAAGATTTCATACTCCTCTAGGAAGCTCTGACGGTAGAGATAGGTGCAATTTTCTTTCCTTGGATCTACGGTTGTTTGGTTTCTGACTAAAAGACATTTTGCTTGCTGATAACAAGTCTTCCATAGACATTTGACAAATATCCATTGCTTGATTAAGCTACAGTGAGCAAGTATCTTTCGTTTATCATAGTATTTCCTAAAGATTTCAAAGCATTGTTCACTAAGCTTTCAGATTTAAATAACTTTGAACATTCGTTTGAAATGATAAGCAATTAGGAATGTTTTTTTAAGATTTTGTATTTCACAGAATGGAAATGTGAACTTCAGATTACCAGAGTAGCAGAAGGTAGAAATAATCTGGGCTCTTGGATTTCAAATCCTGCCTTTCTAGCCTTTAAAATAGCTCCAGTGAGAGGAAGAGATGTATTTCTCATGGACTTAAGCTGGCGGGGAGCAAGCTTTCCTTCAGTAGCCCAGGGTCAGTGTGGGCCCTGGTTCTCACAGGCTGAATTCAGATGAGGCAGTTGGTCTGCATTCAGCTTTGTTTCTAAGCACGGAATGATTTCATGCACTTATCCTTTCTTTTTTGCCTGTCTGGTTTCCATGGAAATGAAGGCCTTTTGGAAACAGCAAAGCCTTGCACCTCATGCACAGACACTGTGTGTTATTTTTGGAATCAAATGAGAAGTGAACACATCCCAGCGTGTTGGTGTGAACAGGTCCTGTCCAAGGCAGGCAGGGGTGCAGAGGGAAGGTGCAATATCCCATTGTCTTATTAGGGAAAGAACTTCATGTCCACAGGAATTACAGGTTATCTGTTGTTCTATGAGAAATACAAGATTTATCTTGTTAAACATTAATGTAGACAGGGGAAAAACATATAATTGGGCAAAAATTCAGACTTTTGTGGCTTCACTAAAAGTTTATTTAATACGTGCTTAGGAATTACAGAGATGTAACTTTTACTCAAGTCAGGACTTAAATAAAATTATTACAAACTTTAAAGCTGTCAATTTCTCCACCAGAATATATAATTTCATTAAGAATTTTCCCTAATTGGGTTAAAATCTATTTCTCCTCCCACACACAAAGTAAATGAAATTTGAAAAATAATTTAAGAAAACAACATTTTTTAAAGAAAAGAGATACTTGAAAAAAAATCCGATTGTGTTTTTTATAATGGGAAAATCATTTTGCATTTCTGTGAATTATATGCTGATTCTTGATGAACAACTTATTTTAGTGCCTATTTCTTAGTTTTTATTCTTGATATGTTACACATTTATATTACAACTGATTTTATTCCTATCTCTAATAGAATTTATTAAACCTCATAGAAAGTCATGGGCTTTTAAGAGTTGCTTAGGTATGATCATATAATGTTATGTTACTCATAAAATAATTTGCCAATCACACAGTTAAATCAATCCCTTCTTTTTGCAAAGCAAAATTTTTTAAAGTTTTCCCTTCTTTCAATTTATTAATCATTTAATTTTTTTAATAAATCATAAACATAAGAAATAATAAATGGCATACAAAGTGCTGCAGGATAAAAATATCTGTGTATATTCGAGAAAAATTACTCTATGAAAGTCTTGCCTTGTAAGAGCTTATGTTCATGGAAGAGAATGGAGACCAAAAAGATTTGGAAAAGAAAACACATAATTTGGCTTCAACATGTATTTTTACACAAATCACTTGAAAAACTTTTCTTTGTACCTCCAGGGAAAGAGAAGGCCAATTTTGCAAATGAAGTGGGAAATAAAGAAAATAGCATAGGCCCCAGGAGAAAAGAAAAAAGAAAATGTTTATTATGAGCTAGAGGTAAAAGTTTGGTTTAATCATAATGACAAAATGAAGAAATAAAATTGTGACAAGGAACAAACTTTAGTACTTTATTGTTTTAATGAGTTAATAAAAGTAATATGTAGCTGGAAGACAAATGGAAAACCCCAATGAGAATCATATACAATGAGTCTGACAATAAACTACAATAAACATCCTTTTTTCCCAGCTTTATTGAGATATAATTGACATATAACATATGTCATATAACATATGACACATAACATTGTGTAAGTTACAGTAAACATCTTAGTGAAAGGTATAGACAGTAATAAATTTTAACTAAGAATAGCTTTTTGAGATTAATTTAAAATACTTTTATCCTTAATAAGGAAAGTGCATGCTTTTAAATCCAAACAGTCAAAAGTGTGCTTGTTTCTTTAAATTATAAAGCTTCATCTCAAGTATCTAGGAATAGAAGCAAATGCTATTGTCTAGAAACCAGAGCAGTCCATCACTAATCATGGCTCTTGCAATTCAATATTATAGAGGTTATTTGGGATTGAGGATGACTAACACTATATAAATGCCACTGGTGACTCAAATTTCATCTCAAAAACAAAAAAACCTTATGGAAATATTGATACATACGGATTATACAACCAAAATTTTAAATGATTTTTATGACTTGGCTTCATTGTCTTTTAAGTCCTCTGGTCAGATATAACCATATGTAAATAACAGGAAAGTGTTCCATTGAATAAGTATTGCTGCTTTCAGAACTACCTTTGTAAGCTATTACCTATTTCCATGCTTACCTTGTGCAAAATGTTTCTATTTATATTCTCATTAGGTCTTCCTATCCTTCATTCTTCACAATTTGTCTCCTGCCCGTGTGTATACCTAGACGAGAACAGACAACTAAGACAGAAAGAAATGAGGCTTTAAGAAATCAGGAGTCATTTCTTTAGATGTAAATCTTTCTGATCGCTATCATCGTTCTAGCTGAAATTGTTCCAGCGTTTCCTAGTGAATAGAGAGAAATTTTGTTAATGTCCTGCCACAGATGACATCCATGTGCATCTTTTTCATTCACCTTCTCTAACAGGATATAAATTGATGTTGTTAAATCTTATACTTAGTGAACTTATGTTAGTTTCTAGTGATCACCCCTTCTCTTTGTAAGTGTTCCAATACTTCAGAATAATTTGTTTACTAATCTGCTTGGAAATTTTATCTGAGAACGACACAATCATTTCTGCAGCGTGCAAACATCTCTTTCAATCTGTACAAATCAAATATTACTGATATCAGCTTTGTGATCATAGCACTGGATTTTTTGGAAAGGGCACTGCACTGTGCCTGGAAAGTAAATGCAAAGGTATTATGTCAATCAACTGACCACCTAATAACCAACAATATCCTGGAGTTAGGCCAAGGACTGTATTACCGTCTGTTTCATGAATTTTTAAGGAGGCCTGGCTTGTGTACAACCAGGGATTTACAGAGACACTAATATCTTGACATTGTCAAGAAGACAAGCCAAGGACACATCACACACTGCGCATTTATATAAATGAGATGCCGCCATGTCTCAGTACTTGAGAGCTCCAACCATTGCATAATAACTTCTTTGTATACTAATAGCACCTTTAAAACTGTTTTAAAAGGTGGAGCACAGAGGATTATTAGGGCAGTGAAACTACTCTGTATGATACTATACTGGTGGATACATGTCATTATACATTTGTCCAAAGCCATGGAACAGCAAGAGTGAACATTAATGTAAACTATGGGCTCTGGATGATTATGAGGTGTCAAAGTCGGTTCCTCAGTTGTAACAAATGCACCACTCTGGTGGGGGGGTGTTGATAATAGGGGAGTTTATGCACGGGTGGGAGCAGGAGATACATGGGAAACCTCTGTACCTTTCTCTCAATTTGCTGCGAACCTAAAACTACTGTAAAAAATAAAGTTTAATTTTTAAAATTGCTTTATATTACTTATAAAATGCATGTCTTTCTTCTGCACAGAAGTGTGATCCTGGGAGCAGGCACCAAGTTGTATTCAGTTCTTTGCCTAAACCTACCACGTCTGCAAGAGCATAGTTTATATAAGGGTCTCAGTAATTGTTGTTTAAATGATAACTTCCCTCCAAGTCAGTTTTGTGCAGTCTAATTATTGTTTATTAAACTCATAGTCAAAACACTTTCATGCTTGGTTAGGCTGTGGATACACAGGCTATTTTACTAATTTGACTGATTCTTTGTCCTGTAACTGTTGTATTAGGAATCCTCTTTACACTAATTTATCGGTTATGATTATGACCATTTACTCATTTAAAAGCAGCTCAGAGTTAGGCAGTTCAAGAAAAATAGACCAAATACATTGTATTCATAAAAGACTCTGGAACTTCAGTTTCTGCTCACAATCAGCATTTGACTTCTTCCATCCATGTTTACGTCATGTTTCAAGATGACTGCTGAAGTTCCTGCCATCGACTTCATCTTCCAGGCCAAGAAAGAAATTTCAGAAGTCTTGCCTAAAAACAAAACAAAACAAAAGTAAGTATTTCCAGAAGCCTCACAAGATTCACCTGCTTAGATTTCTTTATCTAGAATTTAGGGGCATGGCCACACTGAGCTGTGAGGAGGATAAGAAGTATAATCTTTTATTCTGAATGGCAACATGACTCCCAAAATCAGAGCTCTGTTACTAGGGAGGAAAGTGAGAGTTCACGTTGGGTTAGCCGTGGTAATCTGTGCCTCACCAATCCTCAAACATGACTGGGAATCCCTCAAATGCCTGCTTCACCTGCTCTCACAAACCAGTCCACAAACATCCAATGACACTTGCCTCTCCTGTTCTGGATTCCTCCCTGTTAAAGCTGGACATTCTTGAAGCCCCTCTCTGGCATCCTCATGCCACTCACTGTGCCATCCGAGTGTGAACCTCAATGATGTACCCCAAGGGCGGTCCATCCAGATATTCCTGAAAGCACCTCATTCTCAAGGTTCCACAACAGAACTTGATTCTAAGCTGTTTTGGCATGAGTGGTCACTGCCCTAATGTCATGCAGCTGCTGGTAATCTAGACACAAAGCCAAGCTTTCCAGGCCCAAGGACTTGGAAATTTCTTATGAAATTCTCTAACCATGATGCCTCTCTCCTAAAAGTCTTCTGGCACTCAAGAAACTGGGTGGTACATTGAAGTTAGGCCAGTCTCCACTCTCCCCCTCAGGCCTCCTTTGACCAAATCAGAACACATCTCAAGCCTGTCAAGTCTGAGAGGTAGAGGTGGGTCTGACTCCTCTTGGGTTCTAGTAGGATAGCCCACTGGGCACACTTCCAGGCTGTTTTCTCTGGAGTGTAAGTGATTCCTTCCGTACTGTATTTGCTTTTTCCACAAAAGCTGTCTTAAAGTCATAGAAACAAACTCGAAGTAAATATATTCCACTATTTATTAAAAGCTCAAATATCAAATGTGAAGAATACTGTCATACAATTAGACTAGATTTTAAAGGCAGGTACTATAATCAAAGAGAGTAAATACATTCTCTTTATGAAAACAGGCCATTAGAGAAACATAAAAATAAATGTGAGAACCTGAAACTATGTTCCTTTTCATATGTTTCAAGTTTTTTGATGGCCAAGTGTTGCCTCATAAAGCATTTCTTAGTCATATTAATGGGTCATGAATACATATTAGTGTGGATAGAACAACGTGTTGATTAATTATTTCAGAGAAACCCACCAGTGGCTTGTTTTTTTAGAGCCAAATTTTCAACACCAATTCATGTCAGCAAAAGGATTGTGAAGAGGAATAGAGTTAGCAAGATAAATATATCAGAAGCAGGATAATCTTTATATTATACTTAGGGAGAAGAATTCTGTAGCCAGATTGCCTAAGTTCAAATGGCAACTCAAACATTTATGGGTTCTGTGATTCTGGAAAAGGTGGTGAATCTCTCTGTGCCTCACTTTCTCAGTCTAGGAATCAGAAATAATAACGTTGCATAACTTTCAAATTATTATACATGAATATCTCAAAATAGCATCTGGTGTATATAAGTATTAGCTGTCGCTATAATTAACTTAAAAAAAGATTTCAGAACACAATTAAAAATATTACAAATTGACACCTATAAACAGAACTATTGAGGCAACCTTTTTCCTTGCATAAAATGTATCAAATATATCCTAGTTAAAATCCTGCTTCCCCCAAATGATAAAATGTTAGTAGGCACCTGTCCCCTCAAATAAAAGCCTATGAAAGCACGAAGAAACTAACATGCATCAATATCAAGTATCTTCTTTGTGCCTGGCATTTAGGGCCGCCTTATGGGACAGCTCCATGGGGTACCATCACAATGTGTTCCAATGTGGGTTGAGTGTCAGGAGGTGCCATTACTCTTGACCCCCGGGTAATGGGTACCCCCTGGAGCTGTGCAACTCAAGAGTCATGGGTATTATGTCAGCAAGGTACATTATACTCTATGTTCACTGGAGAGAAAACATCCTTGGGTTAAACAAGTGGCTCAATTTATTATCATTTCTAAGCAGCCCCAACTCCTCAATATCAGCTGTAGTAAGTCTACACTCAACCAAACCTGTAAGCCCTAATGATGTGACAAAATTTAACAGTGTGTTAAACACAAGAGCTTGTCACTCTCTTTTATATTCAGAGCTCAGGCCAGATTAGGTCTTGCGAACTTCAGCGAGAGTCCACAAAACCAAGACAAGACTATTGCCCTCGTTGATAAGGAAACACTCTTTTAGAAGCAACTGAGAACTACTGAAAGAGAAACAGAGGAAATGTGAGCAATCCCAGGACCAAAGCTGCTCATCTCAGGCCCTGGGATGGGAAAGAGTATGCAGGATCCCAGGGGAAGCAATATTCCTTACGTTTGGAGGAGGTGAGTAAATACAGGGGGAGCCTGTGGCTTCAGCTTCTTTTTTCCTACCGTCCTTGTTACTGTGTAGGCCTTTTGTGGGTGCCCCTCAATTCCTTCAAAGTCCATTTTCCTTTCTTTTCTGATGTTCCCAGTTGTCACGTGTGTTACAGAACAAATCACATGAGGCTGAGTAGTAAGACCCTAATAAATAGTATTTTGTGCTAAATTCTGAGTGGAGAGAGGTGAACAGAATCATTGTATCTAAATGTCAAGTAGTGTCAAAATGTATCAATGGTTAAGAAAATAAGTGACCGATATAGGCACAAATATATGAGTCCCTTGCATTAGTCATGACGGCTCCATTATAATAAGAAAATACTCCCTAAATCTTAGTGGTTTAACCCAACAAAGGTTTATTTTCGGTTGATTCAAACTCCACTTTAGTCCAGGAGACACCTCATGGCTTCAGATCTCCCTGCCTCAGTACAATGATCCAAACAAATAGAGGCCCCAATATGCCATAGTGGCTGCACCGGAAACAGTGGCATCCTGGGTCAGTGCAGCAGAGAAAACAAGGGCTGGAGGGCCCCCATGCTGGAGTTAAAAGTTTCAGACCAGGAATGTGCAGGCCACCTATTAATAACCCATTGCTAGTTATATGGTCTCATCTAATCATGAAATAATTAAGAATGGTGACCTTCTTGCTGCTTGCCCAGAGCAGGAGAATAACAAGATATGAGTGAGCATCAGAAATGCCTACCAAGGGCTTCCCTGGTGGCGCAGTGGTTGAGAATCTGCCTGCCAATGCAGGGGACACGGGTTCGAGCACTGGTCTGGGAAGATCCCACATGCCACGGAGCAACTAGGCCCGTGAGCCACAACTACTGAGCCTGCGCGTCTGGAGCTTGTGCTCCGCAACAAGAGAGGCCATGATAGTGAGAGGCCTGCGCACCGCGATGAAGAGTGGCCCCCGCTTGCCGCAACTAGAGAAAGCCCTCGCGCAGAAACGAAGACCCAACACAGCCATAAATAAATAAATAAATAAATAATTAAAAAAAAAAAAAAAAGAAATGCCTACCAATAGCATTTCATGATCAGGGATTGATTAAATATTTTTTATGTCACACACTTTCCTCAGGTTAAATAGCACAAATTGGGAAAAGGCTGCTTTCAGAACAATTTTCATTCTATTAGGAAGGATTATTGTAATTCCACTAAGAAAGAAAGAAAGCCTATATAGAGTTCTGTATACTCCTCTGTATTTTGATTGTTTTTTTTTTATTTTGATTGTTTTTAATTCAAGCACGTTATATCCTTTTGCTTATCAGTGAGTTACCCAAAAATACTTTTTAATATGTTCTTATTCCTCCTCTATTTTTAAAGTATACTCTGCCTATTTTTTCAGAAAACAGTATTTGTTTCATAATGAGTCCTAATATGTGTGTATTCATATATATATACATATTTTTATGTGTGTGTGTATATACCTGTAACCAAATCTCTATTTAGTAATTTCTCTCAAATTTGTCTTATTGGCTCTCAAAAAGCTACAGGTAACTGTACCCATTCTTACCCAGTAAATCATGATCATCCATGACCGTTAGGTTGACTATAATCATTTATGTTATATGCTGTGATTTTAAGATATATATTGTTGGGTTTAGATACATATTTGACTAAACTGAAAGCAGAAAGCTCTTTAAATATTTTGAACAATGTAATAAAACTCTTCTCACTATTCTTCCTGCTTCCTGTTGGAAGAGCCAGGAGGCCATGAAGGCTGAACTGAAGTGGAAGCTGAACATCCCACCAAGTGCTCTTTCACTGTAGGAGGAAGATGGGAAGCCCCGACCAATGACTGAACCGGGATGTGAGTGAACAGCAGCTACGTCATGGTTGGCCAGGATCCAAAGCTGGCTGGACAAAATCTTTCTCAGGAGCAGCATCAGGCACTGCGGCAGAGCCAACTGTGTGCTCAAAGTTCCCACCCACTCTATTCCTATCTCGGGGATGAAGCGATGGGAGAAGGTTTGTATGCATACCGACAATGGGCTGTGTATAATATCTTGCTTTTAATATAAAAGAAAAATGAAAAAGTCAAAACTAAGACAGTAAAAAGATCAGTGGTTGCCAGAGGTTAGGGTGAAGGGAAGGATGAACAGGTAGAGCACAGACAGTTTTTAGGGCAGTGAAAATAGTCTGTATGATAGCATAATGATGGATACATGTCATTACATGTTTATCCAAACCCATAGAACGTACACCACCAAGAGTGAATATAAAGTAAATTATGGGTTTTGGGTGATAATGACGCATCAATGTAGGTTCATCCATTATAACAAAAGTACCACTCTGGTACTTTTAATGGGGAAGGTTGTGCCTGTGAGGGGGGAGGGGGTAGATGGGAACTCTCTGGACCTTCCCCTCAATTTTGCTGTGAACCTAAAACTGCTATAAAAAATAAAGCCTTTAAAAATGACAAAACTTCAACCAGTATTTTTTTAAAAAGGCCTAATCTAAGAAAAAAATATGATTAAATTCTTTCCTAACTATAGGCTCTATAGACAACTATAAAATTTAACCAAATATTTTAATTATTCTGTAACCTAGAGCATGTAATAATGTCAAGTACCACATATCTTTAGCTTTAGATATAATTTATCTTTATCTCATATGTTCAATCTAAAAGTGTAAAATTGTGCAAATTCTTAATATAAATGATTTTATTTTATACAGGTACAAAACAGGATATACATCATGAAATATATCTGTGTGAGAAAAGTATTTAAAAGTGTTTTCTTCTTTTGTAGGCAGTTGTTAATATCAATTTATATAGAATTTAATATCAAAGGAAGTAAGGAAATTCTCAGGTAAATTCTCAGGTAAGTTCTTTGTGACATCTAAAACTTTCAGATGTCACAAAGAACTATTATGACTTTGTTACTGAGAGATAGTTAGGAGGATAATACTTATGAGAGTAAATATCTTCCATGATGTTGGAAGTTACACTATGCAATGCTTTGGGGGTGATTTTGGTATACTGGCCAGGAATATATTTTTTAAATTGACTGGCCACAAGATGGCAGCATGACACAAAAGACAATGCAAATGACAAAAATTACTTCTAGTTGTATAAATACTAAGGTGCGTGCCTTAATTTCATCTGATCGAAAGAAAAAAATAGCAAAAAAATAACTTCTCTAGTAAATACTTGATGGGAACAGAACAGTAGGACATAGGCCATTGCACATTACACATTTTGAAGTAAAAGCAGCATTCTATTTAACCATAATTTCAGGAACATTGGCCCCCAAAAGGAAATTCTGCAAAGAGGCCTAAAGTGTTTCCCCTCCTTAAACAAATGAGACGTGTCAAAGTGAAATCAATTAGATAGGTTACACTCACTGAGACACAGCATTCATATATATCCACACATTCAAACATAATATACAGGGAACTATAAAGTCTGAAAACTTCTATGTTGCCATATTTATTGAAGCACTACTCAATCACTTTGAAATTTAAATATGGATTTATTTGAATCAGTTTTAAATGTTACATAATAAAGTGTTTAAATAATGTCAGTGCTCTTGAGTTCTGAATATTTTTGTGAATGTAAAGTATATTGCATTAAACATTTTAAATTCCAAATTTTAGAAGAAAAATAACCTTTACTATAAAGATATTCTAATATATTCTATCTATGAAGTTGGAAACAGTTTACTGTGTGAGGAAACAATTGAAAATATTAGATGTCACTGATTCTAATTTGTTTAAGTATGAAATTGTGCGTGCTTCTTCCTCTTTATATTACAGCAATGTACAGTCCAAACATCAGCGCATTTGAGCATTATAGAGTTCATTCATTCTTATAGCTGAGGATTTACCTGATATCCTTTGATTTCAATCCTTATGGTCCAAAAGCTCCCGAAATGCACTAGTCTATTTTCTTAGTTTGCAATTAGGATCCTCAATAGAAAAGAAAATGATAATTTTGGTTGTAGGATTAACATTTTGTGTGCATTGAAATTATTCAATGATTACTAAATGAAAC
This sequence comes from Balaenoptera physalus, assembly GCF_965194825.1. Classification (NCBI taxonomy): domain Eukaryota; kingdom Metazoa; phylum Chordata; class Mammalia; order Artiodactyla; family Balaenopteridae; genus Balaenoptera; species Balaenoptera physalus. The sequence continues at coordinate 162,003,387 of NC_138890.1, forward strand.
TGCACAATGTCTGAATCTGATTTAAATATATACTGACTCTAAGTCACAAATTGAACATTTTAAAGAAAATGTGCACAATACTGTATTATAAAAGTCATCAATGTGTTTTTTACTTTTTAAGAAACATTTTAAATGAAGTGTGTATGATACACTCATAATAATAAATTCTCAAGTATGGTTTTTCTTTTTCCAAAATTATATATACAAAGAGCAATTTTTATGATGGTTGAGCCAAATGATTTCATATTACATTATACTGTACTATGTTATGATATATTATTACACATTATCATAATATAGTCTAATATTTTCTAGCAGTACATATCTTTATTATCATTTTATTATCACAGCATAGCATATCTTTCTGCCCTTTATCTCCCTACTGCTTTGCTGGTTATTTTCCTCTCTCCACCAACCACTCTGGAAACTTTTTTCTCTAACACCAATTTTGCCATTTTTTAAGATGATTACAAGAACCGGGGGATCTAGCTAAGATTTTCCACTATAATATATTCATTAGGCAAATATTTGATTAGGATCCTCTTGTTAAGTTTTTCAGTCACATCATCTCTTTCAACTTTTATTCTCCTTGCTCCCCAAGCAGGATGCATTCTACTTTCCACCTGCTTTATCAGCAGTTTCCAGTGTGTATCTCACCCCCTTGTGCCCCACCCCCCTGCCTTTGGGTGTAGATTTGCTCATTCAGCCTGAAATTCTTTTTTTCCCACTTCTTTGGCTTTCTGACTGTAGGGTAATTCTCTCTGCTGAACACTAATCACACTCTCCATCTCCTGCTCTAGTATTTTGCAAATACCCAACATACACTAACCAGTATTAAAATCATCTCTTTTCTTACATGCTGCTACCCACAATAAAACTCTAAGCTCTTTGCAGATAGGTGTGTTTTATATTTAGTAACCATCATAGCAAAGTTGATTGAATGAAAGAGTTGATAAAAGGTCTGAACAGAAGTAAGAGTGACCTTCTTTTCTTGCAGCCCATATGATGGGAACTCACTGCCAGCCAAGAATTAAATCTAGGCAGGATGGGCATATCTCTGTATTTATTTATATATATATATATATATATATATATATATATATATATATATATATATATATATATATATATTACTATTTTGTTGTGTCTTGTTGTTTTTATTTTAGAAATTTTTTTAGAAAAGGAGATAAGATGATATGTCTGTGACTATTTTATGCTTTTCTTTGCAATTCAGTGTCTCAGATAAACCCAACCTCCAATTGCTTGTGGACATTGAGGAAAACTCAGTTACCAATAACACAAGGAAAAGAAAGTGATCTTTGCAACATGCTGATAAAGGGGAAGTAAAACCTCCTGGCAACGTCTCAAGGCTGTACTGTTACTTTTAGGCCTTGTTACCATGTGAAGTTACTCCTCTTAGAGATGGCTAGGAAGAGGAGGTGGAGGACAACATACGATTAAGCCCTGACCTTTGCCCTTGACATTTGAAACATTCACGTTCATGAATGAAGCCGGACAAACTTACCAAATTTTAAGCCTGAAAGGGATTAGTCCAACAACTTAAATTCCCCTTTACTGCAAACAGCCCCTTTCTGGGGAGAGCCACATAACATGCCCCGTTGAGAGGGACAAAAGTAAAACAGGCAGACGAGACAGTGAAAGAGATGCTTGAAAACCTGTCTAAACTCTTTGTGCTGTGATGGGAAAACGTTCCATGCTGACCACCGAAGTTTATCTGTAGTCCACATGGACTTTGGGGAAATGTGTTTATTTTTTAATTATTTATTTTTGTTGTTATGATGTAGAATGTGCTGTGTCTGCAAATTGCTGTTTGTGGAGAGATGTCTCTGATGCCATGAACAGATACTCATAGAGTCAGGAGATGGGACCATACAGACTATGGGAATGATGTACAGGCAGGACAGACTGCCCCCTGGAGGAAGAATAAGAAGTGAAGTGTTCAAGATGCATCTTGAACTAGACCATTTACTCCATTAGGTGGTATTCAATTCTGAACAATCCAGATTTTTGGAGATCTTTTTGAGTTAAAAGGGAGTCTTACAAAGTATCAGAAGAGTATCTTTTATAATTATGTTATGTCTTTTAGTTCCGAAGAGATTGTGGGGTTGGGGGGGGGGGCAAGGTTGTTTTTATTTTTTATTTTTCATTTTTGAGTCAAAGGGTAAGAGCCCAGATCTCTAAGGATGGATTGAATTCCCACCTCCTGGGAATGGTTGTCAAACATTTTGCAAAGAGGCAGATCCTGGGGTAGGAAATGAAACTTGGGAAAGAGGCTTAGGATGGAAGTGTCCTCAGCTGAGATGGGGATCGAGGGAGGAAGGAAGGGTCACTGTGTTTTCTCTTTATGCCTTTCTCTCTTGAATATGGACTCTTAAGAATCTAGGAACGTGTAATGCCTGCCTGAATGGTAGATAGAAAGGGTCTTCTGCCACAGACTGTAACCTTATAAGTGGGCAAACAGACTGGTAAGTAGTTAGGGCAATATATGAGGGCTTTGTAAGCCAGATGAAACGTAAAGGCAATCTGAGTTTCTCTATGTTCCAATTCTCTGTCTAAACCATTGAACAAGTTTGTAAATGCTATAGTTGGTCTCTGTGCCACAGGGAATTGGAGAAGGAGTGGAATAGGAATGGTTTCTACCTTGGGCCACAATAACCAAGGGGTGAGCCATGCTTTCTTAGGCCAAATTGGGAGTGGCAGCTATGACCTGAGGGTGTGTCTGTAATCCCATTCCTGCAGAAAGAAAAATCACAGCGTGCTCCAGAGCCAAACACTGGCCCAGCCTAGGCAGGACCCTGAGTTGAGTAGAGAAAATTCAGAGGAGATTAAAAGATTTGCCAAAGTTTTCACATCTACTTCATGACTGTTCTAGAACTAGTACTAAGGTCTTTTAATTCCCAGTCAATAATTAAAGGAAAAAAAGAAGTGAAACGGTCTACATACAAGTGAATATATACGATATATATGTAACTGGCAAAAGTGATAATTAAAGAATACCCATATAGCTACCATCTAGTCTAGAAAAAAGAATATCTCCACACACTTTGAAGTGTCTTGTGGTCCCATCCTGATTGCATTTGTTTTCTTCTTCTACCCAAGGAAAACACTTTCAGAAGCCCCTTTTACCTCTAAAATTATCTGTGCTTTAGGGAGAATATATGAATTCTCATATTCTTCACTTTAAATATCATTCATAATCAAAATACATATCATTTTACTTTTTCCTTATTTTGGTCACCTATTAGAACCCTCTAAAACCTTGACATAAATCCTATTCAAAGGGAGAAAAAGACACTACCATCCCCTACCCATTAAAGGCCACACTCTTTTCTACTATGTCTCATACTCACATGCCTTCAAAATTGTAAAATAAAATTTAATTTCAAGTTTCATACGCTGATTATACTTTCCACAGTACTCATATTACTTGACTAAGGAAAGCAGGACTATGGTTTTATCTGCTTTTTCATTCTTCTTTTTCAATAGTCCCTTTATCCCCTGGTCCTTTTCCAAAGGTTCTCTATCAGATTCAGAAAATGGAATGAAATTGGCAGCTGAAGGAAATGACAAGTAGAGAGTAAAGAATCAGCTGGCTAAATGTAAATAATCTCATCTCATGGTATTCATTCATTCATTCACAAAAATTTATTGAGGTTTTACCATGTGTGTGGAACACTGCTTATTGGTGGAGACTCACAAAGTATAGTGCAATCCCCCTAAGTTCCCTGGGGGAAAAAAATGATGGAAAAATTGTATTGTCTTGAAAATATCAATGATGATTTATACTGATATTTATGTATCCATCCTAAATCTAGAATTAAATATGATTATGGGCTGAATCATGTCCCCCCTACAATTCATGTCTTGAAGTCCCATCTCCCAGTACCTCAGAATACAGCCATATTGGAGATAAGATCTTTAAAGAGGTGCTTATGCTAAAATGAGGTCTTTAGGTTGGTCCCTAATCCAATACAATTAGTGTCCTTTCAAGAAGAGGAAGAGACATCAGGAATGTACACATGCAGAGAGAGGCCATGTGAGGACACAGTGAAGGGGGTCATCTACAAGCTAAAGAGATCGGCTTCAGGAGAAGCCAAACCTGCTGATATCTTGATCTTGGACTTCAAGCCTCCAGAACTCTGAGAAAATAAATTTCTGCTGTTTAAGCCACCCTGTCTGTGGTATTTTGTTATGGCAATCCTAGCAAACTAATACAAATACCTGAGTTGACAGCCTTGTCAGAAAATATATAGTTTGGATTGTTGTCAACTAAATAAAAAATGTGCTCTTTATTATTCATTTTCCCAATTCTTTATTTGCATCACTCTCCATGATTTTAAATTTTACATTGTTAAATATAGTTGTAATTCAGCGACATGCACACCAGGGGGCAAACCTGCTCTGAATTTCTATTTCTTACTTGTAAAGGATGGACTGTTCGAAAACCAAATGACCATAAATGCTTATAGTGTGTATGTTCTACCAAACAAAGCATAGGCAGAAGCTTAGATTGCTGGACAAAAATGTGGACATGTCATTCAAGAATGAGATTCTCCCTCAAATGAATCTTCTCATTCTACTTCATGTCAGACATAATGGAATCCTTGGTCTCTTTGTTCTCTCAAGGATCCATTTACTCTACGTGATTTAAAGTCAGCTTTTAAAAATGATTCTGCAGGCACAGCACCGTCTAGTGCTCTTCACTCTTGGTATTTTACCACGTACCGTTAAAAAACATTAAAATGTATTTTTATAAATAGAAATATAAACTTTGTTATATTCATTAACATAACAGTTAATATGCCAAGGGTATTCTTTGGTAGTAGTAGTAGTTGGAAATGGCAGCAGAATACCCAAAAACTCCCCTATCATCTGACACACATTTCATAACATTAAAAAAACCCCTAATTTTAACATTCATGAAACCCATATTATAAAGGATATGTACTGATTTTGCTGTCTACTTTTTCTTCATCAACAAAATGAAATTTATTGACAGCTACAAAATCAGCACTGTTCATGAACCAAGTTTTCAGCAGGAATCATTTCTTTAGAAAGAAGTTTGTCTGTTGGCACAGATTTCTAGGTATTTTCATGATTTTCCAAGGCACAAATTCTCAGAGTTTCATACCAATGTGCATAAAGCTATTCTAGACACTCATCGCCTGTGTTTTCAACTGTGGGTGAGTATATGTGGGTATGTGTCCATGTACGTGTAGTAAGCTTAGGAGTGTTAAGATAGTACGTGGGCAATAAAGTGTTCCTGGAAATAATAGGAAATGTAGCAGAGAAGAAAACGAAACAACACACTGCACACTGGCCCTGGGAGTCTGCACTGATAAAGAAAGACGGAGCTTATTAAAACTCACTACAGGAGCCGAGAAAGTCCAGCTACAGTTAGAAATTATTATTTCATTGCTTGTTCACCTTTAAGACACTAAAGGCAATCTCCTTAGAAGCAGGTGTTTCTGTTGGGATTACTAAAGTGACCTATGGAAGGGGGGCTATAGCCAGTTAAGGTACCTTGCTTATGAGTGGGTGCAGGGCTGGAGCGCCATTTACCAAGGGAGAGGATCAGCTCTGTTTATTCAAGGAGAAATGATTGGACACTGAGTCTGCTCTCCCTAAATACAAACTCCAAGTCCAGGAGTCACCTGCAGGATAGGAGGTACTGAGTTCTTTACACCAGGGAGTACAGATGACTCATTGATGCCAGTAACAGTGGCCTCTGCAACACTAAATACTGGGAGCTGACTCTCTGGTTGATTCTCTGACTGTTTCTATACTTCAGACGAGCAATGGCTAACATATATGGTGCTTCAGAGGAACTCACTGTAATTAATTCGCAGGTGTACCTGAGTCCTTCTGCTGTAGTGGAACTATGTTAAACCAAGAGATTTGTGTGAATCTTGCTACCCAAGATTCTTTAGAGCTGAGAATCTCTTTCCATTCTAGTGAATTTTCAACTGAGCAAAACTTTACAAAGTTTTGTATATGTATATGTAAGAAAAAGTGGAAATTGTAACGTTCAGTCTGTTATTTACTTGATGCCTAGAAAGGGTTAAGGAGCATTTGCTCTGTGCAAAGGACTTAGCTAATACTCCCCCCACCCCCAAATTCCTGGAGTTTCTCTCTCTCTTTCTTGTTTGTTTGCTGGGTCATTTGATAATTTCGTGGGGTTTTGTGAGTGGGTTATTTTTGTTTTACCATGGGAATTGTTATACTGAAGGCAGAAATTATGGATAAATTGTAAATTAACTGTTTAAAGGGAAAGATCTTAGGTACACATCTGGTCTGATTTTTCCTCTTCTACCTCTACTGCCAAAAGAATACAATGTCACATTCTCAACAAGAAAGGCTACTGACAAAGACAATGAAAAACTTATACATCCTTAGCATCCAGAATTATCCAATATTGGAATGTTTTACTGAATAAAAGAATTGAGATTATAACACTGGGTCAGAAGCTACTATGATTTTCACCGTGCTCTGAGAATTTCTAGGCATTTTCAATTTCAGTTCTCATCACAACCTGATGAAGTAGGTACTGTCATCCCTATTTTACAAACAAGGTGGAAAAGTTAAATATATCCAAGGTCATGGAGATTACATAGTTGCAGAGCCAGATTTCAATAAACCCATGCTCCTTCCCTGGTTAAACCAAGTGGTTTTTCAAGGCAATGGACAATATTTGCAAACCAAATGTTGCAGTTTATCCCACAGATTACTGTATCTGTTTACCGTTTCAAATTGTATCTGAACATCCTGCATTATAAATGTAACTTACCATAACTGTAGATACTACTTTATATATATATGGTTATGTGCTTTATTGATAGCACCAGCTCTAAAACACAATCTGTTTTTGAAAATGTAAGTGGGAAAGGGATTAGAATTTCTTATGCTAACTGACAACAGTCATATTAAACATAAGATCAAATACTTCATTTATGAAATTCTAGTTAAGTATTAATCTATAATGCTTCAGGAAGAGGCCAGAAAATTAAAACAGATTTACAGTTTAATAATAAAGCCATAAAAAATAATATGCACAAACTATTTTACCAATAAAATAAAATTACCATTTTATTCGAAGGGCAATACCACATGTGATTCTCAAATAAATATTTTTCAGTAACCTTAACATTTGAATCAAGATGATTATTCAAATAATTCCCAATTTCACTCCATGCCTACTTTTTTTGTTTTATGGATGGAAATATACTTCAAAGCTTCAAATCATTTCAAGGCACTGGAGATCAATGTTAGTTAGTACAATGATAAAATTCTTTATTGTAGTTGTTACTTCACTATTTTCAATAATGTAATAGTTAGAAATGAAAGCTATAAACATAAAGTAGTATATGCTTCGACCTCAAACTACATCATATGTTTATAACAAGACACAAAAATAAAAATCTAGTCCAAATGCCCAGCCTATAAGACATCATAAAATAAGAGAAAATACGAACAGGTATAATCCAAAAGTTTTTATGAAATTTGTTTCATCTCTACAATTCCCTTTTACTTACTCCAACATCCCCCTTTTAGGAATCTCAACATTACAACATTAAGTTGTACTTTTTTTTTTTATGTCAGAGTTCTTCTTAAGATATGACAAAAAGAGAAAGTCTGCTATAGCTATCCAAAGCAGGAATGAGCAACATGCAAAAATATACTTGTAAGAGACAGTGATACATATTTTAACAGGAAAAATATCACTTCTTTTAAGGAAATTTCCATTCTATCCTGTAAATCCCCCTTTTGTGAGCCCTTGACTATTTTAAACCATTAAGAAACTGCCCCATTTATATTTTAATAAAGCAGTATTGGTTTACATTAATTTGGGTCAACATTCTATCCAATGTGTCATCACTTTCGAGAAGGAATATATTGCGATAACTCCAAGAGCAATAATTTCAAATCTTCAGCAAATGAAAAACAGAACTAAAAGAAAAATTGTCATCTCTGAATGTGAAGATTAATTTAAAGTTTCACCTGAGGTCAACAGATCTTCTTCCCTTCCTTCAATACAAACAACACAAAGTATTTTATGAGTTAAGAAATACACTTCCCAAAAGCCAACCAACCTGATCAAATTAAGACTGGGTATAACCAGGCTACGCCTGGGCAGACACAAGAGCTTTCAACTGGTGATTAAGATACTGATTTGGGGTTACATATTCATAAGGACACAGAGATTTTTTATAAGAAAATCCAGAGTCAAAGTAAATAATCCACATTGAAATTTGTAAATGGATGCTCAGATGTAAACTCTTTTGAAACTGAAACTAAATAAGTTACAAAGATGATAAAGGCCAGAGTTTCCTTTCAGCTGCTTTGCCAACTACACTCTTAGTCTTAAAGGGACCTTGCTGAGAGACAGGGGGGTCATTTAAGGACTCAGCTCCACCCATGTAAGTGATATCAAGTGATGGCGACTTTCTTACAAGTTGAAGGTGGGATGTGTGAAATGGGGGCTTCAGAACAATATGCCTACAAATTTATTACCACCTAGAACTGCCTAAAAGGGAACTGGAACCCCTTAATTTCATCATGCCCTTCCCTTCTGTTGGGGATACAGACATGATTGTGATGATGCTAATGACAATGTGTTTATCAAGAAGAAGGAGAGAACGATGGCATTAAAGTAGGATATGGAAAGTACAGAGCAGGTATAGTTTACATTCTTCAGAGATAACTATCTTAATTGAGAAAAAAGCTATGAAATGACTACCTAATTTCCTGACTCTCAGTCATGACTACACATTAAAATTACTTTGAATGAATGAAATCCATATATGAGACCTAGTACTAAAGATTCTGATTCACCTAGTCTTGGATGGAACCTGGGATTCAATAGGTAAATCATCTCACCAGGTGTTTTTAATGTGCTTCCAAAAAGGAGAATTTTGGTTCAAAGTTCTCAATAAGCTCTTGAAACTGTGATATGACTACAGTTTGCAGGGGAGATCTACAAGGTTTTGTTTCATCTTCCCAATTGTCTGAATACACTTTTCCCTCTTCTAGACCAACTATGTATCAATCTGACTTGCTCCAAATGTGTAGAAACTGTGTAACACCCAACAGGAAGGAAGAGCGATTAGGAATGTAAATGATGGCTTACAGATTGGGAGCTAGCAGCTGATTGGCTCGTTTATCTTTGTGGAGAGTGTTTTAACAACAGAGACATTACTTCCCCTAAATAGAGACACAATTGTGTCTAATTGTGAGTTAAGGATCTCATGGAGGCAGTAAATGGACTTTTACCTGGAAGGTTACAAGTTTTTGCCAGAATTGAAATTCAGTTGAAGAGTTAGTTATGAGGTAACCTGGCCAAAGAATTCAGGAAAATTGCAAAGTTTTTGGAAAAATGACAGAATGTCCTCAGTTATTATGCGTGTCCTTTGATATGGTAAGAGAATGTACTGACCATCATGAAGACACCACTATAATATTAAGGGTTCAGGGACCAAGAAAGCCCTTCTCAACATTGCCCATGTGGTTTTGGTGATTTTTGAAATTATAGGATATTTTGCTCCCTAACAGCATTTGAGCTAAGAAAGTATGCTGTACAAGAATAAGTAGTAATTTTGATTCTCTAAGAATGCACAGCTACCCTTTTTTTAGTCTCTTTTTTTTTTCTTCAATGTTTTGAATACCTAAAGAGACAGAGGAAAGGAACAGCACTGGAAATGTAGGACTTCAAAGAAGTCATCCTTGATGAGAAGGGAGTATTAAACAGTAGATGTAATGTGTATGTCATTTTGGACAATTACTTTTTTTCACCATTGATAGAGGGAATCTTCCAAGGTTCCCTGAACAGAATTTGAATTTAACATCAGACTGCTATTTTCCCTGATGACAATCTAGATCTAATCAAATTGAATTTCAGAAATAAAAGCTTTTTTTTTTTTTTTCGGTGTGTTTATCACATGCCTTACAAATAATTTCTGCACATTTTTTGAAGTTATTTTTATTTCTAAAGTCCACACGACAATGAGAATAATTGCTCTAATTATTGATAAACTGTTGAAGTCACAGCTTTGCTCCAAAAAAGCTTTAACTTTGCTTGTAGCATTTTTTGCTACATACAAACGTTTCGGTTGTCAAAATCACCAAAGTGAGTGTGTGTATGTGGTTTCTAGACTTACGATTCTGCCAAAAAAAGCTTTCCACGCACCTAATCATCCATTTTTTTCTTCAAGTAACCTTATGAATTTATTTTTAAGTATTTATTTTGTATTAAGAGGCAGGTAGAAATTTAACCTATATTTCCCCACTGATAAGACACCACAACATTTCACAAACTAAATCTCCTATGTTGATTTCTTCCTAGCTTCTAAATGACCATTAAGCTGTGTGTCTATTTATTTTTTAGTGACCAAGAGGTTTAACCACAAAAATTTCTCATTTAATATTTTCTACTAATAATATAATATTTTACTACTCTTTCTCAGGATTGTGTGATTATTTAGTATTTAATGTCTACAAAGAACTTTAGAGTCACATGGAAGATAGAGATTAACTGAGGAGAATCGATAATGCAATCATTAATTTCATTACCTAAAAACAAGTTATTTCCTATTTATTTCATTAACTATTCAAATCTGTTTTAGGTTTAATATAGGTTTTGCCCTTATCTTGTCAGACTTATTCTCATTTATATATTTCTCTCCTTATTACAGATAAAATTTTGATTCCATTATATTTTTTGTTTGGTATTTCTAGAAATAGTAAAATTGATATTTATATTTATCTGTATCCATTTGTCTTGCTGGCTTTTCTTATTGGTTCTAATGATATTTTGTTGTTCTGGTACTCTCCTGTTTCTCAGCAGTACTATTTTTTTTAGGAGTTTTCAGGTATAAAGTAAAATCAGATGCAGTCAATAATTTGCCTCCTTTATTTCCTAATATTTAACTTCTGATTTTTCTTCGGCCACCTTGCATTGACTTCTTCTTCCAGTAAATATTAAATAATAGTGATGCTAGTAAGCATTGTTTTATTGATCCTGATTTTATATGTGAATGCATGTAGGTATATGTATGTGTGTGTGTGTGTGTGTGTGTGTGTGTGTGACAGAGAGAGAGAGAGAGAGAGAGAAATTGTGTAGAAAATGAGAGAAAAAGGACTCATGTTGAATATTATTAAATGCATTTTCTTTTTTCCTTTTCTTTTCTTTTTACTTTTTAACTCCATAAACCCCTGTTGAGGAAGCAAGCCCTCCTTTGTGCCATTGTGTATCTTCCATTAGTTAGAAGATTCTGAGAGTTAAGAATGATAATCTAATTTTCTGTCATACAGAGCAGAGCTCTTAGTAAATAAATGTTTGTTATTTGGGGATATAATTCAATTCCCTTTATGTCACAAATAGAAAATACTTCTTTGGTGGTAGCCTTGAATAGGCAGCTTTTGCAAAAATGTAGATCCTGTTAGAAGAGAATAACAGATTCCAGAGGCTTAAGGTGTCTGCAAGGATCATATGCAATCCAGGGAAAAAAAAATTATTGTAATACCAGCATGATCTTAAACTTCAGTTCTGAAATTAGATATATATGTTTTCCCCATTCTTTTCAAACATTTCACGTTGCCACAGGCTATCAGGAATCACCTCACACCAAACTGTTTATAAACCCACCATGCTATTCAAAGGTTTAGAACAGCCTACTAGAAATGTGTTTTGTTAAGCTACATCTATATGATAATGGTAGTCAAACAGAGTATAATTGTACAAACTGAAAGTGAACCCATAGTTGGAATAATGTTGGCCATTTATAATAGCAACATAGTCATCATTAGAGTGAATATTCTTTGTTTATCTTGACAATAATAATCCCAAATGTCACACCAGAGCATTAATTCAAAGAGACAGCACAATGGTACCCCTGTGAGCTTTCCCAACTTCCTCGGGTGTTCTTTCAAACCTTCCATAATCTATTAATGACACAACTTTAATGGGGAGCTTTCCAAATCTGCCATAGCACTAGCCAATAGTAACACCACCCTACCTACCTTTCTATGGGGCTGCCAGTATAATATAAGAATTCCAGAACATGAAGAGAGTTGCTTGGAGTATATTAATTGCTGCCTACAAAAATAACTCACATTACATTCCCTTTGGCTGAATTTTTATAGTCTGTGTGATTAACTCTTACTGAAACACTCTTTCTAGAGGCAAAATAAATGAGGGTGAGAATGGGGAGGCACAACACAAAGAAACAAGAAGAAAATAAAGTCTTAGTATGACTTTTAAATCCAAGTAACTTTGCTTTAACTCAGGTGCATTGCCATGAAGGCACTGAGCCCAGCAAGCTTCAGAACTTTTTTTTTTAATTTTTATTTTATATTGGAGTATAGTTGATTAACAATGTTTTGTTAGTTTCAGGTGTACACCAAAGTGATTCACTTATACATATACATGTATCTATTCTTTTTCAAATTCTTTTCCCATTTAGGTTATTACAGAATATTGAGCAGCATTCCCTGTGCTATACAGTAGGTCCTTGTTGGTTACCTATTTTAAATATAGCAATGTGTACATGTCAGAATCCTTATTTGTATAGACTTCTTTCAACACCCAAGGAGAGACCCCAGCAGTGTATGCTATGATATCACCATGAGCTTTTTGTAAACTTGTAAAGATACAATTTTTTTTTAACTAGACTTGACTAAGTCCATTGTCTCCTGCCATTTAACTATCCCCACTTGCTTTCATGATTCCTCTCTTGTCCATTGCTGTTGAATGACCATAAGTATAACTGAAATGCAACAAAGGAAAGGCTGACTTGGGGGTATACATAGTTTGGGTTTAGTGGTGTGTATTTACAAAGTTCACAGTCACTCTGAGCAGAGTGAATTTATTGGTTGGCTCCAGCATGTAAGGGCTGCCACGGACATGCTTATACTCCCTGTGCCAACTCACTGTGCATAGGGGCAAGCAAGCCCTAGCCTGGAGGATGCTCTGGGAGGTGAGACATGCTCTGCAGCCCCTGGCACCAGGTGTGTGAGGGCAGTGAGGGAGCAACAAGACTTGGAAAGAATGGAGCCAGAGGCAGCCTGCAGAAAAATTTTCCATCGTCAGCAATGGAAAAATGTAATGGTGGATTCATTTCTCAATAAAACCTATTCAAACTGGAAATTCTTGTCTTAGAAATATATTTTAAAATAAGGTACATAAAAGAATGTGCTAGACGTTTTGGAAAAAAAAATCCTTTTTGTTGGGAATATTGCACAACAGATTTCATTGGAATTCCTGGAAGGAATTGCATAACCTGCCACCCACATCAAAACAGCTCACTTGGAGAAGAAGCAAGAAGAACTACAATCCTGCAGCCTGTGGAATGAAAACCACATTCACAGAAAGATAGACAAGATGAAAAGGCAGAAGGCTATGTACCAGATGAAGGAACAAGATAAAATCCCAGAGAAACAACTAAATGAAGTGGAGATAGGCAGCCTTCCAGAAAAAGAATTCAGAATAATGATAGTGAAGATGATCCAGGACCTCGGAAAAAGAATGGAGGCAAAGATCGAGAAGACGCAAGAAATATTTAACAAAGACCTAGAAGAATTGAAGAACAAACAGAGATGAACAATACAATAACTGAAATGAAAACTACACTAGAAGGGATCAATAGCAGAATAACTGAGGCAGAAGAACGGATAAGTGACCTGGAAGACAGAATGGTGGAATTCACTGCTGCAAAACAGAATAAAGAAAAAAGAAATGAAGACAGCCTAAGAGACCCCTGGGACAACATTAACTGCAACAACATTCACATTACAGGGGTCCCAGAAGGAGAAGAGAGAGAGAAAGGACCTAAGAAAATATTTGAAGAGATTATACTCGAAAACTTCCCTAACATGGGAAAGGAAATAGCCACCCAAGTCCAGGAAGTGCAGAGAGTCCCATACAGGATAAACGCAAGGAGAAACATGCTGAGACACATATTAATCAAACTGGCAAAAATTAAAGACAAAGAAAAATTATTGAAAGCAGCAAGGGAAAAACGGCAAATAACATACAAGGGAACTCCTGTAAGGTTAACAGCTGATTTCTCAGCAGAAACTCCACAAGCCAGAAGGGAGTGGCATGATATACTTAAAGTGATGAAAGGGAAGAATCTACAACCAAGATTACTCTACCTGGCAAGGATCTCATTCAGATTCGATGGAGAAATCAAAAGCTTTACAGACAAGCAAAAGCTAAGAGAACTCAGCACCACCAAACCAGCTCTACAGCAAATGCTAAAGGAACTTCTGCAAGTGGGAAACACAAGAGAAGAAAAGGACCTACAAAAACAAACCCAAAACAATTAAGAAAATGGTCATAGGAACATACATATCGATAATTACCTTAAATGTGAATGGATTAAATGCTCCAACCAAAAGACACAGGCTCGCTGAATGGATGCAAAGACAAGACCCATACATATGCTGTCTACAAGAGACCCACTTCAGACCTAGGGACACATTCAGACTGAAAGTGAGGGGATGGAAAAAGATATTCCATGCAAATGGAAATCAAAAGAAAGCTGGAGTAGCAATACTCATATCAGATAAAATAGACTTTAAAATAAAGAATGTTACAAGAAACAAGGAAGGACACTACATAATGATCAAGGGATCAATCCAAGAAGAAGATATAACAATCATAAATATGCTCCAACATAGGAGCACCTCAATACATAAGGCAACTGCTAACAGCTATAAAAGAGGAAATCGACAGTAACACAATAATAGTGGGGGACTTTAACACCTCACTTACACCAATGGACAGATCACCCAGAATGAAATTATATACGGAAACAGGAGCTTTAAATGACACAATAGACCAGATAGATTTAATTGATATTCATAGGATATTCTATCCCAAAACAGCAGATTACACTTTCTTCTCAAGTGTGCATGGAACATTCTCCAGTATAGATCATATCTTGGGTCACAAATCAAGCCTCAGTAAATTTAAGAAAATTGAAATCATATCAAGCATCTTTTCTGACCATAACGCTATGAGATTAGAAATGAATTACAGGGAAAAAAACGTAAAAAACACAAACACATGGAGGCTAAACAATATGTTACTAAATAACAAAGAGATCACTGAAGAAATCAAAGGGGAAATCAAGGGATGCCTGGAGGAAAATGACAATAGGGATATGATGATCCAGAGCCTATGGGATGCAGCAGGGATAGTTCTAAGCAGGAGGTTTGTAGCAATACAATCCTATCTCAAGAAACAAGAAAAATCTCAAATAAACAATCTAGAGAAGAAGGAACTAGAGAAAGGAACAAACAATACCCAAAGTTAGTAGAGAAAGAAATCATAAAGATCAGAGCAGAAATAAATGAAATAGAAACAAAGAAAACAGTAGCAAAGATCAATAAAATTAAAAGCTCGTTCTTTGAGAAGATAAACAAAATTGATAAACCATTAGCCAGACTCATCAAGAAAAAGAGGAAGAGGACTCAAATCAGTAAAATTGGAAATGAGAAAGGAGAAGTTACAGTGGACACAGCAGAAATACAAAGCATCCTAAGAGACTACTACAAGCAACTCTATGCCAATAAAATGGACAACCTGGAAGAAATGGACAAATTCTTAGAAAGGTATAACCTTCCAAGACCGAACCAGGAAGAAATAGAAAATATGAACAGACCAATCACAAGTAATGAAACTGAAGCTGTGATTAAAAATCTTCCAACAAACAAGGGTCCAGGACCAGATGGCTTCACAGGTGAATTCTGTCAAACATTTAGAGAAAAGCTAACACCCATCCTTCTCAAACTCTTCCAAAGAATTGCAGAGGAAGAAACACTCCCAAACTCATTCTATGAGGCCATCATCACCCTGATACCAAAACCAGACAAAGATACTACACAAAAAGAAAATTACAGACCATATCACTGATGAATATAGATTCAAAACTCCTCAACATAATACTAGCAAGCAGAATAAAAGAACACATTAAATGGATCATACACCATGATCAAGTGGGATTTATTCCAGGGATGCAAGTGTTCTTCAATATAAGCAAATCAATCAATGTGATACACCATATTAACAAATTGAAGAATAAAAACCATATGATCATCTCAATAGATGCAGAAAAAGCTTTTGACAAAATTCAGCACCCATTTATGATGAAAAATCTCCAGATGGTGGGCACAGAGGGAACCTACCTCAACATAATAAAGGCCATATATGACAAACCCACAGCAAACATCGTTCTCAGTGGTAAAGAACTGAGGGCATTTCCTCTAGGATTGGGAATGAGACAAGGATGTCCACTCTCACCACTATTGTTCAGCATGGTTTTGGAAGTCTTAGCCACGGCAATCAGAGAGGAAAAGGAAATAATGGCAATACAAATTGGAAAAGAAGTAAAACTGTCCGTGTTTGCAGATGACATGATACTATACATAGATAATCCTAAAGATGCCACCAGAAAACTACTAGAGCTAATCAATGTATTTGGTATAGTTGCAGGATACAAAATTAATAGACAGAAATCTCTTGCATTCCTATACACTAACAGCAAAATATCAGAAAGAGAAATTAAAGAAATAATCCCATTCACCATTGCAACAAAAAGAATAAAATACCTAGGAATAAACCTACCTAAGGAGGTAAAAGACCTGTACTCATAAAACTATAAGACACTGATGAAAGGAATCAAAGATGACATGAAACAAACAGATGGAGAGATATACCAAGTTCTTGGATTGGGAAAAATCAATATTGTGAAAATGACTATACTACCCAAAGCAATCTACAGATTCACTGCAATCCCTATCAAATTACCAATGGCATTTTTTACAGAACTAGAACAAAAAATCTTAAAATTTGTATGGAGACACAAAAGACCCCAAATAGTCAAAACAATCTTGAGGGGAAAAAACACAGCTGGAGGAATCAGACTCCCTGACTTCAGACTATACTACAAAGCTACAGTGATCAAGACAGTATGGTACTGGCACAAAAACAGAAATGTAGATCAATGGAACAGGATAGAAAGCCCAGAGGTAAACCCACACACCTATGGTCAACTAATCTATGGCAAAGGAGGCAAGGTATGCAGTGGAGAGAAGACAGTCTCTTCAATAAGTAGTGCTGGGCAAACTGGACAGCTACATGTAAAAGAATGAAATTAGAGCACTCCCTAACATCATACATAAAAATAAACTCAAAATGGATTAGACCTAACTGTAAGACCGGACACTATAAAACTCTTAGAGGAAAACATAGAAAGAACACTCTTTAACATAAATCACAGCAAGATCTTTTTTGACCCACCTCCTAGAGTGATGGAAGTGAAAACAAAGGTAAACAAATGGGCCCTAATGAAACGTGGGAGCTTTTGCACAGCAAAGCAAACTATGAACAGGATGAAGGGACAACCCTTAGAATGGGAGAAAATATTTGCAGGTGAATGAATGGACAGAGGATTAATCTCCAAAATATATAAACAGCTCAGGCAGCTCAATATTAAAAAAACAAACAACCCTATCAAAAAATGAGCAGAAGACCCAAATAGACATTTCTCCAAAAAAGACATACAGATGGCCAAGAGGCACATGAAAAGCTTCTCAACATCACTTATTATTAGAGAAATGCAAATCAAAACTACAATGAGGTATCACCTCACACCGGTTAGAATGGGTATCATCAGAAAATCTATAATTTTCAACAACAAAGGCTGGAGAGGGTGGAGAAAGGGAACCCTCTTGTGCTGTTGGTGGGAATGTAGGTCGATACAGCCACTATGGAGAACAGTATGGAGGTTCCTTAAAAAACTAAAAATAGAATTACCATATGACCCAGCAATCCCACTACTGGACATATACCCAGAGAAAACCATAATTCAAAAAGACATGTGCACCCCAGGGTTCATTGCAGCACTATTTGCAGTGGCCGGTCATGGAGGCAACTTAGATGCCCACCAATGGACAAATGGATAGGGACGATGTGGTACATATATCCAATGGAATATTAGTCAGCCATAAAAAGGAACAAAACTGGGTCATTTGTAGAGATGTGGATGGACCTAGAGACTCTCATGAGGGGTGGGGTGAGTCAGAAAGAGAAGGACAAATATCATATGTTAGTGCATATGTGTGGAGTCTAGAAAGATGGTACAGATGAACTGGTTTGCAGGGCAGGGGTGGAAACACAGATTAGAGAACAAATGTATAGACACCATGGGGGGAAATTGGGGGTGGGGGGTTGGTGGTGGTGAGATGAACTGGGAGATTGGGATTGACATGTATACACTAATATGTATGAAATGGATGACTGATAACAAGCTGCTGTATTAAAAATAAAATAAAATAAAATTCAGAAAAAAAAAACTGACTAATAAAATTTTGATTAATAAAAATATTGAAATAATTTTCTGGATATAGTGATTTTTTTGTCTGTCAGTTTTTGACAATTGTAATTCTTATTCCTTTTCTCATTGTAAATAAATCTTCTCATTTTTAATCTAACTTTGCGGTTGTCATTTTCTTTATTTTCCTTGAGGAAAACCTCTAATATTGTACAAGCTTCAAGCTTCCACAGTTTCTGCATCTACCTTCATTGTACTAGTAGTAGTATTGTTATTGTTATTTTGTAATCAGAAAATCCACTTCTGACAATGAAAACTGTAAGTCTGGAGCTCTGAGTCTCAAAACCATTTTCTACTTGAAAAATAAGTGACTTTTATGAGGCAATTAAAAATTCCAAATTAAAATACTCTGTTAAATAATTAATTTCTCCATTTCTCGAATGATTTTATTTACTGTTCAATGGGTGCCAACTGAGGTAAAAGTAAATGCTAGCAATAAGCCCAAGAAAATGTTATCAGAAATGTACTCTTCAAGGCTACAAGTTGTACACAATAATGTGACTATACTATTTTCAGTTATTTAAGAGTCCAGTCTTGAAGCCAGAGCCTCTGCATCTTCTGAGCTGAGGGAGGAATAAGCACCACTAGGCTTGATCTTCCCAGGCTCCAGTGTTTCATGTCTTTCATTAGATACAGAGAAATGCAAGGATATTGTTGGAAAGCAGAAGTGAGCGAGCCAAGACTCAGTGAAAAATATGTACCCTGTTGTCTCAAGTTCCCTGTATGTGGGAAGGGAGTGCCAGGTATGTGTGAGGTGGGACTCTTCCGAGGGTGGGGGGATGTGCTGGGAAAATTTCCCCAAATTGAGCTTCTCAAATGGGAAGACAGATGAGCCTGGAGTCCAAGGCTATAGGAGGAAGAGGCCAAGAGCATCTAAGATCCTTGTACGTGCAAGACAACAAACCTGATAGGAAGTGACAGAGGAATTATCTTTGGTTGGGACAACCCAGAATTTTTGCAAGTTGAGATAGTGGCAACTTTCCTGCCTTAGTGCATAATTAATGCAGCCACAGAACATCCCATGAGAAATCGGATTCCTTATTATATATCGCCCCAAGATATTTGGTAAACTGAAGCAGATATATTGCTGAAGATGTCCTGGACTGAAACACGTATAACCTCCCACAGTCAGATACCACACCCAGATGCAAGCAGTAAGCCCACCCCTACGCAATTTGCTCTCATTTTGGAGAAACCATGTTCCAAATGTGAAGATCTAACTGAGCCACATTTTTGAAGATGCCTGGAAGGAATTGATATTGAGTTTCTTTGCTGTGCTTTTCTGAGAACTTATTCTGCTAAAGGATCAAATAACCACTTCAGAAAATAAAACAGTGGGTAATACTCAATGACAGCACTCCTTTTCACTACATAAAAATGCCTGAAGTAAGACATTCCTACCGTACACAAAATCTATGTTATAAGTAGGGTGTGATTAACAAATTATTGCCTAGCACCGTATGAAATCGCTCCCATTCATTTGTTTTTGACCTACAACATGGCAAGATCTAAAAAAAATGGCATATAAGAATATGGCTCTACTCAAAAAAAAAGCTATAATTTGCTTAAAAATGATGTCAAACATATTCCGCAACTTTACCATCCCTAGAAAATCTGTGGCAATGATAGTAAATTATAAACCACCTCTATACAACCTCTCATGGATATGTTCATGGAGAGCCAGACTAGCAAACAAGAAGTCAAAATTGGCATGTGAGAGAGAATACCGGAAAGGAAAGTTGACAGCTGAGTACAGCCACTAAGAGTGGGCACAGCAACAAAGGTATTCAATTTGTAGAAGAGATGGATGCAGAAAACCAGAGAATCCCCAGGGTCAGGCAACAATGTGATTGATGGCTTCTGCCCTTGGCCCAGGAAGAAGGAGCAAGGGATCTGCCTGCAACAGGAGCAAAGGGAAAAAAACCCATGTCAGAAAGATAGGACATTGTCCCTGATATGAGGTGAACCATGGAAATAACTAGAGCACTCACATGCAGAAAAATAGCTACTGAGGTATTTAATTCTTGGTATGCTCTCAAACCATCACACCCCAGGTGGGGATGTTAAAAATAACAGTGGCTCCCAAACATTTCCACAGGCTGTACACAAGAGATGGCAGAGACAATGTCACTACTAACATAAGGACATGGTCAAGAATCAACAGATATTTAGACAAAGCCAAAACTGGCAAATAAGGATAAGAAGCCCAATAAGAAGGAGAAACTATATCTCTAAAAAAATCAATAGAACCAACAAAATAGGACATTAGGTTGAGAATAATTAATATATTCAGGAAGACTATTAAGGATGTCACATTCAAGAAACAAGATAAAGCTGCCAACTAAAAATATTGTAGGTATTGTATAGCAGTATCTGTATATACACATGCTTTGCTGATAACCTTTTAAAGTTTAATAGATGTTCTGAATAAGTGGATAAGAATAAAAAAGTTATCAGCTAGAAGATTAAGCTGAGTAATTTTCCCAGAATGCAATTCAAAAATGATAGAGAAGGGAAGGCAAAAAGAAAAATTAAGAGTCAGATAAAGCATGCTCAGAAGTCCTAGTATCTGCCTAATTATAGAATTAGAGAAAAGAAATGAAGAGAGATAGGTATTTTTAAAAAAGAATCATTAGCAAAAATTCTGAAGAACTAATACTTGAGTATTTAGATTGAAAGGGTCCACTGAAGGCCAAGAAAGATATAAAAATAAAAACAACCAGCACCTTGACATATACCAGATTCTCAAGAAGCATAGCACAGGGAGATCAGCTCGGTGCTTTGTGTCCACCTAGCGGGGTGGGATAGGGAGGGTGGGAGGGAGACTCAAGAGGGAGGAGATATGGGGATATATGTATATGTATAGCTGATTCACTTTGTTATACAGCAGAAACTAACACACCATTGTAAAGCAATTATGCTCCAATAAAGATGTTAAAAAAAAAAAAAAAAGAATAAAGGATAAGGGAGGAAAACAAAATCTAGGATCTTCTAAGGAAGAAAACAATTTTTTTAAAGTTCCTAGAGTGAAACAAAAGCCACATTTACATGACTTCTTATCAGCAACATTGTGTGGAAAAAGACTATAGCATAATACATACAAAAACTTGAGGACTAAATGTGGCTTAAAAATCTTATCCAGAATTCTATACCCAGCCAATTTTTGTCAACTCAAGTCTGGAAAACAAACAAAGCAAAACCATCAAGAAACTATAAGAATCACAGACTTGTACATCTAAAACATAACATAGCCTCAAAAGATGAAAATCAGAAACTAATAAAACTGAAACTGGAAGCTGATGAATTAGTAATAATTGTGAATGTCTTTAAATATAGCTCTTAGAAAAGAAAACTCACGTACAAAACTATAAAGAATGTAATAAACACATCTAAAAAGCATTATATGTGTATTAACAAATACAAAAGAAATATTCATAAAAGTGCCCATGTAATTGGTGAAAAGAAAATCTTAGTATATCCCTCAAAATGGTACATTTAATCCATGTTCACTAACCACAGTACCATAAATTTAGGAATCAAAATAGTATTTATAAAAATAATAACAAAAAGGCCAAATACTTGGGAATTTCAAATATATACTCCTAAATTATGTCTGATTTAAAGATTAGCTAAAAATGGAAATTACAAACTATCTAGAACAGAACAGTATAAATACACTACATCAAACACTGAGGACTACAAAAAAAATTATTTATAGGAATATTTATTGTTTAATTTGTGAAAGGATTTCAATCTAAAATGGAACCAGAGGAAATGACATGGAGAATCTCATGCAGGCACCCTCAGAAGAATGGAACTTAAGAACCGTAAGACAGATTTAGGGTAAAAGCCTGATTTACAGAAGACAGATTTATCTCCTGACCAAGGAATATCCCAAGAATCTCTCCCCATCCTCAAGCCAATGAACTTACAGCTCAGACTCTGGACTTCTTCCTGTTTCAGCTCTGTGCCCACAAGTCTAGCCCACTCCAAATGCTCAACCGACTTGCCTGTAGCTGGTTATAGCATGCGTTTCCCAAATTGCAGTTCTTCTGCTGTTCCCAAATAAACTCAATTTCTGGTAATTTGAGCTTACCTTGGTTTACCTCTTTAGTTAGGTTGACAAATTGAAGAGGATAGGGAAAAAGAAAAAGAAAAACCTAAAGATAGTGGTATATAGCACATCCAATAAATATGTAAAAATATATTAAGGAGATGGAAAACAAAACCAATTCACCAACAAAATGGAAAGTTTGTTCCAAAAAGCTATGTCAGATTGACCTTTGCAAATAATAAAGAAAAATTGAGAGAAGTTAAAAAAGTAACATTTGAATGAAAAATAAAGTACAATGACAAAAATATTTTAAGTAAAAAAGAAAACCAAATATGGCAACATGCAAAAGTAAAACAAATTGAGATGAAATGTCCAAAAACATGCTCATTTCTAAATTTGAAATAAACACCACACACACACACAAACCTTGAAAGATAAATATTAAGATAGCTACCTTAAAAAAAGTAGTTTACAGTATTTTAAAAATTTATTTTGAAATAATTTAGATTTAAAGAAAAATTATAAAACGAATACAGTAAGTTCCCATATGCCTTTCATTCAATTTCTCTTAATATTAGCATCTTGCATAATATAATAATTTTATTACAACGAAATCATCCACATGGATATAATATCATAAACTTACCTGAAGACTTACTTGGATTTCCACTTTTTGGAAATTTCCACTTACGGTATTTCCACTTTTTTCTTTCAGTTCCAGGATCCTACACTGCCTTTAGCTGTATGTCTGCTCAGTCTCCTCCAGTTTATGAAAGTGCTCTGTCTTTCCTTGTTTTTCATGACCTTGACACTTTTGAAGAGTTCAAGTACTTTATAGAATGTCCCTCAATTTGGCTTAATCTTATTTTTCTAATGCTTAAACTGTGATTATGCATTTGGAGCAAGAATACCACAGAAATGATTCATCTTTCTGAGTGCTTCAATCCAGAAGTTTGTGATTCTGATATTGATGGCGTGACCTTGATCACTTAATGTGGTGTCTGCTGGGTTTCTCCCCTGGTAATTATTATTTCTCCTTTTGTAATTAATAAATAACCTGATTTTTCTCACCATCTTGCCCGTCGATTTTAGCACTCATTTGTAGAACTTGACTACAACAATTCTATGTTTTGTTATTGGTAATTTTTCTATTTCCTTTATTTTTTTTCTACATTTATTAAATAAAGTTATTCTGTGAGGGAGAGCTGTCCCTTCTCCCTCATTTAATTATTTAAATATTTACTTTTATCAGTAAGAACTTATACATACTTTTTTTCTGTGGATTTTACTCAATATTATCATTATTTATTTTATTGCTTAAATCATTCCAGCTTTGGTTATTAGGAGCTTTTTCAGGTTGGCTCCTATTTTCAAAATTCCCCTTTCCTCTTTTTTTTCCCTTACTTTATTGATGATAATTGACAAATATAATTGTATTTTTTTTAAGTATATAGAAAGATGATTTGATATACATATGTAGAGTGGTATGATTACCAAGATCAAGGTAATTAACACATCCATCACCTCACATAGTTAACACCTTATTATTTTGAGTAATTCTTTACTTTCCAGGACTACATCTTATTCCAGGTTCATCTTGTATTTACCCTGCCCCGGGCCTGGAATCAACCAATTTTTCCAAGCCATCCTGCCCTTAATTGGAGAATAATATTTAGAAAAAAAGGCCTGGGCTCCAGGTACACTCGTAGCTACTAGAGTGTCACTGAATCTAGACCTCAGAAGATAGAGCAAGGACATGTATGTATCTGTGTCAACCGATGCACACACAGACATTATCTATCTATCTATCTATCTATCTATCTATCTATCTATCTATCTATCTATTATTAACAACATAGGCTTTGAATGATACTTTTTATTCCATTCCTACATAGGGTTAAGGCTAGCCTTTCTCCTTTCCTTATTTCTATCTGTCCTATCTAACAGTAAGAAATCTGGCTCTCATTACCTACAAAATATTTGCTTACTTGTTAGATCCTAGTATATGCAAAACACAGTTTCAGGATTCCTATACCCATACTCCTGGAAAAAAAAAGATTTATTAACACAAATATAGATTTTATGTACAGTGCTTTTTATTTTCTTCAGTCTTAGATTATTATCTCATCAAAATACTGGTTTCCAAAGTTACTTAGGTTACTTATTTTCTTTCCCACCCTCAATATGCTTTTTAAAATATGTCATGTATTACATTCCATTTTGCATTCTTCGTATATTCTGGTTTTTTTACATATAGTATTTACATATAGTAAAATTTACATTTAGTAAAAATTTACATATAGTAAAAATCACTGTTTGTGGAATTCAGTTAGTTTTGACAAATGTATAGAATCTTATCCACCATAGTTTTGCCACAGTAAAGTTTTACCACCCCAAGTATTACCTTCTGCCGTTCATATTTAATCAAGCCCTCCCTCCATCCCGGGCAAGCACTGATCTTTTTTCTGTTCCCATAGCTTTGCTTTTTCCAGAAGGTTACATAAATGGAATCAAACAATCTGTAGTTCTTGAGTCTGCTTCTTTCACATAGCAAAAAATTTTTAGATTAATTATTTGATGAATCGATAATTCATTCCTTTTTATTGCTGAATAATATTTTGTTGTATGGATGTATTAAATTTTATTTATACACAAAATGAAAACGATATGGGTTGTATTCAGGTTTTTTTGATTATGAATAGTGTTGTTATAAAAACGTGCATATAGTTTTTGTGTGAACACCAGTTTTCATTTCTCTTGGGAAAATAGCCAATAAGTGAGATTGCTAGGCCATATGAAAATGTATGTTTAACTATGTGATAAATTACCATACTGTTTTCCACAAAATGTCTGTGCCATTTTGTATTCACAGCATCTATATATGACAGCAGTGCAGGCGGCCCGTACCCTCACCATCACTTTGTTATTGCCAGAATTTTTTATTTACTTAAACATTCTACTAAGTGTTTACTGGAATATCACTGTGGTTTTCACTTGCATTTACCCAATGGCTAATTATTTTGAGCATCTTCCGTATGTTTTTTGCCATCCCTAGGCCTTCTTTGTTGAAGTGTCTATTTAGATAGTTTATTTACTCTTTTTACTTAGGATGATTGCTTTCTCACTGTTAAGTTTTGTTGTTCTCTATTCTAGATACAAGTACTTTGAGAGAAAGATGATTTGAAGACCTCAGTCTATGGATTATCTTTTCATTCTTTTAACAATGTCTTTCACATAGCAAAGACATATATATGTCTCCATATCCATATTGCCGTTATCTAAAACAACATTACATGAGGTCTAGAACACCTGGTCTAAATTTCTTGTTACTAAACTTCAGTGAATAAAGACCCAGAAAAAGATTATTATTATTGTTATTTTTGAGTTGGTGGAAAGGAGCTTTCTTTTTGTAGAAAATAGACGAAAAGATAGATATTAGACTGGAAATCTGCAAACTGCAAGGATATAACTGATGCTTATATAGCCATAAAAATCATGTATATGAGTTACAAGCAGATGTACATTTTGTTTAATCATAATAAACATGTTGACCTCTTTGTAGAAAAAAAAGCCATGGAAGTTAAAAGATACATGACTTCATGGGTAACTGTTTTAACATGGAAGAGAACCAAATAACACCTGAACTAACTCAGGTATATCCCTACTTTTGTAAATGATAGGATGATGGGTCTATGCCATCCCATAATATCTAGTTCCACTGCACAAAGACAAAGAAGAGCTGTGCACCCAAAGTTAATAGCAAGGTGTCATTTCTCAAATTTTCAGAGAACTTGAAGGATGTCTCAGTTCTGTGAATACAAATCAAAATAGCTTACGTTTAAGAAATTTTGAAAGACAACATCTGGGTATTTGAAAATGCATTTTCCTAAAATTTCCAGTAGATGGCATAAATACTCCTATTTTCCAGGTGTTGGCTATCATTAGTAATCATGAGAAGGATGCTGTAGCTCTCCAGACAGAAGGAGGAGGTAGGGGGAATGTTCTCAGATCATGCGGAAAAGACTGATATACCTCTTGATTTGGAAAAAGGCATGGACGTATATACACTACCAAATGTAAAATAGAGAGCTAGTGGGAAGCAGCCACATAGCACAGGGAGATCAGCTCGGTGCTTTGTGACCACCTAGAGGGCTGGGATAGGGAGGGTGGGAGGGAGACGCAAGAGGGAGGAAATATGGCGATATATGAATATGTATAGCTGATTCACTTTGTTGTAAAGCAGAAACTAACACAACATTGTAAAGCAATTATACTCCGATAAAGATGTTAAAAAAAACAAACAAAACTTTTGTAAACAGAAATGACTGTCCTGATCTGTTTGTAATTGGTGACTTCAGAGATTTTACCGGAATGGAATTAAGAGTTACTGGTATTCCTCTAGCATATATCTTAAACAAAATTAATTATTTTTAAATGCACATATATTTTAAAGAAATAGAATTATGAATACGACATAATCCCAGTAAACTCATGGAAATTAATTACTGAAGGTTTGTAAATAACCATTAATTAAGTAATCTAGCTAACATGGGGATAGAATCCCTGTTTGGACCAAAGAGGTTGTCCAGATTCACAACAGTTTCTTGCATAAGAAACTATAAGCCAGATCACCTAATTTTACCTGGCCTCAACTACTAATGTTTTCCTTAGTCATGTAGCTTCTGTCACTCCACATCATTTAAATGTTCTAATCCTTCTTTAATATTCCTCTAATTCTGGCTCTCTCTCATACCATGTTGTCTATCTATCCTAAGAAATGTTTACACTCAATAGATAATAGAGTAACGGCCCCCATGAGGGACACCACTCTCCATGTGCTCATAAAAATGCACACACACAGTCACACCTCATTGCATCACTTCTGTATCAGTTACGGTGCTTCAGATCACACAGTTTTGAGCAAGAAGTAGGTTGTTTCTTCTATGGCAGGAAGTTCAGACAAAGACTCTTCTTGGATTGATTCAATGCCTAATGATGTTCAAGACTGGTGTTTTTATCTTTGTCCACTGTTCCATCCAGTCTGGAAGCAACCCCTCTCATGGTCACAGACGGATGTAGCTTCTCCAGACATGTCCACTTCCGGTAATGAAAATTTTCTGAAAAAACCCTCAGGAGATGCCCCTTCACATCTTTGTCTAAGGCTAAATATGGTATGTGAGAATGCCTAAATTGTCAGGAGTTGCTTAAACTAAATAATATGTAACCCCTGGTGATGGCTTGGACCCCTGTGGCACGTGATCTCCTGGCACGTAAACACAAGTAAGGCGTGGAAGAAGAGAAGCATAGCAGTCAGACCAGAAACCACAGAGAGCAACTTCTTTTATATTCAGGTCTCGAGTCAAAAAGGGCAACATTAATGAGGCCTTCTCTGCACACCCATATGTATCCCCTTCCCATTCCCATCACTCCTGCCATTGTGCCCTTGCCCCTCACCTGACTACTTCAAGAACATATTTTCTTTCAAAGATCTTCTTATTGTTTCTCTATCCTTCCCCTTCCCCTACTATAAAGTCAGCCCCTTTAGAGCAGAAATGCTGTCTGTCTGTTCATCACCATTCCTCCAATTCCTGGAACAGTTTCTCCTGTACACTAGATTTAGTTATTTGAGAAATAATGGTTGGATGTAAATATTAATAGAAGCATCCTGTTCTTTACTGGCTCCTTGTTTTAACGGTGTAGAGGAGGTTAATTAGGAAGTGTCTTTTTCTCTTGGACATGATTCTGGCATGAGATGAAAATACTTATGGAATTAATAAGTATCAGAGAACATCAGAACTGGAAAGAGGAGCTGGGAGGTGGTGATTAGCTATAGAATTAATATCCGTTAGGAGGATAGAGTAGGCTGGACCACAGCTCAATAAACAGGAGGACTGGACCCTTAATTAAGGAAAAAGTACACCCGGAAATGATGCGGGTTTGAGTTTTAGTTGAAAAAGCACTTTTCTGTGTAGCTGCTTCTAGTATTGTTACTTAGTAGCTGTGTTATGTTAGGCAAATGACAGATTTTCTGAAAACCTTAGTAGCATCATCTCTAAACTATGGTTGCATGATTTGCAGGATCTATTGGAAAGGACACAGGAGTTGAGGTCAAAGATCTCAGTTGGAATACTGACTCCAGCAGTAAGGACTTTTGTTTGTTTGTTTGTTTGTTTGTTTCTTCCTCTTTAACCACACATAAGTTTCTTGACTTCTCTGAATCTTGGCTTCTTTAAGTGTTACGTAGATATTTAGAATACCACATAATTCAATTGACTCTGTTCCAGCTAGTTGTAACATTTGCCTATGTGGATCCGATTTTCTCAAATTTTAAAAGTTGGCAACTAATTCATTACACACACACAGATACACACACACACATCAGCAGTGTGCCAATGGGGGAAACTAAAACAAAAAAAAAAATCTCTGGGATTTTTCTAGCCCATAGCTTTCTCATTCCAGCCTGGCTGCTAAGATGCTCAAGAGACCATCCATTAGTGAGGAAAATGGAATAATCATAAATATTTGTAGAATGAATACAATGGAAATTGGTGAATGAACTTGTAAAAGAAAATATGGCTATTCAAATTTAATCCAAGTTTAGTTCTGTAAATAAATTGCAGCAGTGAACTAAAGTGAAAATTTCAGACCTCTTTTGGTCAGCAGTGTTTGAAGATGGGTGATGTTCTGGAGGTTTATAGTTGACCGATGCCATTTCTCACCCATATAGGCAAAAGCAGTGATTACACAAATGATGAAGTTAACCAAGAAAATACTGGGGAAAACAATTTTATATACGGTCTGTTGGCTGTTTGCTGAAAAATGTAACTAATTAGTTTGCATCAGACTCATTATAAACTTAATAAGAAAATGTAAAATGTTTTCTTGGTTTACGTGATTGCGATGTTAGTAAAACAATGAACACACTGTAAGCACAGTCCACACAGATGACAGAAAAGTATTTAAGATGGTTTTTCACAATACCCTGGTTAAGATTAAGAAAATGGGTTATTTTTAAAGAAAATTAGGTGGATTAGTCACTGCTGGTTTAATGTTTTCCTGTTTGATCAATGAAAAGATTAAAGTAACCTCAAGAGAGATCTCTTCAGAGGCTTTGTGTCAAGTGAGAGCTTTGACCTTTGTTTCCTTAGTGTTTTCATAAAAGAAGATTTTCAAAAATGGTTCTCATATTTGAGTTATGTAGCATTATTTTTATGTATAAGAATAAGATTGAATGGAACTTCAGGATCTAAAGAAATAGAATAAATTTAATGACCAAAGACAAGATTCAAGCAATGCTCTTGATTCTAGAAATCAATTGCTTACATGTAGGAATAGAGATGGTGGGAGATGGCCTAGTATCAGCCCATGATGAACTGCTTTCTGCATTTACTGTATGATTACCCTCCAAGCTGTGAAGTGGTTAGGAAAAAAAAAAAAAGAGATATTATTCTGTACCCATTAAGAATAAAATCTAAGAGGTAATGGTTGAGTTCTACTCTGTTCAGATCACAGCATACATGGAAATTTTTAAAAGTAATAAAGATGAACTAGATCATTTGACAGCCAGGTTACTTTGTAGAGAACACAATTAGTATTTCTTTCACAGATGGCCTCACAAATGTATATCTCATCCCACTGGCTCTCCTTACAATGGGACGTATTCCCTCCTCCATCAAAGGGTAAGATTTATGTTGCCTCCCATTGACCTTTGTAAGTGCCTTGACTGATAGTGTGAGGTGAAATGATGCTTTATGACTTTGGAGACTAGATCACAAAGGGTAATATGTCTTCTACTTCTCTCTGTCTCTTTCTCTGTCTCTCTGCCTGCCAGCCCCCCAAATGTGTGGACGTAGCAAGAAGATCACTGCCTGCAAGCCAAGAAGAGAGCCCTCACTGGGAACCAAGTTGTTTGGCACCTTGATCTTGGACTTTCCAGCCTTCAGAACTATGATAACTAAATGTCTGTTGTTTAAGCCACCCAGGCTATGGCATTTTTTTACAGCAGCCTGAACAGACTAAGACAGGGATTAAAGTTATTTGAATGTCTATCACATGTGAAATACCCTAGTTTAATTGTTATAACAAGCCTATAACATAAATGTTATTACAGCCTTTTCACATAGGAAGAAAATAAAATTCATAAAGATTAATCCATTGACCTTGTAGCTGCCAAATGATGTAGACAAAATGTAAATCTAGGTCAAAACTCCAAATTCAAATTTTTTTTTCCTATATGAGCTGCCTCTAGGCACTTTAAAACATTTCTTTAGGATACAAACCTGTGGCTTTCCTCTGCTGGTTCATAGGTAGAAAGTTACAAGAGCCAATTACTTTCACCCAAACAACCAAAACAATCCAAATAAGTGACAAATCATAGTTTTTTAAACTTAACAGAGATCTGAGAACACAAAGAAATCGAAATGAAGCAAACTCCAGGAAAGAAGGAGGCACTTACCACCACTGCTCTCATCCCAGGCAGGATTGCAGAAGGAGGAGGAATCTTTCCCAGATGGAGACTAGGAGAAACTAGACAAATGTTTACAGAACAATAAATAGCTAGTGTGTCAGGTCAGAATTCCAAGGTACCAAACTACAAAGCAAGGGCACCCACCCACCAACTTTTTCCCATGGGTTTTCCCTGAAGTCTGGAGGGAGTGAGCCAAACCTTGGGGCTAGGGAAAATGGTTTAGATGGAGTCACCTTGAGCAGTGCAGGGGGAGATTGTATGCAAGGCCATCACCTCCAGAAAGTATGGGGGAAGGCAGGGTACAATGTAAAAACAAAGAAAAGGAAAGGTGGCGGCCTCCAGAGTGAGCCTCTGAGAGGCAGAGGGAGAAGATGGAGGGTGCGAGACATAAAAAAATAAGTAATAAAAAAAAAAGAAAGACAAGTCCCATGAGAGAGGAATCAGAATTCAGAGGAGATTAATCTATAGGAGAAAAACCATTCAAAGATTTTATAGAGAAGTGTTCATGTAGGTAAAGGGGAAGTCAGCAGATTATAAGAACTGAAAGCAGATTTATACAGTTTATAAATATACTCCTTCCCTGCAGTCACACTGCAGGGAAGGAGTATATTTACTGAGTATATCTAGACTGGTAACTGCATCATCTTGGTTTGAAGACCAACACCACCCTTTAGTACTATAACATGAATTTGCCAATGTAACTCAACTTCTCTGCTTCAGGGTCTTCATCTGTAAAATGGGAGCAATGGGATGGTCTCTCTTATAGAGTCATCGTGACAATTACATGGTTCAATTCACAGGAAACACTTAGAACAGTACCTGGGACACAGTGAACTAGAAATTTACTAAGATTGGTGGAGGGAAGACATCAAGGTACTTATATTGCCTCACCTATAAATTATTTTCTACAACCATGCAGGCTTTGTTCCTCACATCCAATATCCTCTCTCTGACCACCAGGCTTTCACACACGGCCTGGTGAAGTTCTCCCCTCCTGACAGTCTTTCTAAGCCTACTCTTCTCTAGCTAGTAGGGCCAGGTTCATGAGTCACACAGGACCACATAATTGGTTTAATGCTCTGCTGTTGCTTTCTTGAAATCCACAATGATTTTTGAATAAGGGGATCCACTTCATTTTACACTGGGCCTCACAAATTATATAGCTGCTTTTGTTGGCTAGCTCCATCCTAAGTCTTGGCTTAGAAGCCCCACCACCCAGGTAGACTTTTCTGGAACCTAGGAAATTGCCACCACTCTATTTCCTTTTAGTACTTTTTATTTCTCCTATTATATTATTATGAAACTCTAGAACATTGATCTCTGTGAGATATTGAAAGCTACAGAAAGTCAGGAGTATTGTCAACCTTGCTGAATATTTTTCTTTTCGCCAGCATCTTCAATTGGCCATGGCAATATGTACTCAACAACTATGTGCTGAGTGAATGAATGAACAAAATGTTTGCCATGAAAATAGGGAAATTTCTGCAAACCACTGCCCCATGACCCTATACTACATGAAAATCATACAAATTTCCCCAGAAGGGGATAAATTTCCCCAGAAGGGATAAATCCGTGACAAAAAGAAGAGTGGAAGGCAAGGGATACAATACCCATTGAGAAGCAATGGATTTCTCCCAAGCTGAGTGCAGAGACTGGCAGCAAGTTGCCAACTGTGAAAGGAAAGAGTGAGTTATTTGAACATTTCACTCAGAAGTTGTAATACTTGCTGAAAGAGGCTGAAAGTGCTACCAGGTAGGTATTAATTACTGGTAATTACTGACACTCCTAGAAAATGAATGGAGATGAACACAGAGAGAGAGACAATGATTGTAAGCAGGTTCTCCAAGAACACCCCTCCCAAGGGGGATTCAAAAAGATCTGTTGAGCAGGTACAGGCCCATGTAATGTTCCACATCGGTGGTTTAGGAGGAAGTCTACAGTTATTACAGTTTTTCTCTAGGTTGAAGAAACATACTGTGAGCAAATTTTCTTCTGTCCATGAGATTATTATTATTACTTGTTGTTGTTGTCATTTTGTTTTCCAAACTAGCCAGTAATTTTGAGCCGCTCTAAGATGAGAAGCTTTTATGATCACTTCTTTATCCTCTGTGAATTTGAAAGTAAAATGTTTGTAGAGTGTTTTGGTAAAATAATCCATAAAACATTGTTTAATAGTTAAAGAATGCTGAGCCCTGAGTCCACATCACATGTGGGCTCTCATCCAATTTCTACTAACTCCATGGGTTACTTTTGGCAATTCATTTAACCTTCCTACTCTTCAGTTTCTTTAAAATGAGAAAGCTTGGATGATTTCTAGGTTTCCTTTCAGCTCTACAGTGCCTAAGAGAGAGGGGGAAAAGAATAAATCCTTTGTAGGTATAGGTAGTCAAAATTAGTTTGAGATGTTGTTTACAAGGAAGGGACAGAGAAGAAATAAAGTCAAAAGAACAGAATCTGCTGGAGAGGGTGTGGAGAAAAGGGAACACTCTTGCACTGTTGGTGGGAATGTAAATTGATACAGCCACTATGGAGAACAGTATGGAGGTTCCTTAAAAAACTAAAAATAGAACTACCATATGACCCAGCAATCCCACTACTGGGCATATACCCTGAGAAAACCATAATTCAAAAAGAGTCATGTACCAAAATGTTCATTGCAGCTCTATTTACAATAGCCAGGTCATGGAAGCAACCTAAGTGTCCATCAACAGATAAATGGATAAAGAAGATGTGGCACATATATACAATGGAATATCACTCAGCCATAAAGAGGAACTAAACTGAGTTATTTGTAGTGAGGTGGATGGACCTAGTGTCTGTCATACAGAGTGAAGTAAGTCAGAAAGAGAAAAACAAACACCGTATGCTAACACATATATGTGGAATCTAAAAAAAAAAAAAAAAAAAAAAAGGTCATGAAGAACCTAGGGGCAAGACAGGAATAAAGACACAGACCTACTAGAGAATGGACTTGAGGACACAGGGAGGGGGAAGGGTAAGCTGGGACGAAGTGAGAGAGTGGCATGGACTTATATACACTACCAAATGTAAAATAGATAGCTAGTGGGAAGAAGTCGCATAGCACAGGGAGATCAGCTCGGTGCTTTGTGACCACCTAGAGGGGTGGGATAGGGAGGGTGGGAGGGAGGGAGACGCAAGAGGGAAGAGATATGGGGACATATGTATATGTATAGCTGATTCACTTTGTTATAAAGCAGAAACTAACACACCATTGTAAAGCAATTATACTCCAATAAAGAGTTTAAAAAAACAAAAACAAAAAAAGAACAGAATCTGCACACATTGGAAACCATACAAATTGCACAAAGATTTTCCCAGGACAGTAAGTTTTATGTAGAGGTACGACTGTTAGTAAGAACATAGTCTAGATGGGGAAGTATACTTGGACGAGGACATTCCAGTAAAAAATCTCCACTCAACAAAACATAATAAAACAAAACAATCCAAAAATCCCAAACAGCAGGAGGAATTAGAGGCAGGCTCTCACATCAGGGTGGGAGTGTATGGCGTGAATGCGGACCGACAGGAAAGTTTACAAGGAAAAAGAGGCACCTCTGACTTTTTATGAAACTCAAGGTTTGACTGGTAATATTTCCTTCACTTAATGAATAGGCATTTCTTTCAGAAATCTTCCTTGAATGTTTTGTCACACTCTTAACAATTCTTTTGTCCAGAAAATACTTTCAGTGTTTTTTGTAAAGCTGCCGGTTTTGGAAAATGTGCCTACAGAGAGCAACTCCATCTCTTTTTGCCACCTCCCTACCCCCGTGCTTTTGAGAGGAGGGTTTAATAACACCTGCTGGGGAGCATGGTGACAAGATTAAGGTGACTTGACATGAGAAATGGGAAGGTTCTGCAGCATGTGCACAAGACATCATAAGAATTTTGATATGAGTCAGGAAGAGAAATATTAATAAATATGTTTTATTCTCCTCAATGATTTGGGGTGAGGGATATTATATATTTTTCAAGGTTATTATTCCCATAAAGCAGAAGGCTAGAGATATAGCTAGAGCTTCCTTTTTTCTGGAAAGGATTATAGGGAACATGTCGCTAAAGGTTTGTGGGTTTCATGGAACAGAATTTGATATTCCAGATTTGATACGTAACATCAGAGAGAGAATCTCTTGGGAAAGTGCACAGTGCTTCCTATAAAGACCTGGATAGAACTGTTTAAAGTATTTTTTGGTCTGATCAAAAGGGTTTACACCCAAGACTAGGGGGCTAAAGAGAAATGCAAGATGTTACAATTGGAAAATCAGATACTCTCACTGTGAAATAGAAGCTACCAGGTCTTCTGAAGGCTAAGGTCAGATCTAGCCCAGAGTCCCTTCTACCCATTTCTATTGGCTACAGCAAGTCACAAGCCCAGTTCAGACTCAAGTCCCATTTGTAGACAGGAGATGTACATTTTTTGGAAAAATTAATATTGTACTAAAATTCATATTGATAGTAAGTGCTGTAGCATGAATTTGTCTGATTCCATATCTCATTTCACCTCAGCGTGCTGCCTTTAAGTTCATCAAAACATTCAATAAGAAATTCTATAATATTATTGGAAACACGATGAAAATGCAAGTTGGACAATTACACAGTTATTCAATACATGTGGGCAATTTATAGGTGTCATAACTCAGATTTAAAAACAAATTTTCGTCCTGTTTTATTCAACCCTTTTATCAATGACTTTATTTAATGTTTTATTAATTACACTAAGGCAGTAGAAGTCTCAGTAAATGAAGCTAAATTCTCAAATGTATTTTATATTCCAGCACATAAGCTATCTTTGAAATTGTTAGCTATGCTTTTGGAAAAAGAGTTAAAATGGAGGATTTAAATCAAACAATAACACAGTTCATACAGTTTTAATAAATTCCCTGTTAATGTAGTACATGGTGACAGGGTATACTGCAGAAGTTATTTCTTTACTTCTATATAATTTCTCTCCTTTCCATCTCTGTAAATCTGATTGGGAACACAATCATCTGGGTTATATAATTTGTAATTGTTTATTTGAGGGATTTTTTTCAGATATAATTGAGGAGATTTTCCTCAAAGTTTGTATTTTTCCAAACATATCCTGTAACTGCTGAGGTGCTGAGAAATAGACACAGTGACCTCAGATTCACTACCTTCAGTTTCTAACAGTAAATTGTATTTTGTCATGATTTGGCTTTATCAAGTAGGGTTAGTCTTACACATAGAATGCACCACAATTTGGTGTTTTTCTCTCCTTCCAGAAAGGCAACAGAATAAATACAGTAGAAACATCAGAGGGCATAAATAGAGGAGCATAGTCAGAATGACAGAAGACAGCAGCAGGTGATAGAAAGCAGTTCAGGTGGTACTGCAGGACCAACTATATTCAGTTTGCAACCAAGCAGACCCCTATGGGGACTTCCCAGGACAAACCCACACATCCTCTGCCTGACTCTTATTTGTAGAAAAACTGTAGCCTCCTAGACCCTCCTTGAGTTCCGAAGAATACATTTAATCAGAGAAGTGAGAAAATGCAGAAGCAAAGGAAAAAAGTCAAGCAAGACAAAATAATAATCGAGGATCTTTAGTTCCTCCTCAAGGGCTATAGATGATATTCTGAGCCAAATCCTTTGAACTGTTTTACAGATGCTGAAACCCCTACTAGGTGGAACAAGTTAACTGTATGTGGCCCACAAGCAAGTAGTCACTAGACCGGTTGGAACCAGAAGGTTGATGATGTTGACTCCTGATTACCTACCTCACCACCAACCAATCAGAAGAAAGTCCACAAGCTGATCACACACCCAACAACACCCCTCCTTCACCTTGTTTTTAAAAACTTTTCCCTGAAAGCCATCGGGGAGTTCAAGTCTTTTGAGCAATAATTGCCTGGACTCCTTGTTTGGTGCCTGCAATAAACGTTGCACTTTCCTTCACCACAACCCAACGTCAGTAGATTGGCTTTACTGCACATGGGCCAGGGGACCCAAATTTGGTTAGGTAACAAGTTGGGCACAGATGCTGGAAAGGACTAAAGAGGAAGAAGATTTTCCTTGATGGTGAACCAGCATCAAAGACTCTCCAGACTGGGAATGAGCAAGAAGTGGGGAGTGAAAATGTTGCCTGTGTAACATCCGCTCCAGCTCAGGTCCATGTCCCAACACAGGCAGCAAGAGGTCCCCCAGGGCAAAACTAGATAATCCATCTCAAATTCTCCAGACACTGAAAAATCTGTCTGGGAAAGCCTAAGATGCTTGGAAGACATTTTGTAAGTACTTTCGATCTGAAGCGTGAGTCACTTTTACACTAGAGAATTTTTATATAGTTATTTGATTATTGTTTTCTGTCTTCCCTCTTTGTTCTCCCTTTCTGGAATTAATTTTAAACAAATATTGCAACTTCTGGATACATCCTCTAGCCTCTCTCCCTCTCCCTTGTCCTCTCACTCTCCCTTTTTTCTTATGTGTTTTCTTCTTGAATTTGCTTGCTTTCCCTGTTTTTAAATTGATTTCTAGGCAAATCACTCTACTCCACCTTCATGATGATTAATCTGAGAGTTGGCAGGGATCTAGCTCTCATTGAAAAGATGCTCCTTGTTTACTCTGGCAGGAAATTACCTGGTGCCTTCTATTTCTCTGTCTGAACTCAATTTCTAATGTTGTAAGTAGCAGGTGATGTGCATCACTTATTAGTCTGTTTATGGCTTTATTTAGGACAGACACTGGTGCTTGGCTTCTTGAAACTGGACTCTGGAATAGCCATTCTGAAATCTTGTGTCACAATCCCTCTACCTGACCCATGGGATAATGTGTCCTAGGTCATGCTGTATCTGACTTAAGGGTTTTCCTGTATACATGCACATACATTTGTCAGCAATTGAATTTATTTTTTCTATATTTTAGATGTCTTCCTGTTTCACGTCCACTAATGATAGCCATAGAGGTTTCCTATTAGTTATGGATTATCTCTTATTCTTATAGTTCTTTCATCTTAATTGGATTTTGATAGTGAAGAAAGATATACTCATCAGCTTTTCTGAACCTGAATCCAAAATCCATTTCTAAAATTTACACTCAAATGCCTCTACTTTAATGGGAAATCAA
This sequence comes from Balaenoptera physalus, assembly GCF_965194825.1. Taxonomy (NCBI): domain Eukaryota; kingdom Metazoa; phylum Chordata; class Mammalia; order Artiodactyla; family Balaenopteridae; genus Balaenoptera; species Balaenoptera physalus. The sequence continues at coordinate 162,041,424 of NC_138890.1, forward strand.
TCAAAGTGATAATGATGTGAAAAAAACCCCAAATCTACTGATAGATATGAGAATTATGATAGACATGCTCTTGGTTTTTGACTAGAGGATTGGACTATATCTCGAATGGAAAACGAACCTTAGCTTACACCATTGTAGCTCAATACTAGGGCCTTAAGGGAAGTAAAAAAATAATATTGCATCACAACATCCCCTATCATGCCAGAAAGTCATATGATGACTCTTTTCCACTTTTCAACATGTAAATCAATTTACATGAGATAAAAAAGATTCATTTTACAATTAATTGTGGATTATAGAATTTCAAAATAGAGTGATGGGTTAATGTCTTACTTTTATCTTTACAAACTAAGTTATTTTTCAGATTATTTCCTTATGAATCATGGTAATCCAATGCTACCCTTTAATGTTCCTCTCTTTTTTTTAAATCCTGGGATTGTGGTCTCTCTATCTCATTGCTTTCTACTGTCAACCAAACTACTAGTGTTTTACTTCAGAAAGTTGATATGAACTGGATGTAGACTTTTAAATTATTTTTGGTAAAATCCAAATATCTTTTCTCAATAAAGATTTACAAATAAAACATGTTTTCAAGTCTTTGGACTTTGGTTTTGAATGTTCTTGCTAGATTATTTTTAACTGGAATTCTCAGAGTGGATACATTCTGAATGTAATACCCATAACTATCTCTACTTTCAGCATTCAGTAGTTTACTTCTTCATTTTCCAACATAGTGAGAATTCTGGTATTGTTTTCAAATTTATAATCTCATCTATATTTTTTTGGTGTTCGATATTCGTGATGCTGCTATTTTATCTTCTCCACTGCTCCTTTCTCACACTAACGAAGGGAACATCCAGAGAAAGCACAATAGTATTATCCAGACCAAAAGATGCCATTCTTAACCACAGGATTATCACCTTTAAAACACTTACAACTCTGCCCACTGAGCCAGTTCTCTCAGGTTATAACTTTTTGGTGACCTTAATTAAAAAAAAAAAAAGCCTTTACATTTTTATTACCCAATGCACTAAGGAGTCTTATACTATTGTCACTTTGTTCCAAATGTAAACCATCTTTTCTTTACTGGCTCACAATAGACAGTGTGGTAATCCATAATGGCTTCTGCTCTCAGACTCTGCACTCATGGTAATTATCTTTGCCAACAATTTCATTTTCTGCATTTTCCCTTGTGTAATGTCCTAGCAATTGTGTGTGGTTGGTTGCTCTATCCAAATGGCTTTCAAGCTGAACACATGCTTCAAATTTACTTAAGCACTTAGGCAGCATGGGAATTATCTATTACTTGGGGTACTCTCACAGACCACATTTCTATTAGTGAGATAACCATGTCCTCCCTAATCAGAGGGGAAAATAAAAGTGTAAGGTCACTATGTGTGTGAGTTCAAAACAAATAGCATTTGAAGTCTGCAAATATATCAATGTATCCTGAACATATAAATCATTCAGTTTCTGCCAATGTAGTCAGAGCTGTAAAAATTGAATTAAGGTCTCTCTAATTTAGATATATTTATTTCACTTTGATCTTCATGTATCTCTCCCATTTCCCTTTCTCATTTTATTTATTTATTTTTGGCCAGCACATAAGAGATGTATATTTTAGGGAGATTTTTTAAAGTGTCATATAATTGCTATAATGTCCAAAATTATAGATGTCAAGTTATCAGGCAGGGAAGCTATTCCATATGTAAAAGTTGCCCTAAAATTGACATGAAATATTCATGTTTTACTACTTCTGAGGCAAAGAATGAAAAAATAGGATGATAAAGACATGCTAAAATAAGCTTGCATTTCCATTTTAAAATGTCTGTTGAACAAATATATGGAGGAAAGGCAGAGGGCAGAAGATTTAAAGAAGCATTCATTGATCATCTTCAGTATAAAAGAAACATTTTTATTCTCACAAAAAAAAGAAGAATTTAGCATTATGTACATCTACAGATCCACTACCCAGATTTAACCACAAATTACTTTTCTCTTTCTCTCTCTCTCTTCCTCTCTCTCTCTTTTTCACTGCCTTCCCTTCCCCTCTCTTTCCAGCATTCTAGTTGAGTTTTTATTTTGAATAATGCTATTTTATCTTTTATTTATTCCACTAACCATAAAATTTAAATTTTTTCACGGTATTATTCTTTTATAAATGGGTACAGACTATTTTATTCTACTGAATGGATATTAATTTATTTTTCTCTTTTTTATTGCTGGATATTTACATTTAGAGAGGAAATTTCTAGTTGTGCCTGAGTATCCTTCCCTCATTTTCCACAATCAAAAAAATGTAGCTGCATATGCTCATAGCCCCTCCCTGATTCCTGTGAGATGAATGTGGACTTGACTGCATAACTGGACACACCTCGCAGAGATGGCAGCGTGATAGGCATTCTGGACAGAACTTGAAACCTGGCAAATTTTGAGGCAGAGTAATTACATGAGGACTAAATTCCTCAGCTCAGATCTTTTTAAGGAAACCTCTATGAAGTCATAAGACTAATCCAATCTAAAGTGGATGATAGTTTGGAGGGTCCAGCTTCTTCTCTTGCCCTTGTTTCTACAGACAGCTCTGTACCACTGGGCTTTTAGTGCAGTCAGTAATTCTCACATAAAACAAGTGACTCACCTTTGCTTTCTGATGGTCCAGGACATTTGCCTTCTACTATCACTCATGGGAACTTCTCACATCATCTGTCTCTTTACATCCTATACTCACCTCTCTCTCTGACTAGGAAGAACAGATATTCCTCTGTAAGGATCCAGCCCTTTCACAGAGGATTTTTCACTCTGCAAAGGAGAAATGAAAATTAAACAGAGCATCCTGAGCTGTTGCGTAATAGAGTTTTTTTTCATGGAGCTCCAGGATTTGGGTTTGATCAGGTTCAAGTACAGACTCTACATTTGGAACAGTCGTCCTTTTCAACACTCAGGGAGTGTGGCTTTGCCTAGCTAAGCTACAAGACTACTACTGACATTATCCTTGGAAGGCTCCATTTTCTCTTCTTCTATTCTACTTAGCCCCTTCCCCTTCCCCAGTCCACTGGCAATGCCGTCATATTTTTGGACATCATTTGTGGACACGTTCAGATTCTTTCCAGGATACCTGTTTAGGTGACCTCAGGAATTCTATAAAAATAAAATAAATTTATCTTTCCCTCCCCGAAAGAGAAACTTCAGAGATGCACCAGTGTTAACCTGTCACACCCCTGGACCAGATTATATATCCTCTTAAAGCTGTATCTAGGACTGTACCTCACACATATTACCTAGGTGTGCAAAAATGTTATTTAATTTATTCTTAAACTAAACATAACTTGTGATTCTGAGTTAACAACTTGATCCGAGTTAAACCATATAAATAAGTGCAGTCCAGATATACCAGGTTCTCTCTGCCTAATCCTGTCTATGGGGGGGGGGGGGGCGTGGCTAAAATTCCCATTAGTATCTATTGTTCTCTTATCCCTTAAGAAACAGGACTCAGGAGTTTACTTGGTATGTCAACTGTCCATCTAGAAATTACATTTCATAGCCTCTTTGTAGCTGAGATTGCATAAATGTAGACAGGCATTTGAATAAGCTTTGGCAGAAGGAGCTAAAGTGGCATGTGTGATTCCTGGGCCATCTACTTTCAGAGAAGTTCTAAATTGACATCAATCCACAATACAAGCCACATTCCCTTCATAGTGAATTTCACTTTTCTTCTCCACTAAGCCTCTTGTTGGGACACTGGCTTCTTCTTCCCTTTCTGCAGACCGTTCATAAAGCTGTTCTCACCATCTCCTCTGTAGGAAAACACTGCTACATTTTTCTCAGGTCTTATCATGAAATACTTCACCTTGCTCCATGCTTTCAAAATTTTGCCGGAGAAAAGTAGGATCCTCTATCGAAGACCCCTGCTTTCAAAAAGAATCATCTCATGTTTCTGAAAATTTTTGTCCTCCCTAAAATTTGACCTGAGAGGGTCTACAGGGCCAAGATGCAACCTTACTCCCTCTTGTTCTTATGCTAAAACTATCTGCCCCCCCATCTTGGAGCTTGTTGAAAACACATTTAATATAAGGCTGATAAGAGCAGAATGAGAGGACAGCCAAGGATGTCATTACATTAGAGTTACATACATTCCCTAATGTTTTTAAACTCTCCTTTCATACAGTGTCTTTGGCCTAGCATTTCAGAATGTCATTTTTTTCCCAGAAGTCCACATATGGGGTGGTTTTGAGGGAACAAAAGTGGCTTTTGATTTCTTAAGTTGTTAGACTGCCACAGATTATTCCATCATGCCACATAGAAAGACTATGATGGGATAAATGCAAAAGGAAAGGAAAAAGGGATATGATTAATATGTAATGCTCCTACTATATCTCCAGCCACTGGCTAAAGAAAAGCAGGGTTTTGATCATTTGCTTCCTCTCATTTTCCTCTGTGCACCTCTTCCCCTCTCCCCTACCTCCAAATGTGAACCCTGCCTGAGTCTCTTTTCTGCTGCAGAAAAGCAAAATCAGCAGATAGACAGGTCCATAAGGTAAAAAGACTAGAGAGAAAGGGAAATCACTTGATGAAAGAAGCCATATCTATTTTGTAACAAAGAGTTGACAGGGGAGATGTAAAAGAAAAAGAGAGAACCTGCTTGAGCTGGGAATGGAGAAAAAGCTTTTAGAGAGTTGGAAAATTAGAGGCTTCTGAGCATTGTAGATATGATAACATTTGAGAAAAAGGAAAAAAAAAGAATATGAGAAGAGTCTCTGGGATAGTTATTCATTTATCTTTTAAACTTATTCTGAACGATGCAAGGTAAAGATAACAATTATTATTCTTTTTTATTTGGGAGTGCTTCAAATGGACATCCAAACAAGGACTGGGAATTATGTGTCTGGCATTCATATGGACCGCTTGAAGATTTCTACATGGGATCTGGATATAAAGATACAACACTCAGCAGTGCTTTCTCAGATCAAGGTCACCATCTTATACTTGCTACCTTCAAACATATCTAGATTCTCATCACTTGTTACCATCTTTTCTAGTTCCCATTCCACCCTCAGCCAAGCTTTATAACCTCTCCTAGAATATTGTTATGGATTGATAACGGATCTCTGGTCTACATTGCTTCTGCCTTTGCTTTCCTAAGTGTATTCTCCCCAAAACTGATAATCCTTTTTTTTAATATATCAGCCAAATCATGGTATTAATCTGCACAAAACTCTATAGTAGCTTCCCATATCACTCAAAATAGAATCCAAACTCCTTGTAAGGACCTGTGAGACTCTGCAAGATTTGCATATTGACATCTATGGCTTTTTTCCTACACTCAACCCTCACACACTCCTGTGCATGCATACTGGAAATTTCGCTGTTTTACTGTGCTTCGGGAATGCACTAGCCTCAGGGAATTTTGGATTACTATTTCCTCTGTTTGAAATTTTCACTCAATGTGCATCCGGGGAGTGACAAATCTCATTCTCTCACGTTTTTCAAGTCTCTGTTTAAAGGTAAAACTATCCTGGAGATCTGTTCTGCCTCCCTACTTAAAATAAGGAGTTTTCTTTCTCCCTGTGCTTTTAATTCTGCATATCCAATTTTATTTATTTTTCTTCATAACACTTATTGTTCTCTGACATATTATACAGAGGCTTGTTTATTTTCTTGGTTTTTTATCTCCCACAATTACAATGTAAGATTTATGAGTTTTGCTCTCTACTAAATCTCCTGTGTCCCCAAAGTGCCTGGCACTCAATAAATATTTGTTGAAAGAGTGAACAAATAAATGCCATATACTGAGAAAAGAGTGCAAAGTAGTGAGAGAGTGATACAGTTTGAGCCACGTAGCATTAAGAGAATATTACATGGTCTATGAATGAATTCTGGGGAGATGGTGGCAAGAGTGGCATAGTTCCTGAAACCCCTTAATCCTCCAATAAAAATAAGCAGAGCAAGTAGGATATCAATATTAAAAACCCAAAGATGATGTCTAAAATAAAATTTGGTGGCAGCATATGGGTGGGTAGGAGCAAAGCAAGGCAGCTACAAGACCCATGTGTTGTGAGTCTATGTGTACTAGGAAGCAGGGAAATGCAAAGACATATCTGATGGAGAAGAGAAGAGAAGCCCTCTTCTAGTGAGCACACAGACATCTCTGAGAACAGCAGCTGAAAATAAGAGGGGTTTCAGGAGAATCCAGTTGGCAAATAAAATACAAGGGAATCCTAGTAAATTCTGAAAGCAGTCTGAGCTCCAGGCACTTTTAGAAACTAGTACTCTTTCTTCCAGAATAAAGCCTAATTTAAAGGAAAAATGATATGTAAAATATCCAGGACAAAAAGAACAGAAGATACAGATAAAAATGAGGGAAGAAGTAGATAAGGCAGATCTCAGAAAGTAACAAGTATTTTTTCCCCTTTTTTTAATACTTAATGAAAACAATACAAGAGAGTTCTAGAGCACTAGAAATGGAAAAGTTATCTTGCCCCTGTCCTCCCTTCTAATGGTACAGAAAAATTTATTTCACTAAAACCCATAACAAAAGTAACTGCAATCAAATTCTATATACAGATATTAAGCATAATAAAGTATATATAAAGAACGAAACACTTTAAAAAGACAAAACCACAAAATAAAATTATGACCTAAATTTAAAAATGAGTTAAATGCATTAAAAATAGAAATTATGAAAGAATAATATAAATCAGATGTTCTTAAAAACTCAAAATGAGGAAGTTGATCTAAAGAATGAGTTGAGAAGAGGGGACACAAAAACTCAGAAAAACATTAAAAAGAAAAAAATTTGAGAAATCAAGACAAAAATTAGAAAAAGCACAAGAGAAAATATAATGGATACTGTTGTAGTTATATAAGATAGAGATAATCATTTTTGAAATTTAAAAATAAATGAAGGGAGAAATACAAGTGAATCTGAGACAAAGTAATAAATACAGAAGGTAGAAAAAAGGGCCAACATACATTAACTAACAGTTCAAAAAGATAAAACAAAAGCAATGGAATGGACTCATACTAAAAACTATTATTCAATAGAATATTCATAACATAATAAAAATAACTAAATAGTTAAAAGACAGATCATATGCCTAAGATAATTCTGAAATGTATTTTAGTAAAGCTATTAGATTATTTTTAGAAAAATCAATTTTAGATACAAATAAATGGAGACACATTCCATTTACATGTATAGGAAGACTCAATATTGTCAAGGTGTCGGTTTTTCCCAAATTAGTCTACAAATTTAACACAATTCCAAATAAAATCCCAGCAAGTTATTTTGTGAATATCAACAAAGTGCTTTTAAAGTTTACATGGAGAGGCAAAAGACCCACAATTGTTAATTCAATATTCAAGGAGAAGAATAAAATGGGAGGACTGATATTATAAAGCTATGGTAGTCAAGACAGTGTGGTATTGGTGAAAGAATAGACAAATGGATCTATGCAACAGAATAGTGTCCAAAAATAGACCCACACAAATATAGTCAACTGATCTTTGATGAAGGAGCAAAGGCAATTCAATGGAAAAAACAGTGCCTTTTCAATAAGTGGTGCTGGATAACTAGACCTGTACATGCAAAAAAAAAAAAAAAATCTGGACATAGACTTTACACCTTTCACCAAGATGAACTCAGAAAACTCAAAATAGATCACAGACCTCAATATGAAATGCAAAGATATAAAACTCCTGGGAGATACTGTAGGAGAAAATCTAGATGAGCTTGGATTTGAGGATGACTTTTCAATACATAAAGCAAAAAGCACAAAAGGGAAAAAAACCAAAGGTTAAATTTCTTCAAAAGTAAAAACTCCTGCTCTGCAAAAGACACTGCTAAGAGAATGAAAAAACAACCCACAGACTCAGAGAAAATCTTTGCAGAACACATATCTGTTAAAGGACTTGTATCCAAGTATACAAGTAACTCTTAAAAAGTTAACAATAAGAAAACAAACAACCCAATTAAAAAATGGGTAAAAGATCTAAACAGATACTTTTTCTAAGAAGACATACAGATGGAAAATAAGCCTATTTAAAGGTATTAATATCATGTGTCATTAGGGAAGTGAAAATTAAACCAACAGTGTGATACCACTACACATCTATTAGCATGGCTAAAATCCAAAACACTAACAACACCAAATGCTGACAAGGATGTGGGGCAACAGGAACTCTGATTCATTGTTGGTGGGAATGCAAAATGTTACAGCCACTTTGGAAGACAGTTTGGTGCTTTCTTACAAAACGAAACAGCCTCATATCATGTGATCCAGTAATCTCACTTCTTGGTATTTACCCAAAAGAGTTGAAAATTTATGTCCATGCAGACACCTGCACACGGATGTTTATAGTAGCTTTATTCATAATTGCCAAAAATTTGGAAGCAACCAAGATGTCCTTGGATCGGTGAATTGATAAACCGTGGTACATTCAGACAATGGAATATTATTCAGTGGTAAAAAGATATCTGAGTTATCAAGCCATGCAAATACATAGGGGAATCTTAAAGACATATTACTAAGTGGAAGAAGCCATTCCAAAACAACTACATACAGGCAAAACTATGGAGACAGTAAAAACATCAGTGGTGGGGAAGAAGGGAGGATTGAACAGACACAATAAAAGAGCATTTTTAGGGCAGTAAAACTATTCTGTGTGATACTGTAATGATGGATACCTGTTATACATATGTCAATACCCAGAGAATGTACAATACAAAATGTGAAGCCTCATGTAAGCTATAGACATTAACGTAATAATAATCCATCAATATTCACTCACCAATTATAGTAAATGGCACACACTAGTGCAAGATGTTAATAATTGGGGAAACAGGAGAAGGGGAAGAGTGAGTGGGGAGATGGAAACTGTTCTTTCCTTTCAATTTTCCTATAAGCCTAAAACTGCTCAAAAATAATCTTCTAATTGAAAAACATAAATATAAAGATTACCCACTTTCCAAAAATAAAAATCAATTGGATATCCAAACAATACTGACTAAGTCCAGATTGGTGTCAGGCTCTAAGAGTACCTCTCTATTCCAGAAAGCAGTGAATTGACACATTTAAGTTGGTATAGGAAAGAAAATGTGACTAAAGGCTCTGCATCTAGTCAATCTTATCTTTAGTTATGAAGGCTGTGAAAACAAAGATGTTTGAAAGTGGAAGAACTCAGAGAATATTATTCCCAGGAGCTTTCCTAATGAATCTATTTTAAGCTCCAAATAGCCAAAGTGATTGAAGTGATATCAATTATTTCTCAGCCAGTGGTGCATTGACGGGTGTGCAGATGGTGGGAGCTGGCCACCCTGGCACAGAGGTGTATTTCATCATTGTAATTGTTCAAAATTGCCAGTTCATGGTGTTAATTAAAATCAGACAGATTATAATCAGTTTCATTACTGTTTACACTCTCTGCATTCTCTCATTGCCTTCTTACCTACACCAAGGGCTCACCACTACCATCAGCCCAAATTTATATGCCACATAAATCACTAAGTCACACGATCAATTGTAGAGTGGAAAAGCAAACAGAGAGAAATATAAAATATACACGCTATTCTGGGCATGAAATTCTCCATGTTTTATGTGCTGCTCCCAAAAATTGTTTCTTATTTTGAATTGTTCATGGGAAATTCTTAAAAAGTGGAGGCAAAAGACCCTCTATGTCCAAAAGCTATTAACTTCAGGACCTGTTACTTTTTTATTCGAGTGAAGCCTGCAAAACTAGTGAAACGTCTAACAAACTCGACTATTTCTGATAGGAAAAAGTAAGATTGTTTTTCAAAACATAAAGAACAAGAGATTGAATGGGAAAAGCAGAAAGTTGAGAATGGAGGAGAAACTATTCCTTGCCTTTATATTTCAAGAAATGTTTTTTATATCTTCTACAGAACATTCCCACAATGAAGTAAATACTATTTCATTTCATTCTCTTCCCACCCCTGTTTCCCCACTACCCAGGATTAAAACACACACACACACACACACACAACTTTGTGAACAAGACATCTGGTGACTCCTGTGTTTTCCTCAACTCTATGACTAATTGGCTCTGTACCCTTAGACAAGTAAGTACCATATTGGAGTTCAATTTTATCATTTGTAACATAAACAATGTTTGGGATAGATGATTTCTAGTGTCTCTATGGGAGCTAAGCAGATGGGGGAGCATGCTTAACAGAAGATTAGGTAAAGTAGTAAGGTGTAATAACAAGGAGTTGGGTATTTGCTCACAGGATCAGAGTTTAAGATGCAAAGTCTAGAACTACCCATTTATCAATACATCTTTGAGCTTAGTTACATAACAGAAAAAAAGATTTTTTACAGTTATTATGCAATGTTATGACATTTACCTATAAAATGCTATACACTGATGTCATTAAACCATATATTTGTGTGTGTGTGTATATATATATATATATATATTTAAAAGTCTGAGCTACATTGGAGAATATGCGGAAGTTGGAGCTGTAAAGTTTTGAAGTATGCAGTTTCAATCTTGAGGGTCTAGTTAGATAAACAAATGTCTTCAGTATGGTGTGATTTCACTCAGTTAAGAAATTCTTATTACCTTCCTGCCTTACCCCTGCCTTCCTTTCCCCAAACTAGAAAATTATTTTTTCCCTCCAAAGCAAAGCTGGTTTCTTAAGGAACTGATGTCTTTTGGAGCTCAAGTTCTCACCTACCTGAATTAGTTCAAAGCTCACCCTCAGGCTTCACTAAATACACACAGAAATTATATTCTTATTCTGATAAACTTGAATGCACCATGCAAAATTTTTAAGCTCCCTTTTGCCTGATTTTTCTCCATGTACAGAAAAAAAAATCCTGGTCCAAGTGGACATTTAACCATTTCTTATGAATGCAAATAGTAACTTGCAAATAGTAACTCACAAATAGAAAATGCAACTACCTCAATGTTTTGCCACTAAGAAAACAGAGAAAAGCTGGTGGACCAGTAATCTAAGGGAGGTGAGCAGAGAAATGAAGGACATAGCCAATCATTTATCTTGGTTATCAACCTTTGAGCCTTGCTGCATATCAATTATCCTAACTGAAGAGGTTGATGTGTGCAGTGAGGAGGTGGTGGGATAGATATGAGAAAAGTAAGAAAAAGTACTGTCATTAAGTGTCTCAACAAGCCAAGCTTTACTAGGGACTACCACATTTAAATTCTTTTCAGCAGAACTACAGTTAACCAAAAATCTGGCTCCAGTTCCAGTAGTTGAATGTAAGTTATATTTAATAGGCTGGCAAATGGGCTCCATGTTAATCACCATGGAAATAAGATGAATCCAATCACCAGGCGAAAGTTATGACCCAGTCATTGCTATATCTTTCAAATCCCATGAATAAAGACAAATTTAAGTTTGAAATATATCTTCAATGGGATATATGTTTCAGAGGGAGTATGTGAATATGCAAATATGGAAAGAAGAAAAAGTTAAAAGTTATGAAAAGACTTATAGCATGTTAGTGCAAATATTTTTAAATATCTTCAAATTATGCTGATTTTGTTTATGGCAATTAGAATTTATATTAGCCCATCAATTATTCTCACATAGGGGCTTTGAAGCAGGGACTCTCAAATATATTTCTCTTAACCAGCCTGCTTTATGAAGTGATGCCTACAGGCTTTCTACCTCATTATGTCTCCCACAGCCCCCATCTTCAAATATTTCTGAAACAGAAAACAAGTCTTCCAAAAAAATTGGCATTCAGTAGCCGTTCTGGAACATGACAACACAAATGGATGTATATGGATGCTCCCTGGTGACCTAGTAGTTAGGATTCAGTACTCTCTCAAATGGATGTATATGTATGGTGGGGACTTTAAAAACAAAAGGAAAAACTGCCATAACTTCACAGTAACAGTCTATAGTCAACCCTTAAATAAGCCTGAGAAAAATAGTGCAATACAAGAAGACAATGTGCAATCCTTGTGATTGAGGTAGGAGGACTCTGAACTTTGGACTTCAGATATAGTAGTAAACTCAGTTCTGTAAATTGCTGGGATTTTACTGCCACTTAATTCAGTGATTGGAAACTTTTTCCAAAAAGCATAGGATAAGAAGTCAAAAGGTGAAAAAGCCAGTGAAAATACAGTGAGGAGTTCCAAGTACTTTTGAGATTACAGTATCCCTCTGTATCCTTGGGGGATTGGTTCCAGGATGCCCCTGTGGATATCAAAATCCATGGATGCTCAAATCTGCAAATGTTCATTAGGTCCATGGATGTTCATTAGATTCTCAGCTGGTTGAATCTGTGAATGCAGAACCCATGGGTCTGCAGTACCTAAAAATGTATAAATTTTATCAAGTTGTTTATTTTGTAATAGAAAAAAATAAATAAACTCACATGTTGATAAACATTTTAAAAGAGATAATTCTAATATGCACATGAATGTTCAGTCAACATTTCCCCCTCATCCTTGTGGAAATTTAGGAAAAACAAAAAAATATGCTAATTTAAATGTTGGCAGGACTTCCCTGGTGGTGCAGAGGTTGAGAATCTGTGCTCCTAATGCAGGGGGCCCGGGTTCAATCCCTGGTCAGAGAACTAGATTTCACATTCATGCCACAACTAAGAGTTTGCATGTCACAACTAAGGAGTCTGCATGTCACAACTAAGGAGCCCACTGGCTGCAACTAAGACCTAGCACAACCAAATAAATAAATATTTTAAAAAATGTTGGCAAGATTATAGATTCCAAATTAATTGCAGGAAGACAAAAGCCAATTGAGTCTCTATAGAAGACACTTAGTTGTAAGTAGAGAGGAAACCCAGCCTCTTCAATAATGAATATTAAAAGGAGTTGATAAAATGTCTATATAAAATATTTTATAAATAAGGGAAACAGAAGAGTATGACTTAGTAACAGATAAAGAACTACTCGCAAGATAAATGTTGCCATGTAGAAAAGGACATTTGAAATTACATTTTTTTGTGTGTGAAATTTAAGCAATCATTTCTAAAAAGTAAGAACATAAAGTAGAAATGAAAGGATTTAAAGAATTGTTGAAAGACAGAAAAATTAGTTCAATTTGAGGTAGCAGAACTCAAGAAAGATGTATGAGAAAAAGTAAGATTTATTTCAAAGAAATACAATAAAATTTAAGCAAGCATGGATGAAAAGGCATTAAGGAAAGCACGATAAGATATAGAAGCTAGAAATAAGAAAAGTAAACAAAATGTGTTGGAAAATTTTTTTTTTAATTTGAGAGGAAATTATAAGTATAAAACACAAAATTGATTCAATATATGTAAAATTGAAATCCCTGAAATTAAATTCAACTATTATAATAAAATGTGTATTTATAATTCAGAAACATTTTCTAAAATAAAAGATGCCTAGAAACTCCACAAAAGAACATCCAATGTGTCATAAAAAAATTGACCCACACCTGTGAACACTGAGATACACATTACTTAAATTACTAAGCTTCAAAATTAAAGAATCCTGTGGGCAACCAGGCAAAAATATTAAGGCACATTTAAAGGAGGAGAAAATTAGGCCCTGACACCTCCAAAATTCAAGAACAGATGACAATGTTGTGATAGTTATAAGATCTTTTTAAAAATCATGTGTGAACCAAGGACAAACTTAATAGTCCTCAAAAACAAATGTGATAGTTGAATAGTTTTGAACACGCAAGCTTTTTGGGGGGGAGGGGGCTACTAAAGAACAACCTTAACCAATCCAAACAGTTTTGATGAGACTATAAGAAAATTTAGTGCCAACAAATCTACATTATGGAACATGTTAAAGGAAGTTCTTCGTGAGGAGAAAAATAACACCAGATGGAGTCCTAGAAAAAAATAGCTCCAAAATAGCAAGTTTGTGGGGGAGGAAAAAGAAGAATTTTTTTTTAATTTAAAAATTTTTTTAAATGTCAAATGGCAGTTTAAAGCAAAATAATAACAATGTATTATTGTACTTATGTGCAATGTGTAGAACTAAAAGTAGAACTAAAATGTAAGATAAAAATTACACAAGGATGGGAGAAGATAAATGAATGTACAAAGTTGTATGGTACTTACATTATATGTGAAAAGCTATGTTATTATTTGAAGGTAGATTATGATATGATAAAATGCATATTATTAATCTGAGAGCAACCACTAAAATTTAAAACAAAGAGGGCTTTTAATATGTAATATTGGAGATAAAATACACTATTAAAATACACCCAGTTATAAATCTAAAGAAGACGAGTGAAGAGAGGAACTTAGAAAAATCAATTAGGTAAAAAACCAAATAACCAAATAGTATATTGAAATCTAACCATATGATACTTATATTAAGTGTAAATGGACTAAACTCTCCAACTAGAAGACAGACGTTTTCAAACTGGATTAAAAAGCAAAACCCACCAAATGCTGTCTAAAAGAATCCCATTTTAATTAAAGGCCAAGATAGGTTAAAGTAAAAAGAAAAATGATGTGACAGTAAAAATTAATCATAATAAATCTGGATAGCTACATAAATATCAGAAAAAACAGACTCAAATCATAATATTATTATAAGTATGGAGAGGAATTTCACAATAATAAGGGATTAATTATTAATCAAGAAGATATAACAATCCAAAATGTTTATTTGTAAACTTAATAACAGAGTTCCAAAGTACATAAAGTAAAAAATAACAGTTCGGAAAACACAACAAACAAATTCACAATTTTCGGTGGAGATTTCAACATTTCTCAATAAATGAGATAGACAACAAGCATGTGGAAGACTTAGCACCATCAACCAACTTGAGTTGGTGAATATTTATAGACCACTCCACTCAACAACTGCAGAATATGTACTTTTCTCAAGTGCAGATAGTATGTTCACCAAGATAGATAATAACCAACATCAAAAAAGTCTCAATTAAATTAAAGTTATTACACAGAACATCTTCTCTGAAAATAATGAAATAAAATTAATTAAATAAAGATATTTGAAAATCAATGAGTATTTGGATATTAAATAACACTCCTGTGTCATTAGCTGTACACCTAAATCTTATTCAATGCTTGTTTGTCAATTATACCTCAATAAAACTGGGCAAAAGTAAATAATATTTTTAAATAAATTAGAAAGAAGAAGAAATGGCATGGGAAATTTTCAAATATTTTGAATCAAATAAAAATTAAAATGCAACTTATTAAAAATTATGGGTTGCAGTACTTTGCAACAAATTTAAGTTTATGTTAGAAGATCAGTCTTCTAAGTTGCCATCCTAAGAAATTAGAAATAGAAGACCAAATTATGTAAGTAGATGGGAAGAAAAAATTAATAAAAATAAGATTAAAGTAATAAAAAAGAGAAAATAGAATAGAAAAGGTAATGAAACCAAAAGCTGTTTCTTAGAAATGAATAAGAAAATCAATAAATATCGACATATTGATCAAGATAAAAAGAGAGAAATACACATTACTGTTATCAGAAATGATAGAGAGAATATGCTAATAGACACTAAATGGATTTGTTGATAAAAAAATTAGTCAATAGTTAATCTAAGAAAGAAATGGAAAACTGTCATCGAGGTAATCTGAGAACTAAACCTGGGAGACAGTCTTCATAAAGCTCTGAGGATTGTTTCGAATAGGTAAGGGGGGAGGCCCGTATGTACGTCATTTTGGCAAAGCAGTACATGAAATCTAGTGTACATCATGGTAGGTTACTGCTATTTCCAAGGAACAAATATCTTAGTGTTTTTCTAAGTATGGGAAGATGTAAGAAACTGGGTTTACAACATTTTCTCCTGAAAATACCTAACTATCTGAGAGCAGTTTTGACAGTTTTCCCAGAGCACAAAATATCTCGTACTGATCTTTGTCCTGCATTCCTTTCAGGGTGTATTGTAGGTCAGCAACTACAATGGCTAATGACTTGATTCTTGTAAACTGGACGGTGGGCAGCATTCTTTATTTTACAATCCCTTCCATTTTGGTCTTAATTTTGATCAAGATTTGGGAGGCACTTTGTGACCAATTTGTCCCAGGGCACTAGGAATGCTCATTACTAGGTCAGGCTAGGATTTTGTTGATAAGCCACTCAATGTGCTGTTACTGGATTAGGCCCGGTTAACAGTAGTCAAAAGCCTCTGGACTGCCTGTCTTATTAGTCAATAATGGTCCAGGAAAATGCTCGTTGCTTCTTCTCATAACTAGAGTTACACTATTATGATCATTTGATCTTATAGAACTATATATTCCATCCATCGTCTCAAGTCACCTAGTCATCATTTTTTTTATTGGAGGCTTGGTCACACATTTGATAATGTAAGAAACAATAGTCTTGTAAAATAGGCAGAATACAAGTAATATAGCTAGTAACATTAATAAGGTCATAAATAAGTATTTAAGTTAAGAATTTCCATTAGATGCAGCCCAGTGTCCCCCCAGGTCATCTAACCCAGTCTGTTCTGTACCAATCACTGTCTTTAAGGGAAATGATATATTGGCATTGTACATAAAGTTCACCAAAGATGTCTGCATGTACAAGACAAGCGGTGGGTCATTGTGACACCTTACAGGATTGAGAAAAGTATGTTATCTCTTAAGGAGTCACATGGCTGGTGCCAGAAGATGAAAAATTGATCTTTATGGTTGAGCAGGTATTTCTGCCATTGGGGATGTCTGGTTAATGCATAATACAGATGCCCAATGCACACTAGAGGGGAGGGAGGAGGCTCAAATGGACAGAGAAAATTTTTGTTTAAATTTTTCTTGTCTTGCCTTAAAATATGAATTTTATTTTATCAGATTATAAAGATCTATTATGAACAATTTTATGCCAATAAATTAAATGCACAGGTCCTTTGCTGTTCAGCTTGTAAGAGGTAAAGATGTAAAACAACATTAGATGTTCCATTAATAGCTCATGCTCTTAATCATTGTACTCATTCCTGCCAAATCCATTGTTTTCTTTTAAAAGTTTTTGGAAAGCTTTATAATTTATAGAATTACCAGTATGGTAGGAAACTAAGATATTGCCTTTTCCAATTCTTTATTTTACTTATATATAAACACAGCTTTTATTTAATTTTTGGCATTATCTTTAAATAATAAAATTATTAGGAAATCATACAGATCTCATAACATTTTATTACCATCCCACGTTTAGATCTTTCTGCCAAAATGCAAAAGATATTGTTAAAAAAACAAAATTCAACTGAGTAAATTTTAAAAATCTAATTGGCTTTATTGAACAATTCATGAATTGGACAGTTTCCCATATAGCATGTACAGGGGAGATCCAAAGAGCTACAGAAAGGGAAAGTTGTTTACAGGCAGAACAAGGAAGTAAAGAACAAAAAAAAGTTATTTCAGGTTTAGATAACCTACTTATGGGGGAAGGAAGGGGTCTATGTGGCAGATTATCTCATCTTTGGGGGATGAAAAAAGCCCATGTGACAGATTACTTTATTAGTGCTGACCAGAAAATTCCTGACTGACAGGTTAAGACTACATTTCTGGGAAAGGTTGAAGTTTTAATTAGGTTAAGCATCAAGCCCTAAGCCCAGGTCTGTTGACGTGGCCTAGCAGAAATGACTCCACTTTGGGCCTGTGGTTTTCTTTTTAACAACATGAAGTCAGTGGGATATAGGAAGAGGCAAAGAGAGCAGAAGCCACAGAATATAAAAATTGTCTTATATTAGAAACAAACCCCTTTTTATCTGAGCAATTTATCATTAATGGTTATAGCTTCTCAATTAGAAGAGGACTCTGAAGATAATTGAAGTCAAATCTGGCCTCTGTACCCCGACACTGAATTAAATCTTGGAGACAGAGTTTTGGGTGAAGTAGAAAAGAATAAATTTATTGTTTGCAAGGCAAAGGGGGCCACAGCAGGCTAATGCCCTCAAAACTGTGTGTCCCAACCTGGAGGGAGTAGTGAGAAGTGCTATAGTAATAGTTCAAAGAGGGTGTGGTCAGCTCGTGGACATTCTTCTGATTGGTTGGTGGTGAGGTAAGTGGGGGTCAGCATCATCAACCTTCTGGCTTCCAAGTAGTCTGGGGTCCATGAGCTTGTGTGCAGCATACCTTTGTTAACCATTATAACTGTTAACTTCTCCAGTATCTGCAAAACAGCTCGAAGATATTGTTGTGGTATCCCTGGATGGGGAACCAGGACCTTGCCCCAAGGCTGCACTATTGTTTCTCTTGACTGTTCCTCCCTTGTCCCCTCCCTTCCCTAATTAACAACTGTTTGAACCTGCCTTTTGGACCTCAGGGAAGGTCATGGAGGCTGAATGAAGCCTATTTCCTGTAATCAAAGAAATGGGGGACACCGGAAGGCTTTTGTGCCCAGGAGCCCCACAGAATCCTGCTCTGTATTGTAATCTGTGTATTCCATAACTATATCCAAAATGTAATAACAAAGTCACCTTAGTAAAGGCTGTCCAACTCATTTCATTGGCACCGTTAAAATCATTGATTTTTAAGACATGAATGAATAGCTCATGCCAATTTAATTATGACCTAAATTTACTAATGTTTTGACTACCTTCCTCTTTTGGAAGAAAAAATTGCTTTCTGTCTCTTATCTGTTCCTCGAGGAAGCAACTAGAACTAATAAATACTTCTCACATCAGAAGATTTAATCAGAAAAAGAATAAGTAACTGAGAAAGGAAGAGTTAATACACAGAGAGAGAAGTCAAGGCAGTTGTATTACCTACCTTCCTTCCACCACACAGTGTGTTAGTTCTAAATCCACCTGAACATCTACCATGTGCTGTGATAAGTACCATGACCTAAATATTGCAAAAAATGAACTTGTAGGCAAGATGGTTTACCAATAAACATCCACTTCGTATTAGATACCACGAGCGTTCTAAAAATGTTACACATGTTGAAAGCAAGATTACTTTTCAACTGAGGAAACAATGTCTTCATGTAGGATTGTTGTTTACATGAAACGTCTGCTGAAGGTCAGATTCATCCAACAAGGAGACATGGAGAAATGAAGCACCAGGTAAACCAGTATCATATAAAGAAAGGACTCAAAGCAAAGAAAGGTAGGTGTTTTTATGATTAGGTGTTAATGTATTGGCAACATAGAAGGTGGTATAAATGGAGAGGTATTTTGAGGTCAAATGTAGAGCACATTTACCATTATGTTAAGTTTTCTCTTCAGACTAATCTTTCCAAAGATTTTGTATTGGGTGTCTATGACTGTAATGAAAAAAAATATTATAGTTATATAAATTTGAGAAATGCTTGGTAAACTCATTTTTCTACTGCAAGACTTCTCAGAGCTTTTAATATGACTTGTGACTGTCTCAGGGAATGATCAGAATAAGAGCAGAGAACAGATATATTATACAATAATTCCTCAACCTATTTAACCATAAAACTCATTTATTTTTTTCACTTAGTTTTTTGTGAGATGTTTCACTAGCATTTTGGAAAAATAAATAAAAGCATGTGGGGAGAAGCTACTGAAGAAAATGATAAGATATCCCATGAACATTTGTACATAAATGATATGACCATGTGAAAATCCATCTAAATAACAATGTATAAAATGTTTTACAAAGAAAAGATTAATTCAAAATGTTGACTGGGCTCTATAGCAATTGTCCAGTTGAGAGTGAAGACTTTAAAAGTTATTATCATGGATAGTAGAAACAGAAGATGACAGATAATGGTGAAAATTTTAGTTTGGAACATTGTAGGAAAATCAATATTTTGTCATAATTTGTAGTTGTCCATATTAAACCTTGGAAATTTGAAATATGTATCCATTTATAAATTTGGAATATCTGTACAAAATCCCATTAAAAAGTTAAATGATAAAATATTGATAAATATATTTTAATACTAATAATAATCTGAAGTATTAATATTATATATGTAAGCATGTATTATACACGTGTGTGTGTGCACATACATCTAAGTTTAAAGAAGTGAACAAGCCAGTAGAGAAATAAAAAAATTAATAAGCAATTACAGAAAAAGAAATACAAATGACTGATATATTTATTAAAAAAAAAAGTTCAACCTCACTAATAATGAATTGCAAAGGGAAAAGAACAGAAGCTATTATTTTTGCTTTTTAATTGTTGAAACTTAAAACGTCTGAAGTAATCCAATGTTGGTGAAGTAATGGGAAACCAGAGAAATTCCACTGCAGAAAGGAGTCTAAAATAGTACTTTTTAGAGACCAATTTAGAATCCACCATTTATCAACATCTTCTATCAGGTATTTGACCTGTTAAACACTTCTTTCAGAGTGAGATTTGTGACAAGCAACCAGGAGGAAGAAATTTTTTTACCTCTTACACCCTGCATATTTTACACTGAAAACGTAATAGCATGCTGACTGTGAAATTGTGATTTATAAGAAAAATATATATTTGGTTATTCAGATGACCAAAATATTTTTTTTGTATATATATTTGGTCTTCATCCATGGTTCCTGGCTCACAGCTCCCAAAATCCTTGGAGTTGCCTAAATGTTGAGAAAAATAATTGTGTCTTTTGTTATTTTAATGAGGTGACTTTAGGAAAGCACCCAAGATTGGGGGCTGGTTGCCTGAGTATCCAACTGGGTTTTGGGGGTTGGAGCTTTCAGTCTCACCCCCTGACCTCCTGGGAGGAGAGAGAGCTGAAAATTGAGTTCTATCACGAATGGTCAATGATTTAATCAATCATACTTACATAATAAGGCCTCCATAAAACCCCTAAAGGGCAAGGTTCAGAGAGCTTCCAGATTGATGAACACAAAAAGATGTGGGGAGAGTGGCACCCTGGAGAGGACAGGGCAGCTCTGAGGCCCTTCCCACCTGCCTTGCCTTATTCATCTCTTCATCTGACTATTCCTGAGTTATATATATTTTTTATAATAAACCAGTGACCTAGTAAGTAAAACTGGAACAGGAAGGAATGGGGCAGGGCACAACCTTTAAAAGAATGACATAGCCACAGGACATGACAGAAACTGGTTAGAACCGACGAGGTCCAAGATGGCAGAAGATTCAACTTCTAGTAGACCTTGAGCCTCATTATGCACTCATTAGAATACATTAGCATGCTAAATGACACAACCACCAGCATCATGACAGTTCTGAAGCCAACCATAAAAGGTCAAAAAGTGGGAGGTGGCCCAATTCCTGGAAATCCCTGTGCCTTCCCCGAAATAATTGGAATAATCCTCCCACTCATTAGCCTATGAAATTATCCAGCCCATAAAAACTAACCACGCCTTATTTTGAGGCCTCTTGCCTTCCGAGATAACCCACACTCTGTCTGTCAGTGGGTTTCTCCCAAGGGTCTCTCACCTTCTGAAATGGCCCACACTCTGTGGAGTGCGTTTCTCTCTAAATAAATCCACTTCTTACCTATCACTTTGTCTCTCACTGAATTCTTTCTGCGATGAGACATCAAGAACCTCAGATTCACTGGGAACAAAGCTTCTCAGAGTTCTGTGAGCCTCCCTAGCAAATTAAAGAAACCCAGGGAAGGGGTGGCTGAAACCTATGATTTAACAACCTGAACTTTGACTACATCTGAATTCCAAGGAGGGTACTGTGGGAACCCTCAATCTATAGCCAGTTGGTCAGAAGTAGAGATGACAACCTGAAACTGTGATTGGTGTCTGAAGTGGGGGCGTGGGGGAGGTCGTCTTGTAGGACTGAACCCTCAACCTGTGGAGTCTGATGCTATATCTGGGTAGATAGTGTCAGAATTGAGATGAATTATAGGGCACCCAGCTGATGTGTGAATTCTTGGAGGTGTGAGCAAACCCCACACACACACTTTGAAACTGGGTCCAGGAGCTCCATTAGTGACCAAAAATAAAGATAAATGCACTAAGGGAGTGAATATTTTCTGAAAATTATAATTTAAGCAATCTTTTAAGATAAAAAGATGTTTTTTTTTTAATTTCAATAATCAAATACTGAAATTTCTTAGAGTAGCCATAGTATATAAATGCATAGGAACAAGAAATTACCATTTTAAACCATTTTCAAGCATAGAATGCTCATTAGTAGAAATATATCAGTAGCTTTATAATAAAATAAGAATATAGCTAAACATACATTATATTACACTATATTAAAGCAAATCATACATTTTATTATAATATGTCTTCATAATATGCAGTGCTTTAATTCATGTCTCTGAGAAGGCACTAAAATTCCAGAAGGTGCTATTGTGTAGCTGATAAGAACACAGCTGAGGAAAGGATTCAAGCCTTGGCCCCATTATTTACCAGTGGAGTCACTTTTGGTAATCTGCCAACAGGGGCTTTGTCCTTGGTATTTTTACTATCTGAAATGTTCTTACTTAATCATCACCATGATCCTTTGCCTCACTTGACTCAGATATCTACTCAGATACTAGCATATTAGAGCTGTCAAACCAATCACCTGTTTAAAAGAGTGACACCAACTTTTATGTTATTACCCACCATTCCATATTCTGCCTACATTTTCCTCTTAATCCTTATCGAGACCTAGAAATATACCTGTTTTTAGTGCCTGTTTTCCCTGCTAGACTGTAAACTCCTTGACCTTAGGGGATATGCATATCTTTGTTTACTGAAACAGCAAGCATTCAGTGACTATTTGTTGAATAAATGAATGAATGAGGAATAAACAGCTTTGAGCCTCATTTTTCTCATTTATAAAATCAGGGTAATAATAAAGACTTCCTGTGGTGTTTTTGAAGATTTAAATGTGATTAAATGTTTAGCACAGTTTCTGGTACATAGTCATCACTACACATGTAACTGAAATTTTTATTTGTTGTCTCAGTTTTCTACAATTTTAGTGATTTTCCTTTTTGAAGAATCGAACTTGTGAAAATGGTTTTAATGTTTCCTTAGACTGCTCTCCTTTCCTTTTTTTTCTAAATATCTTATTTATGCCTTTTGAATTTATATATCATTGTTTTCAAAATTTTAATTGCAATAGGTCCTCATTAGGAAATTATGATAAAAATATTCTGAGGAGTATAGTTTAAAAGGCTATAAGATAAAACTATTTACTCACTGTTGTCATGAGAATTAAAGATTGCAGTGACTGAAGGATAGAGAATGTTTATATGAACAATATGCACATTTTTTGATAGAATCATTTTCTATCAAATGATAGAAAAAATTATTCAAAAGTACGTAAAGAAAAGGATTCACTTATTCCAAAGCAGAAAGAAAAATAGGTTTTACAAAATGTAAGGTTTGGCATAGTTTGCTATATCTGATCTTGATACATTATTGGCTATCTTTCAATGTTCCTGGATAAAACAAAGACAAATATTTTTCTTCTCTAAAAACTGCCATTTAAATTGTCAAAATATATATATTTTTTGTTGCACCCAAGCTCTTGGGCAGTGCCCAAGAACAGCTGCATACTTCTACCCTTGTAGTTCACTTCAGTAAAAATCAGATAGTATAAAGGAAACTTAAGACATATAATCTCATACCTAGAGGATATTTGACTTTACATCGTTCTTATTTAAGTAAAAAAAAACCCTGAGAATTAGGCCACCCTAGAGAAGATTTATAACCTCAGACTGACCTTGACTTTGGAAAGTTAATTCCTTCAGTCTCAGTCTCCTCATTTATGAAATGTCACCTAGTTAGCTAATCATCTTAAATAGATTCTTGATCCATTCATTTACCACTTGCCATTCATGGTTCCATGAGTAGAACACTCAGTTCTATAAATCACCAGCAAATCCTCACTAAAACTTCGAGGATTTCCTTGAGTGATAAAGGTATGTAAACAGGGAAATAATATCTTATAAAAGCAGTTTTTCTATTATTGAAAATTTTAAGTGGTAGTTTAGAGAAATATACTATATTTCCCCTCTAAGGAATATTTAAAATGTACTACATCTTTAGTATTTTCACATTGGTTTATATCATATTAGTCAGAATTATTCTCTCCTGTTAATCCCTATAGCATTTAAATGCATGCATCAGTCATATGGAACAATAGAGACACTGCTTCTGTTTATTTCTGATTGTATTATATCAATAAACCTTTGTTTATGAACAGATTGTATGATAATGTGAAACATACATTCAAAAATTGAAAAGAACTTTCGGTGAAGCTAATATTGACCCAATTTATAAATCTTATCGCAATCTTAAAGATAATCAGATCTCTTAAAGCTTGGAATTAAATGTCATTTTCAAAACTGTTTCTTATGAATCTGACAGGAAACATTTACCTAAACATATTAATTATTCTATTTACTCTTTGTAAAATTTTATGGCAAAAAGCAGCATGGGAAAATACTATGAGTGAATTTCCTCCAGTTGCAATGTTTGCAAAATATTTTTTTGCCAAGAGATTTTGGCACCCAGAGCATATTTTCCCCATTTGCCATGAGGAATAAATTGCAGCAAAATTGGACTCATTAGGAAGGACTGCAGCCTGCTAGACAAGAGGCTTTTGAGAACTACTACAGAGACGATGGGCAGAGTTTGAGTAAAATTTTGAAGAGAAAAAATGACTTGCAGTTTGGAGGAGAGATGGATTTTTCACATTGAGTAAGCAAGTTAACTGAGATGCAAATGGATGAGCTCCCCTCTGGTGGGTTCCAGACTCAGAAAGGCATAGAGTTCCCTCAAAAGATTTTGTTGGGTGGGGAATGATGGGAGGGTTGTAATCCCAGGTCACAGGAAATTTCCACTACCTGTTCTATTTCCTGAGAGGCGAGGTCTTTGATTTTATAGCAAAGAACGTAGATAAGTTTCTTCTGATCACTGTGAAAGCGAAAGATTTAGCATTTCAGGAGATTCTTACAGATTTGTTAGACTCTGATGTTTTGCCATGAGCATTTAGTTTCCCTTCATATCTTACAAAATGCTCTGGTTTTTTCTTTAACTAAAGAGGATTACCCTTACTTTTTTTCAAATCTTGATTCTGACTATACGTACATGAAAAGAGAAAGTAATTTGAGGAAAAACAGTTGCTCTTCTCAGTTAATAGACAGGGGTCCATGGTTGTGAACAGCCTCAAGCCCAGTTTCTGGCCTCTCTCTCATATGTTCTCAATTCCTGGTTTTCTGACTACACAGAATCCATTTTCCATGATAAGCTGGAGTCAGTCACACTTCTTCCCTTGCCAGAAGTCACAAATGTGTGTGGTAAAATACTAGAACCCACATTTTCATTGCTTTGCTTGTCTTATTTCTTCTTACTTCCTACACTCACCAAGCAGGCAACCCTCTACCATGTATCTCTTTCTTTTTCTTGTTGTATTACATTAATGTGACTTTTGCATCTGGCTTGTATTTTCTGAGTATTTCATGGGATACTGAGGGTAAGGATTAATCACAACCATATAGCAACAATCATAATGGAAAGGCTTTGTGTCTGTATTTGTTTTTCTTTTTCTTTTTTTTTAAATTCTGTTACTTATAAGATTCAAAGTAGTCCCTTCCAAAATCTAAGACTTCCTAACAACCATCATAATCAAATCTTTCCAAAGCCTTAATGCACACAGGCAAGATATTCAAATTTAAAGATTCTAACAGATGTACTTATTTCCACATAATATAATACACTTTACAGTTTTATTTTTTAAGTCCTAAATTATTTTTCCAGTGTGCATGATAAACATGCTCAAGGGAGAGATTAAAGGGATCATTTTCAAGTCCAATGCATTTTCTCTCTAATAATATTCATGTTCCTTCCAAAAAAAAAAAAAAACCAACTCTTCCTTCTCACATTTAGAAACTGACCTATTTTTTTTACAGTCTAGAGACTTCAGTTCTTTTTTGCGTACTTAAGAATATGTTTTAATTAGTTATTGTGGGTATATTATCTCGATTAAAGGCATCTTAACAAGACAAAATTTGCTAAACATATACATTAAGAAAGAAAATAAGGAAGTTATTCTCTAACGAAGTTATATAAGTTTTTGTTTTTTCTGCATTGTAATTGACATAGCACAATACTTTTCTACTCCTGTTCATTCAGTCATAACACCTTACATCCAGAGCCACAATGATTTGATCCAAGTGGTTATGTCATATCCTAAACCAAGAATATCGACGGCCTTCTTTTCTCAGCATTATTTCAACCTGGATTAGAAGAGGTATTGTTACTCTTTTCTCTTTTCTGGTGAAAAAACTTCAAAGCTTGTTATCCTGGGCTTACAAATAGCTATAACTTCTGTCACAGAAATACATTCCAGAAGGAAAGGAAGAAGGGTCCTCTTTTCAGTTGAATTCTTGGACATCCCTGCCCCTTGAAATTGCTTGAGATGAGAAGATTCATTTTATGCCCAAGCAAATTTGAACTGGTCTTTTGTCTCTTTTTACTAAATGCTGAACATTGTGGATGTTATCATTTGAATGTTTGGCTTATCTCTTATCTTTTAAACGCTATTGCATTTATTTTAACAGTTAAAATTACTTGCATATCAGCTTGATCTTTTCTAAGATTTTTTTCAGGTTGTTCTTGTTGTTTGGAGGGCCTAAAGTAACCTAGAACTGTTTTAACCCTACCACTAAAGCATAACTATGCTGGTGCCTTTCATGAGCACAACCTTGTGTTTCTGAGGTCTCTCTAACCCTGTCTGTTCAGAATGAAACATATCCAGCAGTTTGAGACTCTTGGGAATTGTTCAGCTTACAACTCCTTAGGAATTGTTCTTTGACTACCCACCCTTATAAAATTCTGTGCTTGTTTCAGCTGATGCTCCCTTAATTTGACACAGCCTGGACCACTTTGTTTTTCTGTTTGTTTTTGTTACGACCTCAGTTTGGCATTCTTCTTTTAGGTGTATAAAGTTTCATCCTGTACACATACCTGGCAGCATGTCATAGGTTTTTCTTTTTTTCTTTTTCTTTTTTGGTGCAGTTTTCCTAGGAGTTAATTGTTTTCTTTCATGGGTCATGCTTTTGTTATAAGAACTCTTTTCCTAGCCCTAGATCCTGAAGATAGTGTCTTTTTTTTTTTTTTTTCCTAAAAGTTGTTAAGTTTTATGTTTTACATTTTATTGTGTGATCCATTTCAAGTTTATTTTTGTATAATGTTTAAAACTTAGGTCATGTTTCATTTTTTTGCTTATTTTGATTCCTCCAGTACCTTTGTTGAAAAGGTTATCTTTTCTCCATTTAATTGCTTCTGCCTTTGTGAAAAATCAGCCTGGAAGGCTAAAGTCTTTCTGCAAACAATAGGCAGGGGGAGGGAGTCTGTCTTTGGATGGTTCCATAGGGTCCTGCTAGGTTACAGCTTCTTTAGGATTATATAGGGAAAAAGAAATCTCAAGAAACTCTCCATCAGGTCCTTTCTCAGCTCCAAATTCCTTATCAGTCTGCTTTTTTCTTTCCAGGGTTTTCAGCCTTCTTATGTTTGCTGTATAATGTCTACGGGATTTACTTATACTTAGCTGGGGAAATAGGGAAGAGTATATCTACCTGATTGTCTCATAAACAGAAGTCTTTAGCTCTTGTTCTGCCACCTTGGGTGCAATCACATAACTTTACAGAGTGAACTGAAACCGAGTCCCCCTAAAATCAAGTTCCCTTACCGAGTCTATAATTATTCTCTCTATCCAAAACTTTACTGTCTTTCTTGCCCCCTCTGACTTCAATTTTGTGCTAACTGAACACTAATTAACCAGAGTCAGATGACTAAAATTGCTGTTGTTGATAACACTGCTGATGTACTATAATTGCTGTTATCAGTATCATCATTAACTTACAAACTCAGGTAGTTTCTCCAGGGCAAGATGAGCTAACCGAGCCACGGACCACCTGGCCAGAGAATTGTAAACCAGAGACATCCTGACTCCCAAAACTAAGATTAAGACACATCACAGAAATGTCACAAGATGATGATTAGCCCTAGCTTCTTTGTTCTTCCCCATTCAGATACCTCTAACTCAAAGACCAAGTTGGAGTGGATCTGAGACTTGTTTCCCAGTCCTTTGCTGGATGCCCTGCAATGAATTCTTACTTTACTGTAAACTCCCACTGTCAGAGTTTGGCTTTCTGCACTGCAGGCACATGAGCCTTTTGCTTGGTTATAGAACTGCCTAAGAAATTTTACCTTCTGTGTGTGTGTATGTCCAGCTATGCATTTTAGCATGAGCATTTTGCAAATAACAGTTCTGTCTGGCTTGTTACTGAGAACATCACAACAAATTTTCAGCTAAGTTTGCTTCGATATGTACAATTCATGACATAAGTCATCTGTTTCATTCCACACCTATCACAGTTGGCTAGCAAAGTGCCTGGCTAATACTAGATATTTAGTAAGTATTTCCTGAATAAGTAGTGAGACAATAATGCTTACAACAAAACAGTGACACCTAGCTACATGCCTGCCTTCTAAAGTCAATTATTCATTGTATTAAGTAGATGATTGTTCCTTTTTGCATCTTTCCAGATCATCTGGCATTCAGATAATGTATGATTAATAGTTAAGAGTAAGTAAATGTCTAATGAATATTTAGCATACATTTTATAGCTTGAGCTACCACGTCAGCATCTTGGAAGTGCCAGTGTTGGTCCGTCTTCCTACCTGTTTCCATGCACATCTATCTACCCAGTCTCCACATAAATGGTTAATTAGATCAATCTTAGAGCTTCACTGCTCTGCCTTAAAAACTTTTATTTTTTTTTTTCATGCTACCTCCATAATGGCAGCCAAGCTCACTATCTGACCTTTAAGGGGCTCCAAATTCTAGTCCCCATATACTTATATGACTCCTCTTATACTAATCTCTCATATAGGCGAATGCTAAGTAAATTGTTTTCCAAATCAAATCGTACATTAATTCCAAGTCCCAGGTCTCAACAGCTTCTGACAGAAAACATAGTCCCAATTTCTCTCTCTGTCACAATTAGTAGGAGGTCTTACCACTTCGATTTTTATAAATTGGCCATCTCCTTCCTTAAATTATTCCCCAGAAACGTAAGCATTCCCTAGGGAGCTGTTCTCAAATACTTTGAGACAGTTATGCCAGCTTCTTCCGCTCGAGCCTGCTACCTTGCCAGAACATCCACACTCACGGTGCTGCTGCCATTCCCAAGACCCCGCTTTGCTGAGCACCGCTTTTCTCTGCATCTGACTTCCAGTGTCAGCTCTTGCCTCACTAAGATGTATGACATCCGTGAAGAAAGATGGTTCTCTCTCTCAGTTATCTCCAAGCAAGTCACCCTTCATTTTAAAAATGACTACAATCCAACTGAAACCAAGTAGTACTTCTAACTCTATTCCACTAAAGTATCATGGATTGAGGGTAAAGTATGCATCACAGAAGGATGCTTTATGTAGTTCTCCAGCCAACCCTGGACGAAGATTTCTATGAGTTTAACCCTGTGCCTTGTTTTTGTGGCAGGCTCATCTCCACGAATGACTTTCTCATCTTCACACTTCAGATAAAGTCTAGTCTAACTCTTCTTGGACTCTGATAAAGGGATATTTGGAAGGGAGAGGATTTTAACAATAAAAAAGAAATAAGCTTTTAAAAATTATTTATAAATATAGTTCTCTGTTTTATGTTTAAGTACAGGATTAAGATGTGTGAAGTTAGTGAATTCAAGGAACTTATTCCATGTGCCTTTCAGTCCAACATTGAAAGAAACAGGCAAGGACTTCCCTGGTGGCATAGTGGTTAAGAATCCACCTGCCAATGCAGGGGACATGGGTTCGAGCCCTGGTCTGGGAAGATCCCACATGCCGCAGAACAACTAAACCCATGCGCCACAACTACTGAAGCCCGCACGCCTAGAGCTCGTGCTCCACAATAGGAGAAGCCACTGGAATGAGAAGTCCATGCACTGCAATGAAGAGTAGCCCCCGCTCGCTCATCGCAACTAGAGAAAGCCCATGTGCAACAACGAAGACCCAATGCCGCCAAAAATAAACAAATACATAAATTTATGAAAAAAAAGAAAAGAAACAGGAAAGAAAAGAGGAAAGAGCTGTAGATTTTCTTAGTTTTTTGTTTTGTTTTGTGGGTTTAAAAAAAAAATTTCCTAGATTTAAGTGAGTGCACAGTTGGAGGTAACCAAGGAGAGCAGAGGGTCTGGCAAAGATTAAAATGGCAGTCACCCAATCCAACTGCATCAATTAAAAGAAATCCTCCACAAGGCCTCATGCATGGAAAAAAAAAAAACATATGAAAGTGAAGCAAATAATTACTTGAAGCAGAGTGAATTTGAATAGCTCTGTCTTGATGTAAGATCCAAATAAGTGTCTGGGAGTTGTTTCAATAGGACACAGAAGGAGACCTTATGCAAAAGGGTATAGGTGGTCAACTAATGGTGTTTGCAGAAACTGTGTCCTCCGTGGACCACACTCCGGCTCTCTGCCTATCACATCTCCTACGGGCACAGTTATGTCCAGCACAGGTAAGCTAAGGGTCTGTGAATTTTGCATCACATTCTCTTTTCTTCTAGTCAAAAAAACAGTATGGTATGGGGGAGTAGGGGGGACTCGAAGAGATAGGGGAAGGGAGCAATATATAATTATGGTGCTATCCTCACATAGATTCTCCTTTCCTAGTCCTCACATCTTGCTCTGGAATCAAGCTTTTTAAGGAAGACTGAGAATAAAACTGACCATTTCCTTGAAGGATCACAACCCACTTCTACCCCTAATGGTGATTTAAAAAAAAAAAATGTGTCTCCAAGAAAACTACCTAAAAATAGTCTGACATTGGTACATTTTCTAAAGTACAGCTTTCTGTTTCATCTTTAGTCAACTTGTTACACTTGTAGAGTTGGTATCTGCTTTTAATCACGGGTATGGATTTCTGGAAGGAACAGCAGAGTTTGAGTGAGAGACTATGGTTGAAACTGACGTTGTGTTTAACAATGCTAAATTAATATAGAATTCCTCAACTTAGTCAATTTCAATGATTTGCTCTGCCAAAATTGAATTTTAAATGAATTGAAAATGGATATGTATGAAGTTGTTGATATGCTGAAGGGTAACGGTTCAATTATTTCTTTTGGCAATCTCCCAGCACGTTAGTCTCAAACCAAAATATCAGCCTTTCTTTCAAGACTTTATAGATTAGCATTTTAAGTTTTTTTTTTTCTTTTCTAAAAAATATGCATTCCATCTGGTATAGAGTTGTCAAATGAGGTATTTCATTCTACATTAAAGATATAGCAAGCTACATAATTATGACTACTATAATTTTTTCTCCTCACTTTGGAATGCAGTTAAGCCTCTTTCTGATCAGAAAAAGAAAATGTCATCATGAATCTTGACATTGTAACAAATTGATAAGTTGTATATCATTTATTAGCCATAACTTTTGTTTTGAGATCAATATATTCACTTGTCACGTTTTCAAATGGCCTTTTAGGCTCTGGTTGGATTTTAGGCCATATAACTCATTTAAAAATTAGATTCTGAATCCATGCTTTGCATACACTTTCACTTACACAGAAAGCTCCTATAAACTAATTCATTATCAATGATTTTAGAGGCAAGGAACTCTTCCTATTCTCTTTTACCTATTCCTATAATTCACAATATGATTAATGGTTAAAGTTGCAAATTAAGTTCGTCTGCAATGAGATGCAGGTTTGATCACCTTTAAATTTCAGAAATATTTTTACACTTTTATTCTAGACTAAAATTTTAGACTGATGAGTTGGCCTTGCAGACCTGAACATTTTCTAGTCATAAGTTTTCCTGAAATTATGTGGAGTCATGAATGTGAGGTCAAAAGCACTAAAATGACTGAATAAGACTGTAAATATGACTACAAGGTAAAGAGATTGTTCAATGTAATTTGATGGTGGAAATAATTAGCTTTCTAATGTGTGAAGGGTGCAGAATTTAACAAAAATTAGCTGAATGAAAAGCACTAACTTGAAGTCACCCACTGACTTATTGACTGTTGGTAAGGAACACATTACATGTATTCACATGTCTGTACATGATAGAGAACTTCCACTCTGGACCACAGGAGAAAACAAAAAAAGGACAAAAAATGTGTAGGAAGAACCTTCCCAGTTTTGCTCAGTCCCATACCCTCTCCTTTGTATGGGAAAAGTGATATCTGATTGGATTTGGGGAGAAAGCCTTGAGCATGTTTCTTCCAGATTCTATCTTTTCCAGTTGACCTGTCTCCAGCAAGAATGTGTCTTTTTAGTAGTGTGTGACTCTGTCTCCCTAGGGAAACTTTCAGGCTGTCTAGTTTGCTAATAATTGGGTGGATAAATCTGTCTAATTCAGAGGAGAAGTACCAGCAACCAATTGCTTGTTGATATAGATCCAGAATATTTTTCCCAGTCAAGTTTATCAAAATCAAGTATAAATTTTATCTCTATTTGCCTCTGCTGTTTCATTTCTCAAATAACCCCACAGTGGAGTAGGAATGGTCATATATTGCCCAGAGGAAATAGTTTTTTAAAAATATTGAGGTTTGTCAAAAATGTTATCTTAGGGAATTTCTGTCCCTACCCAGCTTGCCTTTGATTGTTTTGAAGGCAATGTAAAACATATAAAATAAATGTATAGGTATAGATTTTTGTAAAGAATTACGTAACATGTAAAATATCAACATTTTCCAGGCAGTTCACTTCTAGATACAGCATAGTCATTGCTCTGGGCATATACTCATTGTTATATGAATTCCTTGGTTGGAGTTTTATGGAGACAATAAATTATACTCCTCTCCCCAAAGTTCAAAACCTTTGAGAAATAAGCAGGCTCTGATGGAGATCAAAATGCCAGCTCTATTAATCATACATTCATCAGAGAATGTAGCTTTACTTCTGTAGACAAATGAGTTCACTAATACTTTACCACTGCACCACATGAAATTGTAGGTCATCGGATACAGAGAAAAAAAAAAAAAATTCCTCTGGAGTTTCCACTGATTCTGAAATGGGAAGGTCTGGGCAGAACATGCTCAGGTATTTCTTCCAAATTAGGTTAAGTCATTGATCAGATAAGACAGTTTTCTTCTTTCCATGGTGAAGAAAGTGAGAAGGGTGTGATGAGAAGCCAGGAATATTTCTGTAATAAATGTCCTTCATATTTCCAGGAGCCTAGGGAAATGGAAGTTATCCACACAGCTTGTAAATAATTTCATGTTTTATTCTTGATGCCAGTGCTTTGAGACTGTTACTCAGTCACTTGCTGTAATCCTGAATTCTTGGCCAGACCTTGTCTTTTCTTCCTATCTTCTGATACCTCCATGTAATCACCTGACTTACAGAGGACAAGCCTTCCTTGGTGACTCTGATCACACTGGTCTGATCTTGATTTTACTTTATTTTATTAATTTCTTGACTATGTAGATGCATTGAGTCTTCTTTTTCTCATTGGGTTGTGATTCATAAAGGTGACCTTTAGGTCTCTTGACTGTAGAACTTAATTTCATAATTTTTATTAAGTATTTTTCCTCAACTACTCCTTGATTTGGGTCTGCCTCTTTGCATCCCAAGTCCTAGCATAATACATATTGTGTGTGTGTGTGTGTGTGTGTGTATTTTCCAATTCTGTACTTTGCTCGAGTCCTTATTCTGCTTTTCTCAGAATACTCTATTTTCTTTATTCTACCTTTTCAAATTTTGCTACTTTTTCACAACCCAGGTGAGAAGGTATCAGGGTGGTGAAAGCTGGACATAGACTTTGAAATATTAGGATCCTATATTTGTATGCTACCTCCACAACCTTCAAAGATTTGTGATCTTAAACAAGTCATGTATCTTAAACTTCAGTAACTTTATCAGAAGAAAGTTCTCACAAAAAAGTCATAACTATCAACTATTAAATAAATTGGTATAAAAATTTCTTAGCAAATTGTCAGGTTAAAAAAAAAATGACTAGGATGCCCTTAAACATGTTAGAGTTATATAATTTCCCATGAATTTGTCATCTATATTTCTTCCATAAAAATAGACTTAGCCCAGTTTTTATGAATTAATAGTACATTTTACCTACACTATTTCACTTTTGACCTGTACCATTTCATTCATTCATTTATTTAATTACTTTTGGCTTGGTTACTTCTCATATTGCTTAACATTTTATACATTCTTGCCTTATTTTCCTACATTCTCATTTCCTCCATTCTCTTGTGTAAAATCCTTATAGGTAGTTAACGATTGTGCACTTTATGTTCATAAATGTATTAAGCTTAGTGGATTTCACCTCATAGGAATTAATTTACATTATTGAGTAAATAAATGATGCTTAACAATAAATAAAGATGTGGAAAACTGAATGAATTAAAGTATTTTGCCAAATTTTTAGGATAATTTAGGCCAGCTACTTTTTTATCTATTTATTGGGCCCTGGCATTAACACTAAAAGCATGGCAATAGCAGAAAACGTTGTGATTACATAGTTTTCTCTATCTTTTGAGTATGAATTGCATTTCATACATGTAGAGAATAATTATGAGAAGGTGAATTAAGCAATTTAAAAACTAGAACTGTTTATGTAGTCCCTAAAGGAGCTGAAGATAATATCAGAAGACTACTGAGAAGTGCAGGGGTAGGAGGAGACACACTAATCTTACAAGTAAGATTTCTAATCATGAAAATCCTGTTGGAGCATCTGAAACATGATTAACCTATTTTGTATAGTTATAAGATTATATAAATAAATATTTGTGAGATTTACAATTTTTATTTAAATATCATTTCCTCACAAGGATTAAAATAGAAAAAGTATAAAATGGACAATTAATACTTTAATTGTCTTTGTTTCACATCAATACAGTTTCATAAATGAACTACCAGGGCATTCAACATCATTTTGGAACCAAGAAAGTTATTTTGGCAATTTTTCATCTCTCATAAAAGTAAAAACTATATGATGAGGAATGAGCAATTTGCATAAGGGTAATTGCTAACATTTATTAAGTCTATGACTCAGACCCTCTTCTAAACACTTCTTAGACCTCGATTCATTAATCCTCACCACCCCTTGGTCTTGCTATTCTCACTGACAAATGAAAACAAAACAAAACAAACAAACAAAACAAAAAACGGCAGGGGGCACCTATTATGTCCTTGGGATTTAAAAAAAAGAAATAGAAGACATGGTTCCTGGATTTAATCAGCTCACAGTATAATCAAAGAATAAATAAATAAACCTATGATTCCAACTCAGTGGAATAAATATTATGACTCAGAATTATCCAAGGTACTCTATCAGCCCAGAAGACAAAGCAAAAGTTTCTGCCTGGACGTCCTGCTGAAAAGGCTCAAACCGAACATGCTGGAAACCTGATAAGCTGTCCTGCTGCTGCCCTGAGTTCTAGGCATACCATATCACTCACATACCCTGACTGTCCACTCCCTTTTCTGCAACATTTACATCCATTTCTGATTTTATTGCTGAGCCATTTTCTTTCCTCATACACACACACACACACACACACACACAAAAGATTTTTCTTTTTCTTCTCCACTTTCATGTAATCAATTCTGACAGAAATTTTTGAATCACTTGAAGTCAGGACTTAGGAAATTTGGTCAGACTGTAAATCAAAATGGATTAATAGTATATTAGTCTTGAAAGAATTTCATGAAAAATTCCAATTAAGTTGGAGTTTAGATCTCTGCCTCCAGAAAATCAAGGAATATAATATTTTATCATTGGCAGTTCCTAGCTCCTCTCTTCAGTTGTTCCCTTGTGAGAGGGAGAGAAGATGAGGGGCAGGCAATGGTTTCGTCAGCCTCTAAAATACAAGTGAGGCTATAGGTTCAGATAACTTTAGTTGTCTTTGTATGATTTCCCACATTTTTTGTCAAAAAATGTAGACAAAAGTAGGTTAAAAATTCAAGTTGACAGACAAGCAATTGAACATTAACATTTTTAAATGACCTAAATAAGATGCTTTTACACTTCTACTCATTTCCTTTCACATATTTTCTCCTATCCTTTATCAATTTAGTAGGGACTGAGTAACTGTGAACTTCAAGTCCACAAGCAATGCCAAACTGTCATTGGTGCTTCAAAACCAGCCTAAGACGGTACTTTGAAGAATTTCTTTCTCTGCTCTCCTTGCCCTAGGCAAGAGGCTTTAACCACCAGTTTGAGGGAAAAATCAATAGCTATGAGTTTCAAAATTAAGAGCTACTAGTTTTCCAAATACCGTATATTAATGCATATATATATATATATATATATATATATATATATATGGAATCTAGAAAAATGGTAATGATGAACCTAGTGGCAGGGCAGGAAGAGAGACACAGTCGTAGAGAACGGACTTTGGACACAGCAGAGGAAAGGGATGGTGGGATGAATTGAGCGTGTAGCATTGACATATATACACTACCATGTGTAAAATAGATAGCTAGTGGGAAGCTGCTGTATAGCACAGGGAGATCAGCTCGGTGCTTTGTGACCACTTAGAGGGGTGGGATAGGGAGGGTGGAGGGGATATAGGTATATATATAGCTGATTCACTTTGTTGTACAGGAGAAACTAGCACAACATTGTAAAGCAATTATAATCCAATAAAGATGTAATAAATAAATAAATTTCCAGGCATAGTAAAAAAAATGCCTTTAGTTTTCAAAACTGTGTCAAATACCTTTAAAAACACTTCTCCTTTTATTTTAAATTTTGTTTTGCTAGTTTATGAGTGTTTCTCCTAAAGAGATGACTGATGATTATAAAGATTTATGGGCATAAGTGTAAGATTTTGTGAAAGTGTCCCAGACTCTCTCCTAAATAAAATTGCTACCACTCTTGATTTCTAAGCGAGGTTAGCATTTGATGTATATGGGTCAACCCTTTAAAAGGAATTATTTCTTTTTACTGTAAATATTCATGTAGAAATGCAAAAAACAATTGGGAAAATGAACTCATGCATAAATTAGTTCAGTAGATAAATTAAAAATTATTTTCACCCACAATGCACAGTAAAATGAATACAAAGGAATTTTTTTCATCTTGGTGAACGAAAGCAATAGAATATGTAAAAATATTCTCCTGTAGTTAATAAATAATAGTTTCATGGACAGTCTGTTTTAAGCCAATTAGGGGAAAAAAGGATGAAATTAAACAGACATTAATAGAGATGTCCATGGAAAATACACATGACTTTGAATGACCCTAAGTAAAAGTGTTGTGATTATATAAACCTAGATGGGTATTTTCATATATAAGTAAAATTTCAGTCCATAGCTATTAATTTATTCCACTTTTCTACGTGTTTTAAGCTGTCAGTGTTTCTTTTCAGCCTATCTTCTGTAGCTGGTCTTGGTTTTTTGGCCGAGACTCCTTTCCTTCTATTGAGTAATCTGCTCCTTTACTTTTAGGGAGCTATTCCATTCCCATTATCCATTTTACTTGCGGTCTTGAAAAAAACTGTTATCTTCATGCATGACTCTGACCTATCTGGAAAGAATAAATCATCTAAGTGTAAGCATGCAAACCAAACGAGTCCATCAGCATCCTTTCTTGGAATTTTTGACATGAAGAAAACTATTTTCCCGAAGGAGATGTTGGAAACTGGAAAATCCCAAGATTCTGACAACTATTGTTCTGGCACTTTGGAGAAAGCAGATTTGATATTGTAGTGGTTGGTGCAACAAGGTTCCCGTCATAAGGAGGAACTTGATCATAAGTTCTCCTGAGGTATAAATACATTGTAAGCCTTTGTGAATGTGTGTTCTGTCATGTCGAATGAACCCTATAACACAACAGGTAAAGATAGGACCTACCAATCTGATGTTCCCTTTCGATGCTTTGTATACAGGGACCTGCTGTATAGGAGGACGCCTATGAGTGATTTCTCAGATTTTCTGAGCTGACCAGGTCTTCTCAGGGTCAGTGACCTTACTGGCCAGCCAGGGGTCCTTGGAGCTCTTCCAAGTCCTCTGGCCAGTATTTCCTCAGAGAAATGAAGGGCTAAAGATGCTGTACAAAGCTTCATTTCTGCACCTTGTCTTTGAAGCCATACAAGCCATTTGTTTACCTAGTCTAATATTTCTGTGGAACTGATAAATCTGCATAAAAAGTAACATCTTTCCTTTGCAGAGAATAAAACTGATATCAAAGAGAGGCAAAGATGAGAGATGGAGAGTCCTGACCGGGCTCACACCACTGTTTACTGTGCCTGCAGTTGCTAAGTTTTTTGCCCCCATCTTTTCTACACTTGAGTGTACTTTCTACACTTTCCTTTCAGTGAAAAGCACTAGTATCTTTCCAGTTAATTTCTCTCTCTCTCTCTCTTTTTTTTTTTTTTTTTTTTTGGCTTAGATTGAGTTGTGTATCTTTAAAAATCGAGTCCTGAGTGACAGAGAAACTGTCAATAGAACTAGTACATTACAGGTGACAAAATGGGGACATGACAGCAGGTGCTGAGGTATCAGACATTCAGGATTGGTGAAAGAGCTATTTGGACCATGCAAAAGCAATATCATCAAACTATAACATTCTGATCCTTGAAACTCCAGGCATGTATTCACACATACACAAAAAGCCATTTAGGTGACTCTGCAAAAATATGTCAGCTATGTGTTGGTTACTTCTTAATTAAAGTGCTGCTAAAGTAAAACATACTTGAGCCCAAGCTTGTCCATCCCAAGAAAAATCAGGGACTGCAATTCAACCTGATGAAACCCATAGTCAACTAAGAAATTGGTTAAAGAGATTACTTAGAAAACGATACATATATGTGTCTTCAATATTTTGTTTTAAACTAAATGTACAGTTTTGAGCACAAGTCGATTGATAAGATTTCTGCATCAATTTTTTTTTTTACATCTACCAAATCCAATATGTATCATTTAAAATTTCTAGTTTCTTTAAAGTGGAATATAGGTTTAAATATGCTATTAATCTGCATTCAGATGGCTTTTAGATATTTATAATTTTTACGTTACTCTTTTAGTTAATTTACATACACAAAATTCAAGGGTATTTTTTGTATGTGTGACTAGTTTTATCAATCTTTCCCAAGCATTTCATTTAGTTTTCACAGAAATAACAAACCTCATTTCTTTTTACACTCATGTATCTAATTTGGCGTACATATAGAAATTAATTATTTATGGTGGTAGCAAATGAGCTGACAAAAACAGGCTGGGGAAGCAAAAGCAACAGGCTCTGAATCGCATACCTCAGCTGCTGGGAGCAGAGGTGCTCAGACTTTCAGGAATGTGGCCCCCGGGGGAGCTCAGCAAGCTGGGGGGCAGAGGTCATAAAGTTTCACAGGGAAAATAGAGTGAGGGATGTATTCTTTTGCTAAGGCTGCCATAACAAAGTACCACAAACTGAGTGACTTAAACAACAGAGGTTTTTTTTAATCTCACAGTCCTAGAGGATAAAAGTCTGAAATCAAGGTGTCAGTTCCTTCCGAGGATCTCCCCCATGCCTCTCCCCTAGAGGGGGTAATGATGTGTCCTCATTACAGCTCCTATCACATGATTTCAGTAAGAGAGGCTTTTTTTGCCTGTAGCTAGTGATAGGTCTCTGAGCCCGATCACAAGCTGATCTAGTGATCATTGGTAAGTATGTTGGTGACTGTATAATTAAGTTGCACAATGACAGGTGGGGCATTTGGGGATCAGGAAGAAAAAGAAAATCAGTGTGTATATTATTTAAACATGTGATATAGACCGGTTGCACCTGTCTCCTTATAATGCAGCAGAGCCAATCAGAGACCATCCCTGGGGAGTGTTTTTTATTGTTTCTTTTTTCTTTATTTTATTACTAGAGACAACGAGAATGTTATTTTTTAATGGGTCCTTACTAAAAGCCGTTACTAGTCATGTATAACATCATCATGGGGGGAAGGCTGTTTGAGAGAATGAGGCAGACACACAGAGGGAAGAGAAGAAAAGCATCTCTGCTTCCAGTTCCAGATTTTTTCAGAACCAATCCTAAAGCATAGCTGTTGGATCGTTGCTTCAACTTTGTGAGCAGTCCAGGAATCCTTTCAATACATTTCCCTTTTTGTTTACTCTGGTTCAAAAGTGTTCTTTTTTGTTTTTTCCCAAAAGTATCTTGATGTTTATATTTTCTTTTTAAGGCAATGGAATTTGCACAGTATTTCAAATGATATTATATAGCATATATATAAAATTATAGATTTTGTTAAAGTATCTTTATATTATTTGTGCACCTAAAAATATTTCTTTTCAAAATAGTCTTATGTTTATTAGAAAAGTAATACAGCAAATTTTAACAGATCTAAACAATATATCATTTAGTAATAATTATAGCTTTATATTTCACTCCTATCCAATTCAGAAGATATTAAATTTTTTAGGATGATTATATATTCCCAGGTACTTTTTTTGCTCATTGGCATAAGATATCTTTCTTAACTTTTATTCTCTCTCTCTCTCTCTCTCTCTCACATACACACACATATACACACACAATTTTTTTCCCATGCAAAGGATCACATTCTACATATTGTTCTGCACCCGGCTTTTATAAATAAACAATAGTTTTAAAAAAAATCTAAGTGAAAGCATGGAGACTTATTTTACTTTTGCTAATCACTCCATTTTGTGCAAATACTCAGACATATTAAGCTTATTTATTTGTGATATTTCCAGGTTTGGTTTGATTTGGTTTGGTTTTTGCTGTTACAAATGTTAAAGGCCATCACCGCACATAAATCTTCATTGATGCGAGCACTAGTGCAGGATACATTTTCAGAAATAAAATTGTTAGTCAAAAGTGTGTTCATTTATAAGTTCAAACTACCATTTGAAAAGTCAATTAAATTTACATTCCCATCAAAAGTGTATATGCTATCCCATTACTATTATAAATCTCATGTGCTATTAAATATTTTCCTTTAAAAATCTAAAAGACAAAACTATTTTCTAATTAATGTTTCAATGTATATTTCCTAATCTTTAATGAGATTTGAATAATTTTGTATTTGTATTAACTGCTTTAATTTTTTTTTTCTGTCAATTATTTGTTAATGTTTTGGCCCATTTTCTATTAGGTTCTTAGAGACAGTAAATATAATTAACTCTTTAAGAAGTTTATGGAGAAGAAGAGAGAAATTTAAAAAGTAGTTAAATAGCATGTGTGATTGAAAAGACTTACTTATTTAGTTGGCCATATTCTTGTTTTTAATGGAAATATTTGAAGGTATCCAAAGACCAAGGAATAGCTACAAATATAGTACAGAGGGTAACTACAGAGGAGTTAGAAATAAAAATTGGTAGTAAAAGTTTCCGGCGAAAATGAGAAAAAGTGAGATTCAAACATAAATTGAGATTATTCTTTCTTAATCCTCTATCCCCAAAACAAAACTTCAGATAAAATTATCCAGAAATGTTGTCCAGAATGTCACTTTCTTTGAAATGTAATATATGCCCTCTATATTTAAACCATTTAATATAAAATGTAATAAATCTTCACATTATGAAGACTCATTTAGACTTACCATAATTTGAAGGCATCTTAGTTTACCAACTTTTCTTGTATTTTGTGTTCTCCATCTTTGCATTTCCATTTTGTGGTAAAAGCACATCCTTAATTCGATTTTCAGAAAAGGTGGTACCTAGATAAAGTACTTTCTGAGGGCTTGTGTGCCTCAAGATATTTTTATATTTTGAAATCACAGTTGAATGATATTACCTTGAATATATAAATTTAGATTAAAATAAACTTAAAAAATTTTGCCATCTTGACCCACTATCTCACTATAGAGTTAAAAAGTATAGACAAAAAAACTGGTCTAAATTTTCTTCTTTTACACATGAAGAAGCTGAGGTTCAAAGTGCTTAAATTAATTATGCAAGGTAAAATAACTAGTAATTGGACCGTTGACACTGGAACTCATATGTTCTGTATTCTTGTATTAGTTTCCTAGGTCTGCCATAACAAAGTGCTGCAGTCTGGGTGGCTTAAACAACAAAGAGTTTCTCACAGTTCTGAAGGCTAGAAGTCCTAGATCAAGGCATTGGCAGGGCTTCTTCTGAGCAGCTCTCCTTGGCTTGTAGATGGCTGTCTTCTCCTTGTGTCTTTACATGCGCTTTCCTCTGTAGGTTTCTTTTACCTTAATCTCCTAGTAAGGACAAACTCAGCGTTGGATTAAGGTTTACCCTAATGACCTCCCTCCAACTGAATTACTTCTTTAAAGACCCTATATGCAAATATAGTCACATATTGGGATACTAAGGGTTAGGACTTCAAAATATAAATTTGGGGGGGTGACAAAATTCAGTTTAGAACAGTCTTCAATTCCTACAGTATCTCTATTAAATATACAGACTTTTACAGTGTTTAAAACAACCTATGGCTCAACTCCAGAACCTAATTATATCACTAAGCAGACCAAAATGAAGACATCAATCTCTAGGTATTTTAGAAATGATAAGACAGGTACAACTCAAGCTTCTTGAGAAATCTCACTTAAATAAGTGTTATCTCTGATAAGTTGACCTTTTCTGCTGCCCAAAGCAAATCTTGTCCAGCGTTTATATTTTGCTTTCAAATGAATCATTTATCTTACCTGGAGACAGCTTACCTCTGACACAAAAGTTACCAAGCTCAGCCTACCCTGTCTAGTCATGCTGCTTAGAAAACTTAATCTCTTTAACAAACATATCAGAGTAAAGTTTATCTTTACACATAACATAACTGGATAACATCCTCATACATTTTTCTCATTTTATGCCACTGTTTTCTACAATAAAACACTGCTCCCCAATATCTTACCTTAAGTTAAACAAAAATTCAAAATATATGTATATATATATATCTATATATATATATACATTAGCTGCTTTTTTAACATAGCAGATGATGCACATTTATTTTGTTTCAAATTTATAGCAAGAGCAGCATGAACAAAACACATCTTCTAGAGTCTTGTTGGATGATAGATGGTTTCCAAAGTCTGGGAAGATTTCCAGGTGCATTTCAAGGAAGTCAGTTTCTCAATGTTTCCGGTAAAGACTCTTTTCCCCTGAATAAATACCATTAACTACTGTCAATCTAATACTCAGTTTAAGAAAATAAACTAACCAAATAGAAAGTAACCATCACATCAGAAATTTTAGTAACTTTAAAGCTAATAAATTCTTCTATCAAAAGAGTTTCTAATCACATCCCATTTTCAGCTAAGGATCAACATTAATGGAAAACTACTTCAAACACAACTTTTTAATCAAACAGTGCCTGGAATGGGGAATAATTTCCAGAATTCTCTTGAGACAGCATTTTATTTTACAGATAAAAAAGCAGATGAGTTAATTGATCTGTCCAACTTTAACAGTATGATGTATGAGTGGGTTTCAATTTTCCTAACCTGTGTACTAATTTAATAGTCCTTGACATGATCTACCACACTTTTTAAATGTATTTTTAAATTCATGTAAGTGAATATATATATAATATATATAACTATGTATAATATATAACTATATATAAAAACTACATATATTATATATACTATATATGATATTTGAATCACCCAATCATGGTGGTATTGCCCCATTGAGTCCTAGAAGAAACTGCTGGAACCACTACTGGGGACACAGAATGCTGTTGCTATGGTAATGAATTATCAACCAAATTTTGCTTCTCTGTATCACTCAAATTAGATTAAATATCCCAGATGGTGTCATTCAGGTAAGTGACTATGCTATAAGGCTATACTACCTTGCTCATGCAGAACAGCAGTCTAGCATTTTTAGATTCCTTAAGAAGAAATGAGGACCAATTCTCATGAAAACTCAACGTTATGGTCCCTAAATATAGAAAGTTGGTATAATATATACTCAAATTAAATTTACCTCAGAGGCCTACTTTGAGGATAGCCTTTGATTATCCCACATACATATACCTACTTCTCGTATTTCTGCTTCTCAAAGAAATGTCCTGCCTATCATAATCCAGCTGTGTCCTTTACATTACCAAAATCGTATCACTTCTCTTGGAAGAGACAACCCGCATCTCACCAGTTACTGAATTCACTTCCAAATCTAAAATTTTGATTTTTTAATCTGTTTCCTTGAACTCATTAAATCCTGTTTATTTTCTGTCATCTCTGAGCTAATTTAAAAAGTTCAATTTATATTCCATTTATATATATGGAATGTGTAACTTCAGCTAGTATGAGGGCTGTAAACAGTATGTGTGCCTTTGCTCCTATATC
Organism: Balaenoptera physalus; assembly: GCF_965194825.1. Classification (NCBI taxonomy): domain Eukaryota; kingdom Metazoa; phylum Chordata; class Mammalia; order Artiodactyla; family Balaenopteridae; genus Balaenoptera; species Balaenoptera physalus. The sequence goes on from NC_138890.1 coordinate 162,085,469, forward strand.
ACCCACCCCATGAACTTTTTGTAAGAAACATAGCTACTTGAATCTTGCTGCTTACTCTGGTGGCTTGGTTACTTTGCCTGTGTCCTCACTTCCATTTCTGAGGATTCTAATCATATGTAGGTCCTACAAACACATGGGTGCACGAACTCTGTTTTGCAGCAGCTACACTATTTCCCTTTGATAGGCAGAATTGTTCACTCAAATCATCACCATAACCCACCTTTTTTCCTTTTTTTTTTTTTTGTTTTTTTTTTTGTTTAGGAGAATTAGGAGCTTAAATTGGCCAGGTTGCAATGCTAACTCTCAATTCAATAAAATTACTGTTATTTACCAAGGAAAACATTTTTCCTTTCACTTAAGAAGATCCCAATGGATTGAGCAGAGAAATCTTTTTCTAATGGGACAATAGATCTAATGGTGAGAAATAGTGTTCGCTGATTCCAAGCACACATTGCACCCAATTTGATAGCATCCCAGTCTAGGTTTAACCATCCAGCTAGCTCTGCACCTGAATCTTCTTGAGCCATCCCACTGTCTTGTATAGTGGGTCTACTCTACTTAATGAGATACATTATAGGACCAATGGGTAATGCCATGGGTATCAGAACTTTCCTTATTATTTTATAAGAAAGTAAGTTTCCTGGCTAGTACCAAGATTGTGTGGTAGGTTCTGAGGATATTTTGGCTGAGGTTGATGGGAGGAAGAAAGATAGAGTGAAGAATAGAGAAAGTTTTAAATATTCATATGTAGCAGGGAAATAGTCAAAGAGGAGGAAATTATGAATTTTGGAATGGAATATTCAGAAACGAAGCTGATGTTGATGGTTTACCAGATATACGTACATGAATGTAAGACTAATGAAGATACAAAAGCTGCCTCAGTCAGATGCTTGGTGCCAGCCACAGTTCCTTCAGTCCCTCAGTCTGTTGCCAACAGCTGATTAGGTTCTCTGGTCTAACCTTAAACGTAAACATCAAGCTTTGATTAGGGGACATGTGTGTTTGCAAACAACACAAATATAATTGTCCTGATGAAATTAAAACTAAAAATTAGTATAAAATGAAGAAAATCTGCATCATTTAAGATAATAGATTAAATGTCTTTATTTAACACCTAACGTTTCTCTTTATCTCAAGAATACAGCAATACTGTTAGGAGAAGCACGGCTAGCTTTTATCCTCTCATGAATTACAGTGGTTTCCTAAGTCTTCTAATGGTTACCTTTAGAAATATGTAAGGAAATTGGCAATGAGATTTTCAGAAGAGTACAGGATAAGGTTACTTCCATTCAGTGGAAGGGGTTTTAGTGTTTCCAATTATGGCTATTTCCTGAAGACAATTTTTTTCCTGCCGACTACTTTTAGGAGATAAGAATATTTCATAATTAATTCTCAGTTGTTTCTTATTATGCTTCTAGTGATATATGTCTGTATGCTAATGGGTTGGAGATAGTGTTACAAAATAAATGTAATCCATATTTTCTATTTGTCAAAGACATTTTTTCAGCATGAAAAGTTTTGAGTTTGAAATGGGAAGTTATGTAAATTACATTCAAATAAATAATTGTTGTTTGGAAAGTTTCATGTCCTTAACTTTGTGCTGGTTTCCCTGGAAGATACATATAAATATAAACAGTTTCTATTAAAGGCTTAGAGGGAATATAAACTCTTAGGTTGATGGAAAAGTATATTGATAAGGTCATAATTCAAAGTGCATTGTAAGAACCCAAGTGTATATCATGAAGGAAGTAATACTTGAATTACTTTTTAAAGAATGACTGGAGTAGATAGGTAAATATGTGAAGAAAGAAAGCCTTTTCAGATAGAAAAAAGAAATGTATATACCCAAGCAAAAATTCAGAGGCTAGAAAATTTGAGTAACTACTAGTGAAATACTTTTACTCCAGTTTGTATAGATTGCATAAATGTTATTAAAGTTCAGTCATCTATAATTCTGGAAAGGTGTATGGTGCCAATACATGTAGGATTTTGAAAAATTAAGACTATGGGATATAGATCTAATGAAATAGGCAATGGAAATGTTTAGAACTTTGCTTGAGGACTATTGATCTTACAACACTATAATCCATAGTATAAATTTAGCTGAAATGATAGTAAAGATGAACTTAGCCAGTGGTCATGATTTCAGTAAGCCTAGCTGTATGTGAGGAAGCCTACAGGGTATTATATGTAGAGCTGGTGGGAAGAAAGTGATTGCAAACAAAACAAATCAAAGCAAAACAAAAACATATTGAAAGTAGAAAAGTATAAATGTGATTGCTAAAAATATTTAGGTAAGGAGTGAAGAATAATGCAAAGATGACTAAAGTCTTATATTTAGCTATTGGAAGATTAATTGTCCATTATCAAGAGTTGTTGAAGGCATGATTTGAAGCCACATCTCGGAGACAGCCTAATGAATAGCATATAATTATCAGTGATTTCAGTCCAATAGTTTTGAATGACTATTGCAATATTTAATGACATTAATACACTGATGATGTGTTACCTGAATGACTTTGATGAAAATTTGAATGATATTTGCCTATTAATCTTAAAATTGCAAATGGGTCTACAGGAATTAAAATCACTTCTTGATATGATATACTTTCAGGTGATTTTAAACTTCATTCTCCATGTTTATTTTCCAAATATAAGTTATACATTTACAGCACACATACATACACATACAATTATTTAGGAGAGGAGGAGATGACAAAACACAAAACATACACATTAAGGGGTTGCTTTGATATTACCTAATTCAAACCTGATAACATTTCCTACTAGTTTTGATTGAACAGCATCATACACCCCATGTTGTGTTTTTGTTGTTTTTCTTTGCTCTTGTTGTTCTTCTATGTCTTAGATACTGAGTGCAATGATTCTCAGTGCCAAACTCTTGTTAATTTTGGGTTCAGTTGGGTAATGTTCGAAAGTGTATCATTTTCTATCCAGATTTTTCATAAGTTTATTTCATTTCAGACTGAAAGAAGATGGGAGAAGATATTTCTCATTTTGTGTGATTAGAAGAAAATGTATGGCTCTGTCAAAGCTGTGGATGCATTACCTATGCCATTGATTTACAAACCCTTGCAGTATTCTAAGTGGTGGGCTTTTCAGTCTCTTATTAGCTGCTACTCCTAGCCCCCAGTCCCAAAACCCAGAGCAGCCCCTGTTCTTCTGAGTTAGAGGCTTTGGGGAAGGTGTGATTAAGAGATGGCTGTGTCATGCGAAATCTACAAGAATCACTACGCATCGTTTGAATCTCTCTCTCTCTCTCTCTCTCTCTCTTTCTCCCTCTCCCCCCCCCCCTCTTTCTCACATGCACAGATCAACTATTTCCTTCAATCCAAGTCTCACAGACATATTTAGAAAAACTATTCCAAGCTTTTAGCATATGGAGATTTAGATCAGAATTTTTTCTTTTTAATGTGTATTTTGTTGACTTTTAAATAGGAATTAAGGAATGTTTGGTTCCAGGAAATACCGGTGCCCTCAGTTTGCCTGCCTGTTAGGATAATTGAGGTAGGGAGGGAACATATTCTCACAGAGAACGATGTTGATTTTCATAGCACTGTCTTTTCCTGAGCTTAAACGTATTATTTTGACTTTCCCTAGCTCCTCCAACAAACAAAACCACAAATTTCAGTAGCTTAACAATAAATTTTATTTCTCATGTACGTAAAATCTAAAATTTTATTTCTTACTGGGGGCTAATCTCTTGGAAGTAATGATTTAAATACTCAGTTCCTTGCATATTTGGGGGCTGCTGTCTTCAACACATAGTTTCCAAAATACATTTGTTTCCTAAGGCTGCCATAACAGATCACCACACACTGGATGGCTTTAAGACAGAATGAATTTATTCCCTCACAGTTCTAGAAGCCAGAAGTCTGAAATCAAGGTGTTGGCAAGGCTATGCTTTCTCTCTGAAAATTCTAAGGAAGGATCCTTCCTTGTTTCTTCCTAGCTTTAAGTGGTTACTAGCAATCTTAGGTGTTCTTTGTCTGTAAGTACATCACTCCAATCTCTGCTCTGTCATTACATGGTATTCACCCTGTATATCCCTGTGTCCAAATTCTTCTCTTCTTATAAGGATCACAGTCCTTATATAAAGACACAAGTTCTACTAGATTAATGGACCACCCGTGTCCACTAGGACCTCATCTTAACTTGATTACATCTGCAAAGCCCTTATTTCCAAATAAGGTCAAGTTAACAGGTTGAGGATGGACATAAATTTTGAGGTATGTTATTCAATTCAGTACAGAAGGGCACAGGGCTTCTCTAAATTAATACAGAAGAGGGTAAATAGAATGGAGGATGAGAGCTCAGAGATTTCTACAAGTACTAGGCCTACAACTAGTGTGAACCCCTGCTGTTCCAGAATGTAATGACAAGGATACACCCATGCCTGTGGAGACTGGAACTTATAGCATCAGTGTATAGCTAGGCAACAAAAGAAACAGGTTTGTGAGCAGTAGTCAATGTGTATCACACTTAGTTCCTCTTTTTTTTTTTTAAATTAAAGGTAAGCTAAAATGAAACACATCTGAGAATAAGAACAGAAAATATCCTTTGTTGTTTCATTTTATTCTTATTTTGTGTCCATTTTATCAGAAAAAAAGATGATATTGTTAGAACCCTCCTGGTCACAAGATCAGACTAAATCCCATTTCATTTCTTGAAAAAAAAAAAAAAAAAACACTGTAGAAAGAAGAGTAATCAATCAACTAATATGTCTTCTATGGTCAAAAATAACAAATTTATTATATTTTTCTCAGATGTTTTCTTAATAAATAAAATGTTGTAGATAAATTTAAATGCTCTAGATTTTCTTCTTTAGACCCCTTACCTCCTCCTCTAGAAATAGCTATTATTGTGTAACTGATATATATTATCAGTTTTACTTTCTTACAAATAAAGTTCAGTGTAACTACATTGGAGATAGACTACAATTTTGCTCAAAATAAAAACCATAAATATTCACTTGCTTCGTTTATTAAGTCCAGTGTATTGAGTTACAACTCAAATATAGTAAAGTTCACTCCTTTTAAATGTAGAGTTTGACAAGTTTTGACAAATACATACAATTATGTAACTGTCACCACCATTAAGATACAGACCATTTCCATCACCACAAAAAGGTTCCTGGTGCCTCTTTGCAGACATTCCCCTACTCTCAACCTTAGCTCCTGGAAAACAGTTATCTTATTTCTCCTTCTACAGTTTTTTCTTTTCCTTAATGTTGTATAAATGGAATCATACAGTGTGTATACTTTGACTTCTTTTACTTAGCATAAATCTTTTGAGAACCATCTATGTTGTTGCATATATCTCCTTGTAGTTCCTTTTTTTTTTTTAATTGCTAAGTATTCCAGTGCACAGAGGTACTACGATGTGTTTATCCATTCAACAGTTGATGGTCACTTAAGTTGTCCTCAGTTTTGGGTTCCCATATCCCATAGGAATAAAGTTCCTATACACATTTGCATGCAGATTTCTGTGTGGACATTTGTTTTTATTTCTTTTGGATAAATAGCTAGAAGTAGTATTTTAAGGTCATATGGTAAGTGATGTTTAAATTCATAAGAAACGGCCAAACTGTTTTCCAAAGCAGCTGTATTATTTTGCATTTTCAAATTTAAAGAGTTCCAGTTGCTCTACATTCTTACCAGACCTTTAGTCATCTGATTTCTTAATTGTAGTGATTTTCATATACGTATATGGTATCTAATAGTGTTTACATTTTCCTAATGACTAATAATGCTGTGCACCATTTTTTGTGTGTTTATTTTTCACCCATATCTTAGGAAAAGGGTGTGTTCAAATTCTTTGCCCATTTTTTAAAAATCAGGTAGTTTTCTTATTAATATTTAGTTGTAAAAATTTCATTTTTATCCTAGAAACAAGTCTCCTATATTAGATATTTCAAATATTTCCCCCAGTATATAACTACTATTTTTCATTTCCTTAACAGTGCTTTTGAAAGCATGAAAAATTTTAATTTTGATGATGTACAATTTAGCATTGTTCCTTTTATGTTCTATGCTTTTAGTCATATACCTATAAAAGTTTTGTCTAATCAAATATCACAAAGATTTTTTCCTGTATTTCCTTTTATAAGTTTCATAGTTTCAGACTGTACATTTAGAACTACAATGTATTTTGAGGGGTTTCTTTTTTGGTATAAGATGTAAATTGAATTGTTTCATTTTTTGCACATATATCCAGTTTTTTTTTTTATAACTAGAATTATGACTTATAACATTATACTAGAACATATAAGATTTTTAGGAATTTCATGTAATGTCTGAAACATTTATATTAACATATTTCCATACAAATAACCCAAAGAAAGTTTAGTATTAGTTGTTTTTTTTTTTTTGAATTTTATTTTATTTATTTTTTTATACAGCAAGTTCTTATTACTCATCAATTTTATACACATTAGTGTATACATGTCAAGGCCAATCGCCCAATTCATCACACCACCATCCCCACCCACTGTGGCTTTCCCCCCGTGGTGTCCATATATTTGTTCTCTACATCTGTGTCTCAACTTTTGCCCTGCAAACCGGTTCATCTGTACCATTTTTCTAGGTTCCGTATACATGCGTTAATACACTATATTTGTTTTTCTCTTTCTGACTTACTTCATTCAGTATGACAGTCTCTAGATCCATCCACGTCTCAACAAATGACCAAATTTCATTCCTTTTTATGGCTAATATTCCATCACATATATGTACCACAACTTCTTTATCCATTCATCTGTTGATGGGCATTTAGGTTGCTTCCATGACCTGGTTATTGTAAATAGTGCTGCAATGAACATTGGGGTGCATGTATCTTTTTGAATTATGGTTTTCCCTGGGTATATGCCCAGTAGTGGGATTGCTGGATCATATGGTAGTTCTATTTTCAGTTTTTAAAAAAAAATTTTTTTAAATTTTATTTATTTATTTATTTATGGCTGTGTTGGGTCTTAGTTCCTGTGCGAGGGCTTTCTCCAGTTGCGGTAAGCGGGGGCCACTCTTCATTGCGGTGCGTGGGCCTCTCACCATCGCGGCCTCTCTTGTTGCGGAGCACAGGCTCCAGACGTGCAGGCTCAGTAATTGTGGCTCACAGGCCTAGTTGCTCCACGGCATGTGGGATCTTCCCAGACCAGCGCTCGAGCCCGTGTCCCCTACATTGGCAGACTCTCAACCACTGTGCCACCAGGGAAGCCCCTATTTTTAGTTTTTTAAGGAACCTCTATACTGCTCACCATAGTGGCTGTATCAACTTACATTCCCACCAACAGTGAAAGAGGGTTCCCTTTTCTCCACACCCTCTGCAGCATTTGTGGTTTGTAGATTTTCTGATGATGTCCATTCTAACTGACGTGAGCTGATACCTCACTGTAGTTGTGATTTGCATTTCACTAATAATTAGTGATGTTGAGCAGCTTTTCATGTGCTTTTTGGCCACCTGTATGTCTTCTTTGGAGAAATGTCTATTTAGGTCTTCTGCCCATTTTTGGATTGGGTTGCTTATTTCTTTAATATTAAGCTGCATGAGCTGTTTATATATTTAGGAGATTAATCCTTTGTCCGTTGATTCGTTTGCAAATATTTTCTCCCATTCTGAGGGTTGTCTTTTTGCCTTGTTTCTGGTTTCTTTTGCTGTGCAAAAGCTTTTAAGTTTCATTAGGTCCCATTTGTTTATTTTTGTTTTTATTTCCATTACTAGGAGGTGGATCAAAAAAGATCATGCTGTGATTTATGTCAAAGAGTGTTCTTCTTATGTTTTCCTCTAAGAGTTTTATAGTGTCCGGTCTTAAGTTTAGGTCTCGAATCAATTTTGAGTTTATTTTTGTGTATGGTGTTAGGGAGTGTTCTAATTTCATTCTTTTACATGTAGCTGTACAGTTTTCCCAGCACCACTTATTGAAGAGACTTTCTTTTCTCCATTGTATATCCTTGCGTCCTTTGTCATAGATTTGTTGACCGTAGATGCATGGGTTTATCTCTGGTCTTTCTATCCTGTTCCATTGATCTATATTTCTGTTTTTGTGCCAGTACCATATTGTCTTGATTACTGTAGCTTTGTAGTAAAGTCTGAAGTCAGTTAATCTGATTCCTCCAGCTCTGTTTTTTTCCCTCAAGACTGCTTTGGCTATTCGGGGTCTTTTGTGTCTCCATACAAATTTTAAGATTTTTTGTTCTAGTTCTGTGAAAAATGCCAATGGTAATTTGATAAGGATTGCATTGAATCTGTAGATTGCTTTGGGTAGTATAGTCATTTTCACAATGTTGATTCTTCCAATCCAAGAACATGGTATATCTCTCCATCTGTTTGTATCATCTTTAATTTCTTTCATCAGTGTCTTCTAGTTTTCTGCATACAGGTCTTTTGTCTCCTAGGTAGGTTTATTCCTAGGTATTTTATTCTTTTTGTTGCAGTGGTAAATGGGAGTGCTTCCTTAATTTCTCTTTCAGATTTTTCATCATTAGTGTATAGGAATGCAAGAGATTTGTGTGTATTAATTTTGTATCCTGCAACTTTACCAAATTCATTGATTAGCTCTGGTAGTTTTCTAGTGGCATTTTTAGGATTCTCTATGTATAGTATCATGTCATCTGCAAACAGTGACAGTTTTACTTCTTCTTTTCCAATTTGTATTCCTTTTATTTCTTTTTCTTCTCTGATTGCCGTGGCTAGGACTTCCAGAACTATGTTGAATAATAGTGGTGAGAGTGGAGAGCCTTGTCTTGTTCCTGACGTTAGAGGAAATGCTTTCAATTTTTCACCATTGAGAACGATGTTTTGCTCTAGGTTTGTCATATATGGCCTTTATTATGTTGAGGTCGGTTCCCTCTATGCCCACTTTCTGGAGAGTTTTTATCCTAAATGGGTGTTGAATTTTGTCAAAAGTTTTTTCTGCATCTATTGACATGATCATATGGTTTTTATTCTTCAAATTGTTAATATGGTGTATCACATTGATTGATTTGCATATATTGAAGAATCCTTGCATCCCTGGGATAAATCCCACTTGATCATGCTGTATGATCCTTTTAATGTGTTGTTGGATTGTGTTTGCTAGTATTTTGTTGAGGATTTTTGCATGTATATTCATCAGTGATATTGGTCTGTAATTTTCTTTTTTTGTAGTATCTTTGTCTGGTTATGGTGTCAGGGTGACGGTGGCCTCATAGAATGAGTTTGGGAGTGTCCCTTCTTCTGCAGTTTTTTGGAAGAGTTTGAGAAGGATGGGTGTTAGCTCTTCTCTAAATGTTTGATAGAATTCACCTGTGAAGCCATCTGGTCCTGGACTTTTGTTTGTTGGAAGATTTTTAATCATTGTTTGAATTTCATTACTTGTGATTGGTCTGTTCATATTTTCTATTTCTTCCTGTTTCAGTCTTAGAAGGTTATACCTTTCTAAGAATTTGTCCATTTCTTCCAGGGTGTCCATTTTATAGGCATAGACTTGCTTGTAGTATTCTCTTAGGACGCTTTGTATTTCTGCGGTGTCTGTTGTAACTTCTCCTTTTTCATTTCTGATTTTATTGATTTGAGTCCTCTCCCTCTTCTTCTTGATGAGTCTGGGTAATGGTTTATCAATTTTGTTTATCTTCTCAGGGAACCAGCTTTTAGTTTTATTGATCTTTGCTAATGTTTTCCTTGTTTCTACTTCATTTATTTTTGCTCTGATCTGTATGATTTCTTTCCTTCTGCTAACGTTGGGGTTTTTTTGTTCTTCTTTCTCTAGTTCCTTTAGGTGTAAGGTTAGATTGTTTACTTGAGATTTTTCATTTTTCTTGAGGCAGGCTTGTATAGCTATATACTTCATTCTTAGAACTGCTTTTGCTGATCTAATCGGTTTTGGATTGTCGTGTTTTCACTGTCATTTGTCGCTAGGTATTTTTTGATTTCCTCTTTGATTTCTTCAATGATCTCTTGGTTATTTAGTAACGTATTGTTTAGCCTCCATGTGTTTGTGTTTTTTACATTTCTTTCCCTGTAATTCACTTCTAATCTCATAGTGTTGTGGTCAGAAAAGATGCTTGATATGATTTCGATTTTCTTAAATTTACTGAGGCTTGATTTGTGACCCAAGATGTGATCTATCCTGGAGAATGCTCCGTGTGCACTTGAGAATAAAGTGTAATCTCATGTTTTTGCATGGAATGTCCTCTAAATATCAATTAAATCTATCTGGTCTATTGTGTCATTTAAAGCTTATGTTTCCTTATTAATTTTCTGTTTGGATGATCTGTCCTTTGGTGTAAGTGAGGTGTTAAAGTCCCCCACTATTATTGTGTTACTGTCAATTTCTTCTTTTATAGCTGTTAGCAGTTGCCTTATGTATTGAGGTGCTCCTATGTTGGGTGTATATATATTTATAATTGTTATGTCTTCTTCTTGGATTGATCCCTTGATCATTATGTAGTGTCCTTCCTTGTCTCTTGTAATATTCTTTATTTTAAAGTCTATTTTATCTGATATGAGTATTACTACTCCGGCTTTCCTTTGATTTCCATTTGCATGGAATATCTTTTTCCATCCCCTCACTTTCAATCTGTATGTGTCCCTAGGTCTGAAGTGGGTCTCTTTTAGACAGCATATATATGGGTCTTGTTTTTGTATCCATTCAGTGAGCCTGTGTCTTTTGGTGGGAGCATTTAATCCATTCATATTTAAGGTAATTATTGATATGTATATTCCTATTACCATTGTCTTAATTGTTTTGGGTTTGATTTTGTAGGTCCTTTTCTTCTTTTGTGTTTCCCCCTCACAGAAGTTCCTTTAGCATTTGTTGTAGAGCTGGTGTGGGGGTGCTGAATTCTCTCAGCTTTTGCTTGTCTGTAAAGCTTTTGATTTCTCCATTGAATCTGAATGAGATCCTTGCCGGGTAGAGTAATCTTGGTTGTAGGGTCTTCCCTTTCATCACTTTAAGTGTATCATGCCACTCCCTTCTGGCTTGTAGAGTTTCTGCTGAGAAATCAGCTGTTAACCTTATGGGAGTTCCCTTGTATGTTATTTGTCATTTTTCCCTTGTTGCATTCAATAATTTTTCTTTGTCTTTAATTTTTGCCAGTTTGATTACTATGTGTCTCGGCGTGTTTCTCCTTGGGTTTACCCTTCCTGGGACTCTCTGTGCTTCCTGGACTTGGGTGGCTATTTCCTTTCCCATGTTAGGGAAATTTTCGACTATAATCTCTTCAAATATTTTCTCAGGTCCTTTCTCTCTCTCTTCTCCTTCTTGAGCCCCTATAATGCGAATGTTGTTGCATTTAATGTTGTCCCAGAGGTCTCTTAGGCTGTCTTCATTTCTTTTCATTCTTTTTTCTTTAGTCTGTTCCGCAGCAGTGAATTCCACCATTCTGTCTTCCAGGTCACTTATCCGTTCTTCTGCCTCAGTTCTTCTGCTATTGATTCCTTCTAGTGTAGTTTTCATTTTAGTTATTGTATTGTTCATCTCTGTTTGTTTGTTCTTTAAGTCTTCTAGGTCTTTGTTAAACATTTCTTGCATCTTCTCAATCTTTGCCTCCATTCTTTTTCCAAGGTCCTGGATCATCTTCACTGTCATTATTCTGAATTCTTTTTCTGGAAGGTTGCCTATCTCCATTTCATTTAGTTGTTTTCCTGGGGTTTTATCTTGTTCCTTAATCTGGTACATAGTCCTCTGCCTTTACATCTTGTCTATTTTTCTGTGAATGTGGTTTTTGTTCCACAGGCTGCAGGATTGTAGTTCTTCTTGCTTCTGCTGTCTGCCCTCTGGTGGATGAGGCTCTGTATCCAGTTTTTAATGTTTCTTGGGGTTTGCTTAATTTCTTTGACCTTTAGTTGTTGTCCTTCATTAACTGTGAAAAATCTGTACCATTATCTCTTCAAATCGCCACTTGTTATGCATTCTCTCTCCCTTATTTTTCTTGGACTTCAATTACTCCCATGTTAGAAATTTTGATATTGTCCCGTATATTTTAGATGTTCTACTTTTTTCTTCATTTTTACCCTCAACACTTAATTTTGGATAAGTTCTATTGAACTATTATCAAGTTCAGCATTTTAAAAAGTCTTTTAAAGGAAGTTTTCATCTCAGATATCATATGTCTTAATTCTAAAATTTCTAGCATTTCCTGTCATGTCTTTATCTCTCTGCTGAAGTTCACCATTTATTTTTACATGCTGTCTACCATTTCCACTAGATATTTTAACATATTTAAGATCATTATTTTAAAATCCCCTTAATAGCTTCAACATCTGTATCTTTTCTGATTCTGGTTGTGTCATTTCCTATATCTCTTGAAAAAGAGTCATTTGTTCTGCTTTTCTGTGTGTCTTATAAATTTTGACTGAATATTAGTCATCATGAACAGATGAGTGTTAAGTATATATATTTAGAAAGGAGTACCATTCTTTTGTCAGTCTGATAAGTTTGGGGTTGATTAAATCTACTCAGTAGTTGAACTGGATTTCATTTTCTTTATCTTATCATTATTACCTCAGTGGCATAAGCTATTTTTTTAATTGTTTTATTTTTTATCTTTATTTTTATTGAAGTATAGTTGATTTACAATGTGTTAATTTCTGCTGTACAGCAAAGTGATTCAGATATATATATATATATATATATATATATATATATATATATATACACATTCTTTTTTTAATATTCTTTTCCATTATGGTTTATCATAAGATATTGAATATAGTTCTCTGTGCCATACAGTAAGACTCTGTTGCTTATCCATTCTATATATAATAGTTTACATCTGCTAACCCCAACTTCCCTCTCCATCCTTCCCTCAACCCTCTCCCCTTTGGCAACCACAAGTCAGACATTGAAGTTTTTATTTCAGAAGTTCAGTTTGGGTCTTTTAAAATCTTTACTGTTTACTTAAAAATGCTCAACGTTACCTTCTTGAATATGTGAATTATAGTTATGTGCATATTTTAATGTCTTTACTAATTTTATCACCTGACATTTCTGATTTGATCTTTGTTTTTAATTTTTATTGGAGTATAGTTGCTTTTCAGTGTTGTGTTAGTTTCTACTGTACAGCAAAGTGATTGAGCTATACATATACATATATTGACATATATACACTATTTTTTTAAATTGGAGTATAATTGCTTTACAATGTTGTGTTAGTTTCTGCCACACAGTGAAGTGAATCAGCCATATGCATACATACACCCCCTCCTCTTGGATTTCTCCCCTCCCCATCCCACCCAACTAGGTCATCACAGAGCACCGAGCTGAGCTCCCTGAGCTATACAGCAGATTCCCACTAGCTATCTATTTTACACATGGTAGTGTATTTATGTCAAACCTAATCTCCCAATTCATCCCACCCTCCCCTTCCCCTCCTGTGTCCACATGTCCATTCTCCATATCTGCCTTTCTATTCCTGCCCTGCAAATAGGTTCATCTGTACCATTTTTCTAGATTCCACATGTATGTGTTAATATACGATATTTGTTTTCCTCTTTCTGACTTACTTCACTCTGTATGACAGACTCTAGGTCCACCCACATCTCTACAAATGACCCAATTTCACTTCTTTTTACTATGTAAAAAATAGATAACTAATGAGAACCTACTGTATAGCACAGGGAACTCTACTCAATGCTCTGTGGTGACCTAAATGAGAAGGAAATCCAAAAAAGTGAACCATAAGCTTTAACACTTCTAGCAGTAAAGCTGCCACTATCTAGTCCTTTATGTTGGTGCAGAATCTTGAGCCCAAGCCTCAGATGAAATTTGCTTTTCCCTCTCCCTCCAAATCAGTGGATCTTGGCCCAGTCCCTGTGGATAAGAAAGTTTGCTGTCCCTTTCCCAGTGGCTTAAGGCTTTTGTTTCATTTGGAAGAACATCTCAATTCCTTAAACTGGGGGCACAGAGTTTCCTGACTGTTCTGCAGTGGCGGCCAATCATCACCTGTTTGCCTCATTCATTCACTCATCGTTCCCAATCTTTCTTATGAGCATCTTACGGCGGCCCGTTTAAAAGAACTTGCAAGGAGTTTCAATGTCCCTTAATGTCTGGACTCTCAGTCATTCTAAACTGATACGTTTGCTGTATTGGTGGCGACTGAAAATATATATCCACACCCTAATTCCCAGAACCTGTGAATGTCACATTATATGGAACATGAGTCTTTGCAGATACAAATAAGTTAAGAATATTGAGATAAAGAAACCATCCTGGATTATCTGGGTAGGCTCTAGGTAAAATGGCAGGTACCCTTATACGAGGAACGCAGAAGGATGTTGAGACAGATGGAAGAGAAGACATAGATGCACAGAGGAGAAGGTGATTGAAGACAGAGATAGAGGCTGAAGTGAGGAAACTACAAGCCAAGAAATGCCAAATAGTGCTGGCACCTTCCAGAAGCTAGGAGAGAGGCCCAGACACGAGTTTCCCTCATAACCTCCATAAGGAACCAACCCTGCTAACATCTTAATTTGACTTCTGGCCTCCAGAACTGAGAGAGGATACATTTTGTTGTTTTAAGCCACTCAGTTTGTGATAATTTGTTACAACAGCCCTAGGAAACTACTACACTTGCCCATACCTGGCCTTTAGAAACTCACAAATATGTTAGCCGATTTCTTCTTACAAGCTGAGTGGTGGTCACTTCTTTCCCTTGTACTCTGCTAAGGTATCCTGTCTCTCCTTAGAGGGGCTTGTTGCTCTTTGAAATTCTGTTTACTTTGTTGATTAGTTTCTTTGATAGATTAAAATTCTGTTTACTTTGTTGATTAGTTTCTTCCCTCTGTTTACTTTGTTGATTAGTTTCTTTGATAGATTAAAGGAAAAATATGATTTAGTAGTTTATCTGCAATTTTCTCTTTGTTTGAATGAGAGTGTTCTTCTCTTGCTGCTTTCTACATCTTAGGAACAATTCTTTTTAACAAGATTCCCATGTATAGTCTCTAAAATATCCTTGAATCAAAAAGAATACCCATGATAGATTGTGGCTTTGAATAGAAATTAATAAAATACTAGAGCATTTTATTTTCCCTTCTCACAGTAAATGTAAACTTCCAAATACACTAATCTTGAGGAGGGGAAAGAAAAAGACAATATATGCTCTCAGAGAAAGTACTGAATTGTAAGCCAGAGTCTGCCCTAAATATGGAAGTGCGCTTCACTTGTACACGGGAAACAATAAATTTATTGCCTTACATTCTATAGTATGCTGCCTCTCATTAAATTGAGATTTCCTATAAAAGATAAAAATCTAAATATGCAATAAATCAAAACAGTTCAGCCTAGTAGTAGGTAATATTTAGACCAATGAGATTTAATTCCCAGGATCCCCATTCTGTAACTGACAAAACCAAGTAAGCTTTGGTCCGAGCGGACAGCGTCAGCCATGTAGAGGCTGGAGAGTCTGAGAACTCAGAAGCCACACAGCCAGCTAGCTACATAAGGAGCCTTTGTGAAGTCAAAGCAAGAGACACACAGAAGAGCCTCTGACAATGACTTCTACAGCACCATGCTAAGAATAGACTTTACTTCCTCTTCACACAAATAGAAAAGATGTGAACAAACTTGACATTTCACACAGATACCTTTAATATTATTTTGAAATGTTAAGTGAATAAAGCTGAAATCAAGCAGATGAAGTAATAGATTACAATTTCCTGCTACCTGTTTAGAATTATCTTAAACTTGTGCTAACAGAATCATTTGTATCTGTATGTGAACTTTTGGCACATTGATATACTTGCATGAAAAATCAATAGATATATCACAGACTGCCTGCAGATACATTCATTTTGTTTTAAAATAGGTTTCAGTTTGATGCCTATTTTCCAACATCAACTTAGAGAAATTAGATCATTACAGTGAGAAATAAAATATGAAATTAATGATTTGAAGTTAATATGTACTGGTTATCTTCAAAAGAGGGTAACCAAGTTTAACGAATTTGTGGTGAAAAAGTATTTGAATATTCAGTCAGTTAGGAGCAACAAATGGCAAACTTTTTTCATTATTAAAAATATTTTAAATACTCCAATAAAAAGAATTAATGGCAGCAAAATTTATGTAAAAGGACAAATCAATTCTATTATTGTGGGATAAAGTAAATAACCAGAGAATATTTTTAAATTACCTTTTTGTATGCAAGTTAAGTAAGTAAAATGCCAACAAGTTCTGAAACATAACGTAATATGTATGCAAAGCATTTAAATACTGGGTCAATGAGCGTTATTAGGGATACAGAATACAGCAGTATGCGTTACACTTAGGTTTATTGCATTAAGTACTATACCAAAATCATCATATGTATTTCTTGGTAAAGTTTTCCTTACTTTCTTTTCTATTAAAAAAAATTCCCTTCAATGACATCCATAGGCACTGCTAATATCATTACTCTAATTAAAGTGTATAGATTTCATAACCACAAAAATGTCCAAGGAAACAGAGGTGATATGATAGCAACAATAGCCGTCTTCTAGTTTTTACACCTGGTCTAGGTTGAATCATGAGGTGTGATTTTGTTGCCTGAAACTATCTTTTAACAATTATTTCCTTCCTTTTAATAATTATTTCCTTTCCTTGTGTAATCCAGGCTCCCTGGCCCAACCTAGCTCCCTGATATTAAGCACCTCACAGTTAAATACCTTTTATAGTCTATTTTTTCTTTATATTTTTAGTTTTATATTTTTTTGAAGTTTCATAAAGACTGTTTATTTCAACTTGCATTGAATACCTCATTTAGGCACTCAAAATTTAACTAGTGTTCACCTCAGAGAATATTCTCTTGAAATAAATTTATTTTATTTTATTTTTAATTTTTATTGGAGTATAGTTGATTTACAATGTTGTGTGAGTTTCAGGTGTACAGCAAAGTGGATCAGTTATACATATACATATATCCACTCTTTTTATAGATTCTTTTCCCACATAGACCATTACAGAGTATTGAGTAGAGTTCCCTGTGCTATACAGTAGGTTCTGTTTTATATATAGTAATGTCTATATGTCACTCCCAACCTCCCAATTTATCCCTCCCCCCATCCCCTGGTAACCATAAGTTTGTTTTCTACATCTGTAACTCTATTTCTGTTTTGTAAATAAGTTCATTTGTACCCTTTTTTTAGATTCCACATATAAGGGATATCATATGATACTTGTCTTTCTTTGTCTGACTTACTTGACTCAGTATGACAATCTCTAGGTCATTGGTATCAACTTACTCTCATTTAAGCAGCTTGAGAAAGGTAGTTATTCTTAAATTGTGGAAATACGTATTTGATTATTAATATTTCAGCGTGAAATACTACTCATTTCAACAGAGGAATAAAAATTTGCCTTTTAAAATTTCAAGAGCTGGAGGTTTTGAAAATGAGAGCCATGTAAGTGTAATAGATTTAGTTCTCTGATATCACAAACATTTCTTCCTCCACTTAATAAAGCAATCTTGTTCTACTCTTTACAAAATATATTCTCATTCTACATATAATAAAACATCACCAAAGTCCAAGATGCTCTTTAAAGTATTTGACATCAATGAAACTATGTCTTATTTGCTTATATTTTAAGGCACATAACTCTGTTTTATAATAGAAGAATTCTATCTCAAAGCATCTGGGTGAAGCAAAAGCTGCTTTTTCATGTTGCATTTGAACACATGAACTATTTTAGAAAAATTCCAACAAACTCTCATCCCATACTTACTGTCAAACACTTTCACAAAGATTCTCTAGGTTTTTGGTATAAAGTCATTTCTCAAAAATATAAGTCAATTTCTTGACACTATAATTTTCTCCTAGTAAGCTTAAGAGAAATGTTTGATAATGAAGCATCCAACTCTGCTAGGGTGACCTGAAAGAAAAATAGATGTCACATTGATGCTGTGAAGCATTGGCTGAGAAAGTGAAGCATAGTTATGTGTACTTTGAGGGTGAACTTTAAATAACAGGAAATGTTGGCAAGCTGCTATAAAGTGGCTCTGTTTCAGGGAAATGGATGTACCATCTGCAAGGCTAAACTGAAATGACAAGCCTTTGAGGCAGAGAGAATAAATGTTCAATCCATTTGGCAGATAAATCAGGTCATGGATTGGTTTATTTAGCTCCAGTTTCACATAAACAATATACAGGCAGAAGCAATGAACCATTGCTAAATTCAACAGGAAATTCCATTTGAGGTGATACCTACACTAAAGCTTCAAATGGTCTCCATTCTCCCATTCCATCTCTTTGCCATGTTTCTGCCATGGTTTGCCAATGTATTTTGGTAGTTTAGATAACAGAATCTATTTGAACAACACATATTCTCTAGTGAAAGAATAAACTGAATCATCACCATTCCAAAACTTACCTAATTATATTTCTCTAATAGAAGTATGTGTGTAAAGATAAAAATATAAAGAATGCTTTTCATGTTTCTGACCAAAAAAGTAGCAGACATATATCTAGCCATTGTAAAATGTATGTTCCTAGCACTTCATGGACATGTTCACACAGCAATCTCAAACAGCCCTCAATGCCTTCAGAAACTAATCATCCACAGACAGCAGCCATTCATGCCTTCTTCTACTTTTGATCCTTAAGAAAAATTTTACTTTGCACTGGTTAGTGTAATGAAATACTAGGTTCCAGTTCTGCTTGACTTCTTGTATCTATTTTATAGAATTTCCTGCTACTCTAGAGAGAAGAGGCATATTTTCTTTTTCAATTTTGATGAGAGAATATGAACCACATTTCACCTTCATTCTCTTTGTGAAGGTCATAGTTGAAATATGACAGAGCATTAAGATCCAAGTTCTTTTTCCAATCTCCTATGATCCAAAGCAATAAATGCAGTTTAACAACTTAACTAAACCTATTCTCTATGTATACTGTCAGAATATTCTATAATGGTTGGATTATAAGAAAGTGATATCTTATAGAGAGCTGGAAAGGCTGTTTATTCCCACTGCAAAAATCTTAAAGAAAAAGAAATATTTTTCTTTAGTTTCTCTTTTACTTTAACAAGAGATTTTTAAAGAGTTTGCTTCTCTTCTCCTGTAATTATTTAATAATTTTGTTTTTCTTTCAATATACAATATTAACAGGCAATAACAGACTTATAAAATCCTCAATTTGTTGCTTATCTGCTTTGCCAAATTTGAGTTGCAAAATATTTACTGCAACAGGTAGGGTCAATTCACACACACATAAGCACACATGCAGTGTTTTGAATTATATGTTTTGTTTTATATTATATTTTGCGCTGTATACTATATTTTGTATATATTACATGTATACAATATTTTGAGGACATTATGACTTGATTTAATGTGAAATCAATAAAATGATTTGTTGAATATGTTATTATGAGATCTAGCTATGAGAAAAACATATATATACCAACTACTCTTTACTTTTAATCTAGTGAAAAATGTTGATTCAAATATAGTTAATATAATTGCTTCTGCACTGGTACAGGCTAAATTCATCATTTGCTCTCATTATCCTCTATGGTGTGTCCTATGTTGATTGCCTCTTAGCCACGTCATGCAGATCCCCTTCAGGACTGAAGGACTTATTCTTCACATACTTGGAATGCTGCTGCAGACCGTCCTCAGCTGTGCATCTTCTCCAGGACTTGCCCTTTGTTGAAAAGGGCTGTCAGGCCCAAGTTCATTTCTCCCTCCAGGGGACAGCCCACATGAATGAACGGCCAGTGTGAGACTATAAAACCTTGTCCTTTCTACCAAACTTCAGAGGCCTGTAAAGAGTGATTCTAGTTTCAGAGCTTACCGTGGGTGATGTATGGCTTTATTGTGATGGCATTGAACTCTTAAACCTCCTTCTGCCACACCCTGTTTTCCTCCCTTTCCTCAAGAAGTATTAACGCTGAGATACTACACATAAGTTTCCTGCACTCAATAATCTACATCTCAAGGGAATCCGACCTGCAATAGTTTGTACCAGATTCGGTCCAAGAAAGTGGGTGTTCCAATGGGATATTGGAGGTGGATTACGCAACATTGCCACTACCCAGTTGGCAATGAGGACCTCATCACTGGTTGTATGTGGAGCATAAGAGTCCCTGGCAGATTGTAGTATAATTATTTAACTTTTACTAGTGGTGATTTGGGATTGCATATCTGTAGAATGAAATGCACTGGTGAATGTAATGACAAGCATAGTGGAAAGAGTGATTATAACACAGTGGAATTGGATTGTTCTTGTTTAGGGTGAATAATTACGATTTAATAAAAACAGTTGTGAAAGTCAGAGGTCCTCCTGTCAGCATATCTCATCCTCTGAAGCTGGTAAGTAAAGAAAGCTAAAGACAAAACATAGAACTCAGACATAAAAGTTCCAAATAGGATAAATTCTCAAACTAGGCAGGTCTGCTCTGTTGAGGTCCAGACTGTAATAGAAAAGAATGGGACCCTGGTACAGGGTATGGTGACATCAGGATTAATGCTCTTGAAAACCTTGCATTCTCCAAACCCACCCTGCTGAGGGATAGTAAGTGCCCTTTTCTTTGAAGATGATCCAGAAGACTTTGCCTTGCAATAAAAAAAGAATTCTCTCAATATCTGTCTCTACATTTCTTCACGTGGTCATGACATACTAAGGTTAGAGAAGACCTAGACCTTTCTAGGGAGAAAGGAGAGTATATGCAGAAGGAGCTACAGGGCCTAAGCAAGATGAGCCAGAGGAGACCAGCTAGTGTGTATAGGACTTGATCCTAAGGGTGCTGGATCAAGAAGGGGTGGAAAGTAAAGTTGGACAAGGAAGAGTTTACCAAATTGATAACATTCTTCTGGGATACTGGACCTAAGGGCCTGACAAGAACGCTGAGAGATGGAATAAATATGCTATTAGGATGGGTTGAAGAAGCTTAAAGAAAATGATGACCAAAACTAAGTGAAGTAAAAATGTCTGAACTATCATGGTCAACAATGGAAGAAAGGGTCAAAAGTTTAGAGACTTGGACATGATAGAATTTTTATTCTATGTAAGACCAGGAAGTCTAGCAGGTATCTAAAGCAATAAGGACACACTAGTGGTAGGGGCATGTGTACCACTGGGAAACTACAGGCAGGAGATTCTGTATAGAAATGAGCATCCCAAAGAAATGGTGAGGTTGAAAAGATGATCAGGAAGGTGATGACAGTTGCCCTAGTAAGAAGCTATGACCCTTTGCCTAGCTTCTGGACCTGGACCAAATTTTAAACTTAAAACACATTTTGTAAGGGAGTGTTGTGTCCCCAGGCAAAAGACCCTGAAATACTAGAGCAACTATGTATAATAATGCCCCAGTCTTTTCCCAAAGGGACCTACGGTGACTAACTTGAGTTATAGTACAGAGAGGGAAAGAGAACATCCAGATATTTTAAGGACGATTGAACACGCATAGAAGTTGACATAGATTCTCTGGGATTCAGAGACTCACCATTAATTCCCTATTAGAGTGGGAACATAAGGAGGACAAGTAATAAGGTCCTGATGCTAGTCCATTCAGTGAGGTCTACCGGGACCACGGATGGACCCAGTGGTAATATCTCTCCCTGTTAATGAATTTTTGGAATGAGCTTAGTAGGGAATTAGCAGAAATACCTATGTTGGTGTTTGGCCTGTAGGACAGGAGTTTCTCACTAGAAAAAAACTAAGCTGAAGCCTCTGAAACTCTGTCCCACATTCTGAGAAAGACGGTTAAGAAAGAAGAAGCACATCCCACTAGAATAGAAGATATTGGTATCACCCCTTATTGGTTATGCATTTCTCCACTGCAGAATTTTGTACAAACTATTACATCTGCCTGTAAATCTCTTTTCTTCTATCTCATCTCACAAAATACTACTAATGCTTCAAACTTAGTTAAATCCTCACTTCCTTCTAAAGCTGTCTTATACTGTTTTAATTAGATCAAGTCTCCCTTTTTTATGGTACAATATCACATACCTTTACTTTTTGGTAGTTATCTTTCAGATATATGATTATTTGAATAAGTAAATTTTACATACCAGAATATAAACACCACGGTGTCTAATTATGTCTCAGAATTTAGGATGAATTCAAGAAATGCTATCACCTAAGAGTTGATTATACCTAGTCTTTCTATATTTCTAATACAGGAAATTTTACATTATTGTGCAATTTGATATATCTTATAGGAAAAGAGGTTTATTGAACATCAAGATCTTACAGATTCCATAGTACTTTCTTAGAAGAAAAAATCTATTATAATATCCATCTCTGAAATAAGAAAGAGAAGTGGTTTTAAAACCACCCTAGGAATTAAGACTAGTTATGAGGACATTTAGATACAGGGAAAAAAAAGAATGCTGTATAAAATTTTATGATTAAACTATATATATATATGAATGTATAAATGGATAAATATAGTATAATATACTTAATATTCTCACAGATACTCATGTGCCTTTCTATGTGAGTACAAAAAGAGGAATATGTAACTGCCTTAACTAGGGGTATTAACCTAGGGAGGATTTTGAGGAGAAAACAGCATCCCAACTGAATTTTAAAGAATGAGAGAGGTTTTACCCAGAAAATGTAAAGGGAAGAGCAAGAGAGAGTATCATTTGTTTAGCTCAAAGCACAGTCTGAATTCCCTTTATACATACTTTTATTTATTATAAGCAACAACTCTGTAAATTAAATGCCATACTCCTACTTTATAGAGACAGCAGGGAAGGAATTAATATTTATAATTATGCAACAGGTACTATAAGTTTTATATATGTGCTTGTTTAATACTCAGAACAACACAGGCTGTAGGTTTTATTACTGTGGTTTTGCATATGAAAAAGCATAAATTAAAGGGAATATTTAATTTGCTGAAGGTCATAGACCCAAATAATAGTCAAGACAGAATTTGAACCCAAGCCTGTTTATTCCTGCTCAACCAATGTGAAAAAAGTCCCTTTAGAGTCAGAACAAATCATATATGAATTTAATGAGTTATAAACAAACTTGACAGAACATGAGACTTTTATTGAATATATGATTCTACTTGGTGTACACAAGCTGCTTTCTAAAAGGCTGTATAGAAATCGACTATATCTTGGTGTTTGGGAAAAATATGCATTATAATGTAAAAGTGATTAAAAATCATTCAAAGTCTTTCTAAATTTCACTTTTTACAAGTTTCCAATTATGTACAAGATAGAGACTCATAGGAAGAAAAATAGATGTAAAGAAAAATGACAAATAGATTCAAATAAGAATCCACATATTTTCAAAAATTATGGAATTATTTTAATGCCTTTGCTTTCAAATTACAATGTATAAGATCTCTATTGAAGAGTAACGTGCACAATAATTTATCCAGTACATTGTGTTACTTTAAGGAAGATTTTTAATTTTAAACTTACATTAATATTACATGAGTTTGTCTTATCAAGTTATACCCAAGAAGTAAAAATGTAGGGCAAATGAAATAGCCTAATATTTAAGAACCCAGAATATTGAATCCTGTAATGATTTATTTATGAGCCATCTGGTTATATAAACATGATAGTAGGGTCAAATGTGCTCTATATGCATGGAAAGAAAGAATTATTCAGAAAGAAATAATTAGGTTTTATGAGTGAAATCCCAAGGCTAACTACAGGATTTAGGTAACAGACTTTTCTTGCAAGTGAAAAAAAAAGTATAAATATGTATTATATTATGTGTTAAATTATGTAGAATGTTACTTATATATATATATATATGTATAACTGAGTCACTTCGTGGTACAGAAGAAATTAACAGAACATTGTAAATCAATATACTTCAATAAAATTAGAAAAAAGAATGTTACATATATAATAAAATATCATATATAATGCATATACTGGTATATATACATATACATATAGCTATTGTATGATTTTGCCATAGCAAGAAAGACTGAGAACTACAACATTTTATCTAGGGGATTATGAATGCGAACAGACACAGTATGACTCATTCTGGACTCCTAAGGGAGGCCAGGGGAACCCAAGACAGGGCTGCCTTCCATTTCTGTTATTACCAGCATTAATCAGTTTTTACCTCCCCATCTGTCACATGTGTTTAGTGGACATGCACAAATGTGTGTCCAAAGTTATATGGGGGGTGGGGTGAAACCACAGTAATTTCTTTTCCATGAATTTCTAATTTAAGTACCGCTTATATGTAGGTAAAATTACTTAATTTTTTCTCTCTGTTGCCGTCTAAGGAACAATTTACACTTAAAATAATATATGCTATTACATTTTCATGCACACACATACCTAACTGCATTTAACATGTTTTCCCTTTTGAACTCGCTTTTCATTTATTTACTATCCAATTTCTGTCCATGTAGACAGGAAGCTAATGATAAAAGAGACAAGCTATATATTTTCTTTTTTATAACCAGGGCATTCTAATTTTCTTCTTATTCATGTGTCAAATTCTTATCAATACTTCTGAAACATGTAGAAGGGATATAAATTATAACAAGCCCAAAGTTTTTCCATCAAAAAAAAAAATGACACTCTTGACTATAGCCAAAAATTAAGATGAAAATTCTCCAATTTATAATCAATGATGCAAGCCAAGGCAACTAAAATTAAAAGCAAAAATTTGGAACATCTTCAGGATAACTTAGACACAAATATGATAATACGTTGGAAACATATTTTATCGTAACATATATGTTGTACACTGCATAATTCCATTATGCATTCACATTTACTATGATTTTTATGGTGTTCCCCAGCACCATCAAGTTGTGTAACATGGTGGCCTTGTCTATGTTTTAAAAATTTATTGTATTTATAACAGTGAAAGCAAAAACTTATCAAGGTCCGTGGAAGTTTCAGATACTTGAGCTTTCCACAACAGTCTTAAATACCATTTGTCTTTGCTTTAATCTTAATAACCTATCTTTGTTTTGCTATGCAAATGAATAATTTTACCATCAAATGAGTAATGTCAACTTGGATAATCTGTATAATTAAATCAATATACACGGAAGATAGATATTGGTTTTTCACCTAAGGGATAAAAGTGTTTTATATACCCCAGATTTTGGGGGGTGGGGGGGAAGCAATCAAATATTTACAAGCATTTATCTTTTTCTCCAAACAACACAGGATGCAAATAATTTATGTTAGTATGAATATATGCAGTTTACACCTAACAATAAACCATAGAGGATATAGTGCAGAATTTATCGATAATACTCTGTTCCTGTGCATTTGTTTCCTATAGAGTGTAACTAAACCATCAACTACTCTCAT
The DNA here is from genome assembly GCF_965194825.1 of Balaenoptera physalus. Classification (NCBI taxonomy): domain Eukaryota; kingdom Metazoa; phylum Chordata; class Mammalia; order Artiodactyla; family Balaenopteridae; genus Balaenoptera; species Balaenoptera physalus. Next base: position 162,110,701 of record NC_138890.1, read on the forward strand.
TCCTCATGAGAGTCTCTCATTTCTGTTCGTCCTGGTATAGGGAGATCTTTGATTCCTAGTCATATCTACCCAATGCTGGTGAGCTGATAAAGCTCCTTATTAAATAATGAGTTAGATTATGTATATACCTTCCTGGAACCTGATATGTAAGGCTGTATAGGTCATGAATGTAAATTTATTTCAATAGATCCATCTCTGGTTTGCAGCTTATACATTTTTTGTACCAAATGTCAGTTGAATATAGAATATTATCATTTCCTTACATGATGTTGATAATTGTATTTCCTTATTTAAAAGATTTTGTATATTCTACACAAAGAGCTTCAAGTTTCAAATTTTGAAGAAAACATTTAAACTTCCAAAGAAAATAGGTCAGAAAGAGTTTGTAATGAATTTTAGAATTATCTAAATAGATATGACTATCTAAATTGAAGGGACAAGTGGACAATTCAACAACAATATTTGGACACTTCAATACCTCATTTTTAATAATGATAGAACAACCAGGTAGAAGATTAAATTTTAAAAGATTGAAATCATATAAAGTATGCTCTTCAATCATAATATAAATTTGAAGTAGATAACAGAGGAAATTTGGGGAATTCACTAATATGATGAAATTAAACAACACCCTCACTCCTAAATAATGAATGGGTCAGAAAAGAACTGACAACGAAAATTCTTAAAATATTCAAGATGAATGAAATGAACATAACATGCCAAAATTTATGGAATTCAGATAAAGCAGTACTTAAAAGGAAATTTATATCTGTAAATGCTTATACTAAAAAAAAAAATTCTTTAATCAATAACCTAAATTTCCACCCTATGAAACTAGAAAAAATAAGAACAAACTAAACTTAAAGTAATCAGAAGAAAGAAATAATACAAATTGGAGAAAGTAATGAAACAGATAACTTAAAAAACAGAGAAAATAGACCAAAAAAAATGTTGACTCTTTGGAAAGCTCAACAATCAACTCTGCACTTGAAACTTAGTTTCTAGTTGAAGAATAGATTCTTTAATTTCCCATCACAAGAATTATATGTGTGCCTAGCAGGTGGGAAAATATGTTCTTAGCATTGGAGCCCTAATCAGTAATCTTGAAAACATATGGCAGAGTAAATATATGGCAATATAAGCATAGACAATGGGAAAACATTTGGGTGGATTGGATTTATTGATATCTTTAGAACCCAGATTTATTCTAAATATGTAAAATAATTCCGAAAGGAAGGAATTAGTTGTAGGGACAATATGTGCTCCTCCCCGTAGGGATGGAGACAGTAGTGTAAGATGAGGTGTGTGAATGGATAGTGGTAGCTGGCTTTCACAGCAGCTGAGAGGTTAAAAAAAAAAAAAAAAAAGCAAAACTTTACATGATTTTCTGGCTAACAAATCTGAACAAGATTAATGAGCCAGTTCTTTTTCTGACATACTGGACATTTTTTTTCATTAAACAAGCTTGTCATTATTACAGTTATTCTTTTATCACCATTTTCCACAAATAGGATTTCATCAATTGAGTTACGGGAAAAACATACATTTTCTGGGTCTCATTATTTTATCCAGAGTAGGTTAGGACTATAGGCTTATCTATAATTATTAAGTATTTATTAAAATTATCAAAAATAATCTAATTGGATTAAATCAATTACCAGTAAAGTAATCGATTAATTACTGGACAGGCATTTCTTTTTTTTTTTTTTCTTATTAGTCATCCATTTTATACACATCAGTGTATACGTGTCAATCCCAATCTCCCAATTCATCACACCACAACACCCACCCCTTGCTGCTTTCCCCCCTTGGTGCCCTTACATTTTTTCTCTACTTCTGTGTCTCAATTTCTGCTCTGCAAACCGATTCACCTGTACCATTATCTAGGTTCCACATACATGCGTTAATATATATTTGTTTTTCTCTTTCTGGCTTACTTCACTCTGTATGACAGTCTCTAGATGCATCCACGTCTCTACAAATGACCCAATTTCGTTCCTTTTTATGGCTGAGTAATATTCCATTGTATATATGTACCACATCTTCTTCATCCATTCTGCTGTCGATGGGCATTTAGGTTGCTTCCATGACCTGGCTATTTTAAATAGTGCTGGAATGAACATTGGGGTGCATGTGTCTTTTTGAATTATGGTTTTCTTAGGGTATATGCCCAGTAGTGGGATTGCTGGGTCATATAGAAATTCTATTTTTAGTTCTTTAAGGAACCTTCATACTGTTCTCCATAGTGGCTGTATCAATTTACATTCCCACCAACAGTGCAAGAGGGTTCTCTTTTCTCCACACCCTCTCCAGCATTTGTTGTTTGTAGATTTTCTGATGATGCCCATTCTAACTGGTGTGAGGTGATACCTCACTGTAGTTTTGATTTGCATTTCTCTAATAATTAGTGATGTTGAGCAGCTTTTCATGTGCTTCTTGGCCATCTGTATGTCTTCTTTGGAGAAATGTCTAGTTAGGTCTTCTTCCCATTTTTGGATTGGGTTTTTGTTTTTTTAATATTGAGCTGCATGAGCTGTTTATATATTTTGGAGATTAATCCTTTGTCCGTTGATTTATTTGCAAGTATTTTCTCCCATTCTGAGGGTTGTATTTTCATCTTGTTTATGGTTTCCTTTGCTGTGCAAAAGCTTTGAAGTTTCATTAGGTCCCACGTGTTTATTTTTGTTTTTATTTCCATTACTCTAGGAGGTGGATCAAAAAAGATCTTGCTGTGATTTATGTCAAAGAGTGTTCATCCTATGTTTTCCTGTAAGAGTTTTATAGTGTCCGGTCTTAAATTTAGGTCTCGAATCCATTTTGAGTTTATTTTTGTGTCTGGTGTTAGGGAGTGTTCTAATTTCATTCTTTTACATGTAGCTCTCCTGTTTTACCAGCACCACTTATTGAAGAGACTGTCTTTTCTCCATTGTATATCCTTGCCTACTTTGTCATAGATTTGTTGACCACAGGGACATGGGTTTTCTGAGCTTTCTATCCTGTTCCATTGATCTATATTTCTGTTTTCGAGCCAGTACCGTATTGTCTTGATTGCTGTAGCTTTGTAGTAAAGTCTGAAGTCAGGGAGTCTGATTCCTCCAGCTCTGTTTTTTTCCCTCAAGACTGCTTTGGCTATTCAGGGTCTTTTGTGTCTCAATACAAATTTTAAGATTTTTTGTTCTAGTTCTGTGCAAAATCCCATTGGTAATTTGATAGGGATTGCATTGAATCTGTAGCTTGCTTTCGGTAGTATAGTCATTTTCACAATATTGATTCTTCCAATCCAAGAACATGGTATAGCTCTCCATCTGTTTGTATCACCTTTAATTTCTTTCATCATTGTCATAGTTTTCTGCATACAGGTCTTTTGTCTCCCTAGGTTAGTTTATTCCTAGGTATTTTATTATTTTTGTTGTAATGGTAAATGGGAGTGTTTCCTTAATTTCTCTTTCAGATTTTTCATCATTAGTGTATAGGAATGCAAGAGATGTCTGTGCATTAATTTTGTATCCTGCAACTTTACCAAATTCATTGATTAGCTCCAGTAGTTTTCTGGTGGCATCTTTATGATTCTCTATGTATACTATCATGTCATCTGCAAACAGTGACAGGTTTACTTCTTCTTTTCCAATTTGTATTCCTTTTATTTCTTTTTCTTCTCTGATGGCCATGGCTAGGACTTCCAAAACTGTGTTGAATAATAATGGTGAGAGTGGACAGCCTTGTCTTGTTCCTGATCTTAGAGATAATGCCTTCAGCTTTTCACCATTGAGAATGATGTTTGCTGTGGGTTTGCCGTATGTGGCCTTTATTATGTTGAAGTAGTTTCCCTCTATGACCACGTTCTGGAGAGTTTTTATCGTAAATGCTGTTGAATTTTGTCAAAAGCTTTTTCTGCATCTATTGAGATGATTATATGGTTTTTATTCTTCAAGTTGTTAATATGGTGTATCACATTGATTGATTTGTGTATATTGAAGAATCCTTGCATCCCTGGGATAAATCCCACTTGATCATGGTGTATGATCCTTTTAATGTGTTGTTGGATTCTGTTTGCTAGTATTTTGTTGAGGATTTTTGCATGTATATTCATCAGTGATATTGGTCTGTAATTTTCTTTTTTTGTAGTATCTTTGTTTGCTTTTGGTATCAGGGTGATGGTGGTCTCATAGAATGACTTTGGGAGTTGTCCTTCCTCTGCAAGTTTTTGGAAGAGTTTGAGAAGGATGGATGTTAGCTCTTCTCTAAATGTTTGATAGAATTCACCTGTGAAGCCATCTGGTCCTGGACTTTTGTTTGTTGGAAGATTTTTTTTTTTTTTTTAAAAGGCTTTTTTTTTTTTTTAATTAATTAATTAATTTATTTATTTTTGGCTGTGTTGGGTCTTCGTTTCTGTGCAAGGGCTTTCTCTAGTTGCGGCGAGCGGGGGCCACTCTTCATCGCGGTGCGCGGGCCTTTCACTGTCGCGGCCTCTCTTGTTGCGGGGCACAGGCTCCAGACGCGCAGGCTCAGTAGTTGTGGCTCACAGGCTTAGTTGCTCCGCGGCATGTGGGATCTTCCCAGACCAGGGCTCGAACCCGTGTCCCCTGCATTGGCAGGCAGATTCTCAACCGCTGCGCCACCAGGGAAGCCCTGTTGGAAGATTTTTAATCACAGTTTGAATTTCATTACTTGTGAGTGGTCTGTTCATATTTTCTATTTCCTCCTGGTTCAGTCTTGGAAGGCTATACCTTTCTAAGAATTTGTCCATTTCTTCCAGGGTGTCCATTTTATAGGCATAGAGTTGCTTGTAGTATTCTCTTAGGATGCTTTGTATATCTGCAGTGTCTGTTGTAACTTCTCCTTTTTCATTTCTAATTTTATTGATTTGAGTCCTCTCCCTCTTTTTCTTGATGAGTCTGGCTAATGGTTTATTGATTTTGTTTATCTTCTCAGGGAACCAGCTTTTAGTGTTATTGATCTTTGCTATTGTTTTCTTTGTTTCAACTTCATTTATTTCTGCTCTGATCTTTATGATTTCTTTCCTTCTGCTAACTTTGGGTTTTGTTTGTTCTTCTTTCTCTAGTTCCTTTAGGTGTAACGTTAGATTGTTTATTTGAGACTTTTTTTTTTTATTGAGGTAGGTTTGTAGAGCTATAAACTTCCCTCTTAGAACTGCTTTTGCTGCATCCCATAGGTTTTGGATCATCATGTTTTCATTGTCATTTGTCTCTAGGTATTTTTTGATTTCCTCTTTGATATCCTTAGTGATCTCTGGTTATTTAATAACATATTGTTTAGCCTCCATGTGTTTGTATTTTTTACAGAATTTTTCCTGTAATTGATTTCTAATCTCATAGCATTTTGGTCCAAAAAGATGCTTGATATGATTTCAATTTTCTTAAATTCACTGAGTCTTGATTTGTGACACAAGATGTGATCTATCCTGGAGCATGTTCCATGCACAGTTGAGAAGAAAGTGTAATCTGCTGTTTTTGGATGGAATGTACTATAAATATCAATTAAATCTACCTGGTGTATTGTACTATTTAAAGCTTATGTTTCCTTATTAATTTTCTGTTTGGATGATCTGTCCATTGGTGTTAGTGAGGTGTTAAAATTCCCCACTATTATTGTGTTACTGTGAATTTCCTCTTTTAGAGCTGTTAGCAGTTGCCTTATGTACTGAGGTGCTCCTATGTTGGGTGCATGTATATTTATAATTGTTATATCTTCTTCTTGGATTGATCCCTTGATCATTATGTAGTGTCCTTCCTTGTCTCTTGTAACATTCTTTATTTTAAAGTCTATTTTATCTGATACGAGTATTGCTACTCCAGCTTTCCTTTGATTTCCATTTGCATGGAATATCTTTTTCCATCCCCTCACTTTCACTCTGTATGTGTCCCTAGGTCTGAAGTGGGTGTCTTGTAGACAGCATATATATGGGTCTTCTTTTTGTATCCATTCAGCGAGCCTGTTTCTTTTGGTGGGAGCATTTAATCCATTTACATTTAAGGTAATTATTGATGTGTATGTTTCTATTACCATTTTCTTAATTGTTTTGGGTTTGTTTTTGTAGGTCCTTTTCTTCTCTTGTGTTTCCCACTTACAGAAGTTCCTTTAGCATTTGTTGTAGAGCTGGTTTGGTGGTGCTGAATTCTCTTAGCTTTTGCTAGTCTGTAAAGCTTTTGATTTCTCCATCGAATCTGAATGAGATCCTTGCCGGGTAGAGTAATCTTGGTTGTAGGTTCTTCCCTTTCATCACTTTAAGTATATCATGCCACTCCCTTCTGGCTTGTAGAGTTTCTGCTGAGAAATCAGCTGTTAACCTTATGGGAGTTCCCTTGCATGTTATTTGTCATTTTTCCCTTGCTCTTTTTAATAATTTTTCTTTGTCTTTAATTTTTGCCAATTTTATTATTTGTGTCTCGGCATGTTTCTCCTTGGGTTTATCCTGTATGCGACTCTCTGCACTTCCTGGATTTGCATGGCTATTTCCTTTCCCATGTTAGGGAAGTTTTCGACTATAATCTCTTCAAATATTTTCTCGAGTCCTTTTTCTCTCTCTTCTCCTTCTGGGACCCCTATAATGCAAATGTTGTTGCATTTAATGTTGTCCCACAGGTCTCTTAGGCTGTCTTCATTTCTTTTCATTCTTTTTTCTTTATTATGTTTCACAGCAGTGAATTCCATCATTCTGTCTTCCAGGTCACTTATCCATTCTTCTGCCTCAGTTATTCTGCTATTGATTCCTTCTAGTGTAGTTTTCATTTCAGTTATTGTATTGTTCATCTCTGTTTGTTTGTTCTTTAATTCTTCTAGGTCTTTGTTAAACATTTCTTGCATCTTCTCAATCTTTGCCTCCATTCTTCTTCCGAGGTCCTGGATCATCTTCACTATCATTATTCTGAATTCTTTTTCTGGAAGGTTGCCTATCTCCACTTCATTTAGTTTTTTTGGGGGGAGTTTATCTTGTTCCTTCATCTGTTACATAGCTCTCTGCCTTTTCATCTTGTCTATCGTTCTGTCAATGTGGTTTTTGTTCCACAGGCTGCAGGATTGTAGTTCTTCTTGCTTCTGCTGTCTGCCCTCTGGTGGATGAGGCTATCTAAGATGCTTGTGGAAGTTTCCTGATGGGAGGGACTGGTGGTGGGTAGAGTTGGCTGTTGCTCTGGTGGGAAGAGCTCAGTAAAACTTTAATTCACTTGTCTGCTGATGGGTGGGGCTAGCTTCCCTCCTTGTTGGTTGTTTGGTCTGAGGCGACCCGACAGTGGAGCCTACCCGGGCTCTTTGGTGGGGCTAATGGTGAACTGTGGGAGGGCTCACACCAAGGAGTACTTCCCAGAACTTCAGCTGCCAGTGTCCTTGTCCCCACGGTGAGCCACAGCCACACCCCACCTCTGCAGGAGACCCCCCCAACACTAGCAGGTAAGTCTGGTTCAGTCTCCCCTGGGGTCACTGCTCCTTCCCCTGAGTCCCGATGCACACACTACTCTGTGTGTGCCCTCCAAGAGTGGAGTCTCTGTTTCCCCCAGTCCTGCTGAAGTCCTGTAATCAAATCCCATTGGCCTTCAAAGTCTGATTCTCTATGAATTCCTCCTCCCATTGCCGGACCCCCAAGTTGGGAAGCCTGACGTGGGGCTCAGAACCTTCACTCCAGTGGGTGGACTTCTGTGGTATAAATGTTCTCCACTTTGTGAGTCACCCACCCAGCAGTTATGGGATTTGATTTTATTGTGATAACGTCCCTGCTACCGTCTCATTGTGGCTTCTCCTTTGTCTTTGCATGTGGGGTATCTTTTTTGGTGAGTTCCAGTGTCTTCCTGTCAGTGATTATTTAGCAGTTATTTGTGATTCCAGTGTTCTCAAAAGAAGAAGTGAGAGCATGTCCTTCTATTCCTCCATCTTGAACAAATCTCCCCAGGCATTTCTTTTAATCCTATATCTTCCACACTTGGGAGAGTGCTGGCATATAGTGGGGACTCAGTGAATATGGGTTGAGTTAATTGGTGGATCCACAATGTCAGTTCAATATATTTCACACAGTGAGGATGTGGTATTTAAAAAAATTATTAACTAAATAAAGTATCATCTAAAAAGCATAAAATACCTCAATGAGATGCAATACCCCAAAATTTGTCAGGCACTGTAGACATGTTACAATAATTTAGTCTGAATTTTTATGTTGTGTTTTATTCATTATACCTTGCTACATAACATATCACTATTACCACAAACTTAGTGGCTTAAAACAACACACGTTTATTATCCCACAGTTTCTGTGAGTTAGAAGCCTGGCATGACTTATCTGAATCCTCTGCTTATGAGTCTCAGGAGGCAGCAGTCATGGTGTCAGCTAGGACTGTATTCTCTCTCTGATTCCATCAGGTTGCAAATGCTTCGCTACTCGCACGGTTGTTGGTAGCATTGATTCCTTGAATGTTGGACTGAGAGCTACTTTGCAGGCTATCGTCACACTCTCAGATCCCAGAGGCCACCTACAGTTCCTTGTTATGTGGGGTTTCCCAACATAGTTGCTTGCTTCCTTCTAGCCAGCAAAAGAGAGACACTCCAAGAAGACCAGCGATGCAATCTCGTGTAATATAATGCAATATGCAATATGTGTAATATAATGACATACACATAATCCAAATATTCTGCTGGTTAGAAGCAAGTCACAGGTCTTGCCTATGATCAAGGGGAAGGAATCATACGAGTCTAACACTATGAGGCAAGGAACATCGAGGCCACCTTAAAAGTTTGCTTGTCACATGTATATAGGGGAAAACCTAGAGCATTTCTGCCATAATGAAAGTTAGAAGAGGAAGAATAGGAGGAATTGATCATATCTATTTTAGAAGTTATAGCTTACAGTATATAGGATAAAAGAAAAAGAATGTTTTGATAGTTGATGCGGAATTGTTAGAAAATTTCAAAATAATTTTTGAAAAGCCAAAAAGTGTAAGTAGCCCAGAAAATTACCAACTGAAAAATAACTTCTTTACATCCTCCAGCCCCAGTTCAGCCATTGCTCACAGGCGTGAAAGGATTCTTTCCCTTAAAGATGTCCACCGAAAATACCAAAATTAATTAGTAAGGAGTGATTACTAAAAATGAGAAAAAGTACATTAAGGTGCACAGTGAAGATGTTAAGACTTAGCCAAGCCTTAAATTTTAAATCACAGGGAAAAAATATTTAAGAGAAAAGAGAGAACTTAGTCTGCATTAATAAAATACAAAGAGATATGCTTTAAAAAAAAAAGATTGCAATTAGAACCTTAGGTAACCTCCTCAAATGTGGAGAACTCAGAATATAGTTAATGGAGCCTAAGGACCTAATAAAGGAAAGAAAGTCCCCCTGTTGAGAGAGAAAGTGTTGGTCCACAGCTGATATGTGCTCTCACATGAGGGCTTCTTTTAGCTGTATAGTCAGAAAGGTAACTGACTGTGCTTTCAAGACTGTTTAAGGATTCACAAGGATTATGTTTATCAAATCAAGTGATTAAAAATTCTTACAAACAAAAAAAATATTTTGAATTTGAAAGCAATTTAAGCTGTTGGGAAGTGTTTATTTAAAGTGACATTATAAGTGGGATGAATCACTAATCTAAGGCTTCTTAAAAGTAGTTACATATTCATGGACTTATAAATAGAATACAATTTATAAACTGAACATTATATTTTAAGGAAGAGCTAAGATTTTAAATTTGTAAATTTAATTAATTTGATATTGCATATCAGCCATAAAATTCAAAGTAGTCTTTTTCTAAAGTAATAGTAGCTACCAATTTTTAAAATAAAAAGCAGGTGATTGAAGCCATTTAAAAATTAGTCTATTTAGGTCTTCTGAAAAGATATACAGATTGCCAACAAACACATGAAAGAATGCTCAACGTCACTAATCATTAGAGAAATGCAAATCAAAACTACATTGAGGTATCACCTCACACCGGTCAGAATGGCCATCATCAGAAAATCTGCAAACAATAAATGCTGGAGGGGGTGTGGAGAAAAGGGAACCCTCTTGCACTGTTGGTGGGAATGTAAATTGATACAGCCACTATGGAGAACAGTATGGAGGTTCCTTAAAAAAACTAAAAATAGAACTACCATACTACCCAGCAATCCCACTACTAGGCATATACCCTGAGAAAACCATAATTCAAAAACAGTCATGTACCAAAATGTTCATTGCAGCTCTATTTACAATAGCCAGGACATGGAAGCAACCTAAGGGTCCATCATCAGATGAATGGGTAAAGAGGATGTGGCACATTTATACAATGGAATGTTACTCAGCCATAAAAAGAAACAAAATGGAGTTATTTGTAGTGAGGTGGATGGAGTTAGAGTCTGTCATACAGAGTGAAGTAAGTCAGAAAGAGAAAAACAAATACAGTATGCTAACACATATATATGGAATCTAAGGAAGAATAAAAAAAGGTCATAAAGAACCTAGTGGTAAGACAGGAATAAAGACACAGACCTACTAGAGAATGGACTTGAGGATATGGGGAGGGGGAAGGGTAAGATATGACAAAGTGAGAGAGTGGCGTGGACATATATACCCTACCAAACATAAAATAGATAGCCAGTGGGAAGCAACCGCATAGCAGAGGGAGATCAGCTTGGTGCTTTGTGACCACCTAGAGGGGTGGGATAGGGAGGGTGGGAGGGAGGGAGATGCAAGAGGGAAGAGATATGGGAACATATGTATATGTATAACTGATTCACTTTGTTATAAAGCAGAAACTAACACACAATTGTAAAGCAATTATACTCCAATAAAGATGTTAAAAAATAAATAAATAAATAAATAAATAATAAAAATTCGTCTAAAAGGAGCAGTTCTCTCCCTGGATTAAGCCTTGATTACAAAAGACTTTTGTTTAGAATAAAGAATCCTAGCATAGTAGGAAGAATTGGATAGATACCGAAAGGTAAATATATGTGACTTTATCTGGAGGGAATCAGTCACACTGTTCTCTCCCTTTCTAGACATCGGATGCCCCATGCACTAGGCCTTCTAGCTTATCTCCCATAACTTTAGAGGAGGAACACCATGGTAACAACTGCCGGGTGTGATGCCATCAGTCAACAACTAAAATATGGCTTCAGAATCATGGAAAACATTCTTTCATATTAACATCGGGGAACCATAGTGCGAACAGATATTTTTCCTCAAATACATTAATCATCAGATCAGAAGCATCAGTCCCTCAGTGCCAGAATATTGGAACTGGGCTGCCGATCACAGTTGCCCCATTAAATAATTAAAAGAAGTCCAACATCAACTGCAGTGAGCTGTCAAACTTACTCAAGTCTGGTATATAAGTAGGTTAATGAATACTTATGTAGCATTAACTTCAAAAAATATGTAAAAGCCAGGCACATGGATTCCAGTCTCTCCTTTTATTAATTAAGAAAGGGCAGGGTTCTTAAGATCAGTTTTCTACATCTCAGTTACACTTTGGAGTACCAAAAAACATATATTTTTCAATAATGGAAAATCTTCAAAGCTCATTTATGTCAAGATTCATGAAATCATTCCCCTGATTCCCCATACATGTTATGCATTCCCCTTCCAAAAAAAGAAAGAAAGTGTGAAAGCACTGACTAAATTGGATTTCTCCCCATCACTGTTAAAGTGTCACTGGAAATATCAATACAATAGCAGCATTTCAAACAACCTTAAGAGAGATCATCCTATGAAGGCCTTCAGAATCAAAATTGAAATGCTGAAATAGCATCACTAGAACTCCACTAAGATGTGACTGCAGCAGTGGCAGTGGATCACACAGCCCTGCTTTCATGGCTAGTCCTTTCAGTCTTTGCTCAAGTGTTACCTGCTCAATGGGGTCTTCACTGACCCATGTTATTTTAAAATGTACTCGACACTTAACATTCCAATCGCCCTTATCATGCTCTTTATCTTTCCAATTTCTTTTCTATTTCTTTCCAGTACTTTCCAATTTCTAGCATAATATAAGCTTTAATTATGTATTAAGTTTGTTGTCTACTGTCTATATCCGCCCCCCCCCCCAATAGAATGTAAGTAAGCTCCACTCACAGAGATTTTTGTTTTGTTCATTGACATCCCAAGTGCCTATAACAGTGCCTGGCACAAGATAAGTGCCCAATGTTTGCTGAACAAATGAATAAAAGCCCAGAAATCCAGTTAGCAGATATCCTCAATATTTATGGGCAAATTGTTTTTAAATAGGTTTGAAAAATAGAGTGAACTATGGTTGCTAATGATCCCAAATTGTGAACACCTCCAATTTTCTGGATATAAATATTAATGGAAGACCGCTTTAATAAACACTGACATTTACGTAAAACAAGGAATAGGTAAACTCTTTCTGTGGCCACTGATCTATACACTTTTATCAGTGGAGTGAGAGCCCACCTCCCCATCCCAGACAGGAGCTAGAGGTAAAGAGATCTAGGAACTGGGGGGAGAAATTTCACTTTTAAAAAATTGACCTGTATTTTCACATCTCAAAGTGATTTTGTCAAGGACTTCCTTCCCAGACTCTTCACCGATAAAATATCCCACTTACTTTTGGAGTGGTTTGGAGGCCTAAGAATTGCCCAGGGGTTTGGAATATCACCAGCTACTCTTTTTCCTATTTTTGGTGTTTTCCCTTCTGTAATTAAACCTAAATGGGTTGACAATCACTTTACGTACTTTAGACTTCATGTGTCAGTAAGGAAGATTATAGAAAGGATAATGTGCAAGTCATGGCTCTTGACTTTGAATTCCAGCCTTAAGATTTTTGTCTCTGAACTGAATGGTGAATGCTCTGTCTATCCTCCTAACAGTTTATCTGCTTCTTGGATTCTGTTTCTGAGGAGCCATGGAAATAGGGCAGGATAATCTGCTCCTTGCTTTCAGACTCCTAATTTCTCACCATGTGGGCAATTTTCTCTGTTTTGATAGGAAGGGCATGGCATTCCTCTAGTTTAGAGGTTGGCAGATGTTTTTTAAAGGGCCAGATAGTAAACATTTTTGGATGTAGGGCCATATGATCTCTGTCACAACTGTTCAAGTCTGCCATGAGAGCACCAAAGCAGCCATGGATGACGTGGAAAGAATGGGCGTGGATGTGTTCCAATAAAACTTTACTCACAAAATTAGGTGGCTAGCTGGATTTGATCCCCTGCTCAAACAGTCTTTAGTGTAAAATAGAGAATTTGGCTTCACCCATTCTGCTCAATGCACAGTTATTTCCATCTCATGCATTCTGGAATGTGAACAGCAGGCAAAAAAGCCACCATGGCTTTCAGAATGACCCTTATAAGCCTCTCTTTGTTCTAGGGAAATATAAGACTCTAATTACAATTTGTCCTTTTAAGAATGAAGGATGAAATATACTGTTTGTCCCAGCCTGATAGGAGGTGAAAGAAGTGAACACATTCTTTGTTTCCTTTGGTTTATTTGTACTAAAATCATAGTTCCTCAATTTATTGACACCCAGTCAAAGCTGATAAACAAGAGTAAATATATAAATTAATGATGATTTAAAATTAATATCAAATGATATAAAACATTCAGCTGTTAGTTTACCAATATTTTCTTAAATTTACACTGTTTCCCAAATTTCAATTTATGTTTTGTAAGATAGTCAATTTACTTGTTCATCTTCCTGAAACTAGAATTATTGTAAATAAAAGTAAGTCTTGGTGTTCCTGAATATGAAGTACATCAAAAAAGCTATTTATGAGTGATTTACTTTGACATCTTTCTTGTATTGAAGCATGTCCCTTTACTGCAGGATCTAACTGCAGAATGAAGTAGGCAAAATTTACAAAATCCTGAAACTTTTCTACCTTGTTTCTTAAAGTTCTAGCCTTGGTAAACAACATGGCCTGAATCAGGACTTATTTAAATCAATTACTTTGGCACTAAGTAACAGGAATTAATAACTTCCTAGGTAGAAATTGGAAATTTATTAGTATCCCACACTTATACTTGACCCAGAAAATTCCATACATTCTAGACTATCATTAATAGTGCATGCCCTTTCCATCGCCCACCCCTGGCAAAAACAAAACAAATAAGCAAACCAACCAAACATAAATAAATAACAAAAACAAAAACGAAAGAAACCAAACACTTCCACCTACCAATTTCTGTGTTCATTGGGATTCTTTAACTGCAACTGAATGAATGGAGCCTAATTCAAGTTAAGTTAAGCAAAATAGGAATTGGGGGCCTCATTAAACTGAAAAGCCCAGGGATAAAGCTGATTTTGTACACAGTCAGATACAGGGTTTTGATGATGTCAGTAACACTCTGTCTCACTCTATATTTCATATAGTCCTTCAATCATACATAAAGACTTTCAGGTACAAGTAAAAGCATATTCGTCCTTCAATAGTTCAACACATAACATAAGACATTTCATGTGAAAAGAAGGCCAAAGGTAAGAAACCACTGGCATTGGTTTGGTAGCTCAAAAATGTCAGGACCATTGATCTTTTCCTCATGACACCAAGATGGGAGCCAAGCTCTAGATTTTACATCTATATTTTAGGAATAAAGAATGGAAGGGAAAAAGTGTCCAGTGACATGATGACTTCTGTTTAATAAAAACGTAAAAACTCTCCCAGAAGCCCCCCAGCAATTATACATTAACATCTGGTTGGCTAGAACCACATCACATACACTTACATAATGATAAGAGACATCACGAAAGCACGTATTTCTTAGCCTTTTTAAAGGAAAAGGGTCTTCGGAAGGGGTGTTCAATTAGCCAGCCAACACTGTACGTCAACAGGCTCTAAGAATATGGAAGATAGACCCTATGGATATTTACAGCTAACAGTCACATCATACTAGATTAGGTGGGGAGAGAAATTTCTCCTTACAAAGGCTGACAGAAAAGGTGAAGGATGCTGATTGGTCAATCTTGGTTCATTTATCTCTGAACATATCATTATACTCATAGGGATGGGCTGTGTTTCTAGGGATCAACTTAAAATCAGCTCCAACTGAATCATACAAAATGATTTCCATATTGGAAAGTGGAATCCTGTTTTCCAAAGTAAGAGGAGGGGCAGAGAGTGTATTAGTTTTCTGTTACTGCATAACAAATTACCAAAAGTTTGACAGTTTAAAACAACCCTATTTATTATTTCACATTTTTCACGGGGTAGGAGCTCAGGAGCAGCTTAATCGAGTCCTCTGTACAGGGTCTCAAACAGCTGCATCAAGGTATTGCCTGGGGCAGCTTTCTCATCTGAGGCCCAAGGGCTTCTCCTGAACTCAAAGGGTGGGTAACTAAATCCACTCATGGGCAGCTGTAGAACTCATGGTAGATTGCTTCTTCAAGGCTAGGATGACAAAGATGTCTCTGATCCTAGACCCAGGA
This sequence comes from Balaenoptera physalus, assembly GCF_965194825.1. Classification (NCBI taxonomy): domain Eukaryota; kingdom Metazoa; phylum Chordata; class Mammalia; order Artiodactyla; family Balaenopteridae; genus Balaenoptera; species Balaenoptera physalus. Next base: position 162,126,057 of record NC_138890.1, read on the forward strand.
TAATCTCCCCTTTGATTAACTTTAAAATCTACTGATTAGAGACTTTAATTTCACCTCAAAAGTTTTATCACCTTGGCCATATTATGTTACTGATATGGGAGTGATTTCTACCATTTTCACAGTACCAGCTCACACTCAAATGGAGGGGAGGGGTTATAAGACATGTATACCAGGGCATGGGAGTCCTAGAGACCTTCTTATAATGCCACCTATCACAGAGGTTCTCCCTGTGAAAATGAACACATCACTAGAGTAATATGAATGAAAAAGATTGACCCTATATATTCATCAGGTTAAATAAGGGGAACAAAAAATTGAAAATTTGAGTTTATATGGTAATCTACTTCAAGTCATCATGCTTAAATGGCATAGAAAAACTCTAACAAAATTAGAACATAATTTTTCCAAAATGATTTGTTTATTTAGTGTGAGCATAATGGAAAAAGTAAAAGAGAAGTTAGTTGATTTTTGCTTGGTGTCTTCTGTATGACTGATATTTCTAATGTTGATTAAACAGATTTTATATCATAATTAGTAACAGTCTATTTGTGCCTAAAGGAAAGTGAAATTGCAACAGGGTATAAATTTCAACGTAAGAAAAAAAACAAGCTACAAGGATTAAATATGATATTTTCTCTTACTGGGAATGAGCTCAGAAGTAACCTATATAGTGGAAAATATTAAAATCCAAAAAGAAAGACATTTTTAAATTTAACCATCTTAGTGAAAAAAATATACCTTTCCTAACTTTATTTTTTTTTAAATCACTTTAGAGCAAAGAAGTCTGTAAAAAGCAAATATTTATTGAACAACTGTTCATAATAACCCACCATATTACAAAAATACTGAAAAATATATGTATACTATATAGAGACAGAATATTTAAGTAAAGCTTCAGGCCCACAGGAATTTGGTGAGGGAAATAAAATGTTACATTTACTCAGAAAATAGATTTTGCATCCTATCAAAGTGTTTTAAATGTCCCAATTAATATATATAGTTCTTCTGTAATGTAAGTCAAACAGTTAAAAAAATATATCATGGTAGATCTTATTTTAATAACCGTAGCTACAATCCCCTCATATTGGTAAGAAGTCATCTCTGACACTCCAGTAGCAATTTGCATATGATTAGAAGCAATGTTTTTGCATTTAATTCTGAACACTTATTTTTAACTTGTCAAAGACTGCTGTTAACAGAGTGGTCCTGCATATTACAGAGGATCCAGAGCGATGCTGTCACAGCAAAAGAAATCGATTGGCCTGAATATGACCAGTTCATTCTAGAGCACAGGTCACAAAGGATGCTTTAATGTATGGAACAAATAAGCAAAAGACAAAGTTATAGAAGTGTTAGAAATGTCTAATTGATAACATTCCTATAAAACGAAGTTTTTAAAGGTAGTCTGATCCCTTGAAAACAAAAAGAAAAATAGACTTCCTCCTATATATAAGGTTTAGCAGACTTCATAATGAGATCTTAATCCTTTCTGCTGTGTTAGACCATTTACTCACTTTCAAGTCATATTTCTTTAACTGATGCAGAATTTACATATGTCTCCTCATTCAAATGTGTCATTAAGATGCAGGCTATGTTACAGGGTTTGGAAATTTTCAGACATCTGTCTCTGGAACGCTTAAGGAGCTTGCTACTCCAGATTGACCCTGGACACTTATCGGAATATGTCCCTGATGCTCAGATAACTTAAAAGCAGAATTTTATCATTGTTTGGGTAAGGTCAGCTCTGTCAAGTATATGTAAGCAATGGAATACACATCTACAACTCTAGGGAGCAATGTTTCTATTTTCATTGTAATACTTACCAAGAAACACATAGCGCATTCTGGAAAAGAAAGAGACAGATGGAATTTTGATCTAAAAAGCTAAAATCCTGATGCAGGAAGATTTCATTTAGGTCCAATTTATCGTATACTTATTGGCCTGAACTAGCTGTGTGTGGGAACGGGAACCATAGAGGAAGCAGGATTTAACATTTATGGAAATTTTATTTTTGAAAAATTATCTGTAATATCAAACAGAGGACATCACTTGTGAGTTACAGACACAAAGGAATCTGTGAGTTTGTGTGCCTGAATTACTGATGAATAATATGGAGAAAGCTAACACATTTCCCTAAAGTAAATTGATGATTAAACACCCTGAGCTTCTTGTTATGTCTCATATCAGTTTTCTACCACTGCTGTAGCAAATTATCACAAACTTCATAGTTTACAACATTTATCACAGCTCTGTAGGTCCAGTGTCTGGGTGGCCTTGACTGGGTTCTCAGCTTAGGGCCTTATAAGGCCAAAATCACTCTGTGAGCTGGGCTGGGCTCATACCCTGGAGGCTCTGGGGAAAAAAAAAATCTGCTTCCAATCTCATGCAAATTTTTGACAAATGTCAGCTCATCGCTATTGTAGGACTAAGATTCTTAGTTCCTTGCTGGCTGTCAGCTAGCAGACTCTCTGTAAGACTGCCACCATTCCTTCTCTTGTGGCCCTATCTTCAAAGCTAGCAAGGGCACATCAAGTCCTTCTCCAGCTTCAATTCTCCCTGTCATCAGAAGCTGCTTTTAAGGGCTCATGTGATCAGATCAGGTCCATTCAGATTATCCTCCTGTCTTAGACGCAATTGTGCCATATAACATAATCATGGGCATGATATCTGTTCATATCCATAGGTTCTTAGGATTAGGACTGGACATTTCTAGCAGACCATTTTAGTTAGAAAGTCTACCTATTGCATCTCTTTTCAAGGTTCAGTGATATCCAGCAACAGCTACCCTATTCCATAGTCCTTATAGTTACATTTTTCCTCTTTATTCTCCAGTGCCAGAGATATTACACCAGCTAAAGCATCTCCTTCTATCAGTATCCCATCCCAGTTCTCTACTGGTGAAAGTTTTAACAATTGCATAATTACAACATGTAGTGCAACTTTCCAGCGTCCCTCTGCTATCAGTGATGAGATCCCCATTGCTGGTTGGATAGTGAGTGTTGCATCAGTAATATCCCAATTTATGGTTGTCTCCTTAGAACCATTTCTGGTATCAACTGTCTTAGAAGGGCTTCCCTGGAAACAGCTTGTGAGAAGGAGATTTTATTGGGGATTGCTTTCAAGAGATACGTCTGTCAGGAAGGTAGAACTGTATGGAGGGAGGAGCTTCTCAGTGCAGGGGTAAATGAGGTCTCAGTTGATCCTAGAGCAAGTTCTGGAGCTGGAGTGGCCCTTTAAAGCATGGCCGGGCCTTTGTGTCCTTACATCAGCCAGTCCTGGGAGGTACTTTCCTGCAGCAGCTAGCAATTCCCAGTAAGGTGTCAGCTGGGAGTCACCAGGGGCTGATAAGGCAGAATACTACAGAATCTTCTACCACTACAACATTACTACCACTACAGTATCTACTAACAATACTATACTACTATCACCACAGTATCTACTAAAAATATTATGCTACTATCACTACTGTATCTACTATCACTACAGTATCTACTATCACTACAGCATCTACTAAAACTACCGTATCTACTAACACTACTGTATCTGCTAACAATACTGTATCTATTAATAATACTGTATCTACCAACACTACAGTAACTACTAACACTAAGATATCTACCAAGACTACAGTATCCAACACTATGGTATCTGCTAACACTACAATATTACTATCTGCTAACACTACAGTATCTACTAACACTACAATATTACTAACAGCACCAAAACTACTAAGACCACCATTGTATCTACTAACAAACACTACAATATCTACCAATATTTACCAATATCTACAGTATTTACTAACATTGTAGCATCTATACAATTGAAAGGGAGAAATTATCTTTTTTGCTCAAGTGGAAGTTTCCTGAACTCCATTCCAAATGAGACAAAATATTCTTGATTTTAGAATGCTTGCTTTATAACTACGTCATGCTTGATTGCCATCAGGATAGACAAAAGTAAAAAAATGATTGACATCATAATTTTAAAATGCTACATCCTTTCAGATAAGAATCTAGGAATTTAAATATTCTCTCTTTTATTAAAAAAAATTTAAATGGTAAAATTCTTCTTCCATCTAATCCCACCTACTAAGCTAAATAAGCATCACTTTTCAACTAAGTTGTGCTTGTTTCATATTTAAACTTAGTGGGAGCCAAATGCATTAGTAGAGGGAACACTTTCAGTGCTAGAGACCTAAATTTTAGCCCTTTCTCTTCAGTGTAGCCTTGAAGAGGTCATTTAACTTCATCCTTCACTCTAATTTTTGAAATGAAAGTATTGAAATATTTAATATTTAATGTTCTTTCCAAGCCAGAAACCATAAGCTGCATATTTGATTTTATTCCCCTTATGAAAAATTCTTCTCTCTTGAGCTTAGATTTCACAATCTGTTGTCCCCATTTGTCATCTTCACCACTTGAGCAGCCTTGACTTGAAATGTGAGGCCACCCCCATACAAGATGTTCAATCTGCCAAGCTGTCCACTCTCCACCCCACGGTTGAGTGTGTGAATGAGTGTGCGTGTGAGATTTATATATCCTGGCAATAGAAATTCATAGCACTTTTGCATTTAAAACATTTCCTGTATGTGAGCTAGCACCTCAAGTAGCCATGGGAGAATTTAGAAGCTCCAAAAGGAGAAAGTTTCCGACAACAATTACAAAGGATGCTTTTGCATTAAATGGGCAAAGTTTTTCTTTTCTAAAGTGATTTGCTGGGATCCTAAGAATTTGACTCATATCTGTGACTCTGGCTAATTTGTAGGGAACTTTTACTGACTCCCAAGGGAAAGTCTTGCCTTGGGTCTGCGTGCCAGCATTCCAGCACTAGGGCTGGTCACACACCTCCAGGCCTTACTCCTTTCCCACTAGCTTCCCTTTCAATTATTTGTTGCTTCCTCTTATGTTTGGAAAAACACACTGATAAAGAAGAAATACTCTCACCACCTAGCGGTGAACACTGGTAACGTCAATGTGCTTTTAATGTTATGATGCTTTATCATGCACTGGGTTTTTAGATTTTGTGTCATCAAATATCTGAGCTTTTTCAAATATCACTCCTTTAATTTGGAATTATTTTTATTGTTTCAAAAAAAAATAGTTTTGTGAAAAATTAGATTGAGGAATGTAATATTAAGATGGCTAGAATACATCACTGTCTTCCAGGGTACTTGATAGAGATTGTCGCACTATTTTATTTATTTCAGAGGCAGAGTATTATAATTGGTAAGACTTCAAAGTTTGGCATAGGATAATATTGGCTTTAAATTCTGGCTTTGCCACTTAAAAGATGTCTGACTTCTGGCAAATTGCTTAAGTTTGCTAAGTAATTTCTACATTGATGAAAAGAAGATGTATATTTCATAGAATTTTTATCATGACATTTAGAAAGCTTATATTATAGAGCCTGAGAATGAAAATGTGCTCAGCATTTATTTTTATCAAAGCAATAATTATAAGAAACAGTAGTACTAATCTAGCACTTGTTGGGTCCCAGACACTGTTCTAAGCACTTTACATATGTTACCTCTTATTATAATAATTCTCACAACATTTTTATGAGGCACGTACAATTATAAATGAGCCTCATTTTACGATCTAGAGAAGTGAAGAACAGAGAAGTCAAGTAACTTGCCCAGGATCACACAGCTGGTAGGTGATAAAGTCTGGATTTGGATATAGTCTGTGCCTTTACCCAATAGTCCAAATTACAGAAACTGCTTAATCAATTTTATCAGCTTTATATTTGAATAAAGTTTCATATATTAATCATAACTTATTTCAGGTACAAAGGATTGCCTAGAAAGGTGGTTTAAGTTTAACCAGTTCGATGAATAAATAAGATTGATGCATAGATTCATTTGTGACTAGCTAATCATTTTTATCATCTGCTTTAAGAATGTTTAAAATAATGTAAATATTTAAGTAATGTGTACCTTTATCTGAAATTATTGCTATGCTATTAATGTGTACTTTCGCAGACAAGGTATCTGTATTACCATCAATTCTATATTATTAAAGTTAGTATTATTAAAGGGTAGAGAGCCAAATTCTAACTTCAGGCTACATATTCAGTGCAGTGGACATCTGTGAGTTTGGGTAGTGGTCCAAGATTCATCCACTTCCTTCTGGTAGCAGCATCTTGACTTTCCTTTAGGGAACAGCTTTCCCCTTACCCTGAGCACATGTGCTTTAGGCAGGTCAAGCCTACCTTCTGGACACAGAAATCGACCTGTGACCATAGAATGGGTGACAACATATCCTCTTCTATGCCTCTTTTTGCCATATCCTACGCCACTCACACAGCAATAGACTAAGGGGTGGACCTGTGACCTAAGACAGGCAGTGAGACACGATGCCCAGACATGTTGAAATCCTTCAGAGAGATGCATTTTTTTTCTCTCTGGGCTTGCCAAACTGAAAAGATGTGAGCTGGGAGCTTTGGGACGCCAATATTTGCAGAAGAAAGCAGAGGTAAAAAATGGAATAAGAGGAACTGAATCGGGTGATCCAGCGTGCATGTAATAAATGATTTTTTAAATGAATATATGAGGAAATAATTAAATATAGAAAATCCTGAGCCTTTGGGTTTTGTTCTCACAGCTGAGTAGAGCAAGATCAGGCAGGAACAGAGGACTCTGCTGTCCGGGTGCATCAGGAGCTAATATAAAGAAATCCTGTTTTCATACTTGCAGTGAAGTATACAATCTTGTACGCTTAGATTATTGTATACTAGACACTCACAAAAAGATATATTCCAATCTCTCTTGGTAATTAATTGAAGAAATTTTGTTTTATTTATTTATTGTCACATAGACACATACCTACACACAGTTTTAAACTTTATTTTACCTAAGAAAATGCTGCTTTAATACATTTTCTAATACTTTACAAATATAATTAAAATTATAACTTAAATCACCATATTGTGATATTCATAATATAATGACAACAGGTATATAATGATGAGTAGTAGAAAGATAATTTTGCTCATTTCTGAATGAAAGACAATAAAAATGGAATTAAAATAATTCTAAATCTGTTATCACATTAATCTACGTGGCAATTTACCGAAGTTTTAGAGAAAGAGAGCAAGAACTTCTTAAAATAAAATTTAAATTTCACATAATTAAGCCTTTTAGCACTGCAACGATTTTCATATTAGAGTAATATTTTTAAATGAAACCTTGCTGTGTACGCAGGTTGTGGGAAAATACCAGCACTAAAATAGAATATTTTTTCTTTTTCAAAGAGAAAAAAATCACTACCTCATCAAAGGCTTGCCTTACCCTATACTTCTGACAACTGAGTTGCTTGAACTTCATGCCCACCTTAAGCTTCCAGCCACTCCTGCCTGTGAGCAAGGAGAATGACAGCAGTGGTACAACTGGATTAGGAGACCTAGCATCTGTCCACATTGCTGCTGTGTCTGGTCTAACCTGGCATCCAATGGCGGATCCTATCTTCTCTCTAGCTTGCAACAAACTTCCACTTTGAACCGTCCATCACACTAATTCCAGTCACTTGGCCCTGCCTTATGGCCTGTTAACATTTCTGTGACTTAATAAGCTATTGAATAACCTCGTTCTCTAAAGACCAGTTCCCTGATTTGTTTTTTTTTTTCTTTTATAGTATATATTTTATTTTATTTTTTTAACATTTTTATTGGAGTATAATTCCTTTACAATGGTGTGTTAGTTTCTGCTTTATAACAAAGTGAGTCAGTTATACATATACATATATCCCCATATCGCTTCCCTCTTGCATCTCCCTCCCTCCCACCCTCCCTATCCCACCCTTCTAGCTGGTTGCAAAGCATCGAGCTGATCTCCCTGTGCTATGCGACTGCTTCCCACTAACTATATTTTACATTTGGTAGTGTATATATGTCCATATATACACTACCACTCTCTCACTTTGTCACAGCTTACCCTTCCCCCTTCCTGTGTCCTCAAGTCCATTCTCTAGTAGGTCTGCATCTTTATTCCTGTCTTGCCCCTAGGTTCTTCATGACCATTTTTTTTTTGTTTTTAGAGTCCATATATATGTGTTAGCATACAGTATTTGTTTTTCTCTTTTTGACTTACTTCACTCTGTATGACAGACTCTAGATCCATCCACCTCACTACAAATAACTCAATTCCGTTTCTTTTTATGGCTGAGTAATATTCCATTGTATATATGTGCCACATCTTCTTTATCCATTCATCTGTCGATGGACACTTAGGTTGCTTCCATGTCCTGGCTAGTGTAAATAGAGCTGCAATGAACATTGTGGTACATGACTCTTTTTGAATTATGGTTTTCTCAGGGTATATGCCCAGTAGTGGGATTGCTGGGTCGTATGGTAGTTCTATTTTTAGTTTTTTAAGGAACCTCCATACTGTTCTCCATAGTGGCTGTATCAGTTTACATTCTCAACAACAGTGTATGAGGGTTCCCTTTTCTCCACACCCTCTCCAGCATTTATTGTTTGTAGATTTTTTGATGATGGCCATTCTGACCTGTGTGAGATGATATCGCATTGTAGTTTTGATTTGCATTTCTCTAATGATTAGTGATGCATTAGTGAGCATTCTTTCATGTTTTTGTTGGCAATCTGTATATCTTCATTGGAGAAATGTCTCTTTAGGTCTTCTGCCCATTTTTGGATTGGGTTGTTTGTTTTTTTGATATTGAACTGCATGAGCTGCTTGTAAATTTTGGAGATTAATCCTTTGTCAGTTGCTTCATTTGCAAATATTTTCTCCCATTCTGAAGGTTGTATCTTCATCTTGTGTATGGTTTCCTTTGCTGTGCAAAAGCTTTTAAGTTTCATTAGGTCCCATTTGTTTATTTTTGTTTTTATCTCCATTTCTCTAGGAGGTGGGTCAAAAGGATCTTGCTGTGATTTATGTCATAGAGTGTTCTGCATATGTTTTCCTCTAAGAGTTTGATCATGTCTGGCCTTACATTTAGGTCTTTAATCCATTTTGAGTTTATTTTTGTGAATGGTGTTAGGGAGTGTTCTAATTTCATTCTTTTACATGTAGCTGTCCAGTTTTCCCAGCACCACTTATTGAAGAGGCTGTCTTTTCTCCATTGTATATTCTTGCCTCCTTTATCAAAGATAAGGTGACCATATGTGTGTGGGTTTATCTCTGGGAATTGTTTCAGTGCTTTGTAGAAACCAGTAACTATGCCAAATAGTCGGGATATTAAATAAAATAAAAGTAGATGATTTCTGATCTCAGGAAGCTCATTATCTAATGGAGAAAAAGACATGCTACAAAATGAAAATTCTTATACTGTGAAAAGTACAGTGAGAAGTGTCCAGTGTGCATCTGTCTTCTATGCTTAATCTATACATTGATTCAATAAGTTGACAACCACAGAAGGCTATAGCTGTATGACAAAGTATTTTAAAGCTTAACAATATAAAAATAATAGTACAGGAGACAGGAGGTGGAAGAAGGGGAAAAGGAGGTGACACACAAATACTTCATCTCACATAGGGACAAGTCATGATATAAAGTCTAATGTCAATGAATAAAGAAAATAAAGAATCAGGTATATCATTTAACCAAGAGAAGAACTAAAATAAATATGTTAACTTGATGAATCATGAAATAGACACATAAGCATATCATTTACACTTAGAAAGAGAACCACTAGAAAAAAATATGACAGAAATGTTTAAAATTGAAATCCCTTGAGGACTGGGATTGGAACTGAGCTTGAGCTAAGGAAAGGAGAGTTTTATTTTTTATTCGATATCCTCCTCCACTACTTTTGTTATCAAATTTATGTATACTTTATTTTTTAATGTATTTTATTTTTGTCAATATTGTTGAAGTATAACATGCAAAAAAGTATGCAAATTTTAATCGTACAGCTGAATATATTTTCACATAGTGAATGCACTGCTGTGATAAATTAAATGATAAAGTAATCATGAAATTAAATTATGGAAATAACTTAGGAGCACAACTATCTAAATTTGAAACAAGCTGCTTTGAGAAGGAACGATATCAATCTCTGATATAGATATTCTCGTTATTCACATTTTACAATTTGAAAAAGAGAGACTCAGCGATTTTATGCAAATTGTCCAAAGTTTAAGTGGTAACAGGGAGGCTTGCAGTCAGTCCTATCTGAATTCAAAATCTGTGTTCCCAGTCCAAGCCTCTTGCTTCCAAAATGTGCACTTTTCCCACTAACTTCTGTACCACCCACCAAAGGTCCTAGCACTGTGACCTCACCCATTTAGAGTTTTTGGTTAATGCTTTGGGGACAATTTCATTATTGAATTATTTATTTAATATATGATACTCATGATCCATCTTACCATTAAATTTATTTCACCTTAAGAATATTTATTGAATGCCATCTATGACTAAGCATTTGTTAGATTTTGAAATAGAATATAAAAATTAAAAAGATACTACCCCTATAACTCAGGACAGTAGACTATGCCGTGTAGGCAATGGCACACACCACAGAAGGAAAAATCAGCAGGGTGTATTGTTCATTTTCTTACGTGGCTTCTTCTGGAAATATGAACTAACTTCAAAGTCCAAAAGTCCAAAAATACTAAAAAGTTATGAAAATAATTTTGGTTCTCAAAGAGGTAAAAATACTATTAAGGCTCTAATCACACTTGAAATTTATGTCTAAATATTTTCAAAACATTTCCAGTATTTGAACATATTCTTTAATATGATATATTTCCTTGGCTACTGAAAACTGTTCAGCAGTTTAAATCTATCAATCATTTTGCTGAGAATAAAATCTCTCTCTTTTTGTCAAGTTAAATGATTCCCAAGTTTTCTCAGTAGACATCAATTTGTGAGTCACTTTTTCATTTTTATTGTTTCATCACTCTGTGTGAAACATAAAATAATGTGTGATTTTCATAAAATAATAAAGGGAATATGATAAAACAATATTCCAACTTTTTAGTAGAACACACTCTTCAATCCAGACATGATCTGGAGAGACAATGTGTACTATGGATATAAATGGAACCTCTGTCATCTTCTCTCTGTGACTCCCTTGGATGTCCTTGAGGAACTTTGCAGAAACACTAGGCTGCAGAGAAACCTGTAAGAAATGACTGCAATGAAATATTGAAATATGGGCTTACAGAAAGCTCACTATTCCAAGATGGCAGAACTTCTAAATGGAACTATGAATTGCTAGAGCAGGTCCCCAAAGGATAAATCAAGATAGTCTGAATAGGCATATTAAAAACACTTTGAGTGACAATATTTAATATCTTAACATTCAGGCTGTTTGAAGGTCAAAAGTATAAAATTCAAGGGCCACCTATATGCGGGAAACTAGACATACCCACTGGCAATGGGCAGCACCCCTAGAAGATTCAAACATAGGCTGGTGGACCAAGACCAGAGAAATAGCATCTCTGTATTTTTTGGTTTTTTCCATTTTTCTTCTTTAATCATTATTTTCATCTTTTTTCATTTTTTGGCCATATTTTCCTTCCTTTGCTATACTATCCTGTATTTCTTTGTTTTTATAGTAGCAATGGCTAAACTTTTATTTATATCCAGGGTCAAAAAAAGAGAACTTATGTTCCCATCAGTGAACAAGGAATTATTCTCCTGCTTTTGAGCCATTAATTATTTTCAAAATTACTTACCACAATATTTAACCTCTAGTCTTATCCTTATTCCAGATAATTTAAGTTAAAAGGGTCTAGGTACCACTATATGGATGCCTACTGTTTGAAATTATTCTGTGTAATAGCCACTAAATACAAACAGAATTAAGAATTCATCAATCTTTACCCACATTGCCATTTGCTTTGATAGAAGCAGTGTGGTATATTGGAAAAAATATATAGGGAAGCAAAGGAATATGGGGCCTATCTTTAGGTACCTAACGTATTTATTTATTCATTTATTTATGAATCAGGAATTTTCCCTAGTTTGTTACATAGCTTATCTCATTTAAGTTCACAACATTATGAGATGCTTTATTCCCCAGGATTTTGATTAAAAGCAACAGCTGCAGACACCATTTAAGGTTACCCGGCAGTTTTCTGAATTGCTGGGAAAGCTGGAGAGCAGACTCAGAGCCTAAGCTTTCAAGAATAGTTGCCTAAACCATGAGCAGAACTCATTGATGAAGAAATAACTGTTGTAGCCAAGTATTAGAAGCTACAATTATACATCAGCAGCTTCAGTATTTTTGCAACTTCTACCCATATCTTCATACAAGTCCTTCCTTTCTGTGCCAGGAACTCTACCTTGTGTTTCACCAGCAACACATGTCCTATCCCAGAGTGAGCTCTCCAATTCCCTTCCACATTACTACCTGCGCAGTCAACATCTGGAATAGGTAAATTGATCAGAAGATTATAGATTAGATACCTCTGGTCCAGCTGAAAAGGAGATTGAGTGAGTGGGAAAACAAAAGTCTAGCATTTCCAGCTACTATATGGAAAGATAGTCTTTGCTCCCCAAGGAGACTTCTATAACCAGAGAATTTCTTCATCATAAAAAGAAGTGAAGATTTCAGTTTTCGTTTTCATTTTTGTTTTTGTTTTTTTATCTTGGGGAATAGAGCTAGGGCCTGATCCAGGTGGGTGGAGTGTGGGGTTTCACAGGAAGGCAAACAGAGTCCAGTTGGGGGCCCCAAGGGTGCACTATGTGATTTTGGGTGTGTGGGGGGAGTTAGTGTGGGTCCTGACGGAAGGGCAAGGAGAGGATGGGCTGGGATGTGCTGAGCATCAGGGGTGCCTCAGAGGAAAGCGGAATCAGGCCCCAGGTGCTGGGTGGTGCACCAACCACTCTTCCTAGAGGAAGCCTGATCTCCCAGGATCTTGGGGTCTCGACATGCTGGAGGGGAGTCCTGGAATGAGACACACCCGAGTGCCCCCATATCCCAGACTCCTCAGCAAGGAGTCTGGCTCACACCACCTATCAGGCAAACCCCTATGCTCCTGGATACCTCCAGCCTTCAGATAGCCAATCATTATGTTGTATACCTGAAACTAATACAATGTTATATGCCTATTATATCTCTATTAATAAAAATCAGAAGCCAAATACATGACTTACGTCCATAACACATAGATTTTAACACTCATCTAATTTGCAAATCAGAATCTTAGAGAAATTTACCCACATTCACACAATTATTAAGACATAGGGTTGGCATTTAAATCCAAGTTTATATTCTTAACCAACATTTTTACTCTGCATGTGATTTTGATTAATCACTTGACGAACAGTTCTCAAACCCCTGAAGTTTCTCAAGATATGTCCAAAATCAAAACTCTTCCATAGCAATATTAAGTGTTATTTCCCTATTTCATTGAATTGGTATTTGCACCAATCATGCAAAAACATTGGTGGGTATAACTTCTGGCACCTTAATCACAAAACAAAATGGAAGAACAAAATCTAAACTAATGGTCATTGTATTCTCCACTGTTACAGATGAACTAATAACACTGGGTTGGCCAAAAAGTTCCTTATAATATATAATTATATAATCCTTATATAATAACAATAATAATAATGTTTCACTTAAGTATTGATGCAGCAGAAAAGTTACTGATTTGATTAAATCTCTACACATCAGTACACATAGTTCTAACATTCTGTGTGAAGAAATGGGGAAGTATGTTTAAAGCCCTTCTGCATCCTGAATGTACATGGTTGGCTGGAGGAAAATTATTTGGACAACTGTTTGCATTGTGGGCTGAACCAACTGCTTTTTTTCACAGAATACTATTTTCCTTGAAAGGACAAGCAACAAACTATGGTTAATCATACCCATATATTTTCACAGCAGACATTTTCTCAAAAATTAATGAAAAGAGTTTGTCATTTCAAGGAAAACTGATATTTTCTGTTGGCAATGATAATCAACTTTTCAAGAAAAAATTGTTTTCTGAAAACTTGTACCGACCATATAAGCTTGATACTTCCCAATGCGTGCTTACAATATTTCTCTGTTGAGATATTCTGATAATGTGTAACAAAATATGTCAACATTTGGAAAATTTATATATCTTAGTGAATCAATATTTGCAAAATGGTCAGTTCATGATAGTACAAAATCATGCATGGGTAAAACCATTCAAAATGCAAGATAAACAACTGATTTTAATCTAACAAAAGAAATAAAAAGTTAATGGATGAGGCTTTAGATTCCACATTTCAGTTTAACTTTAAAAAGTGACCATCAAGTTTTGGTGTAGTAGCAAAACAAGAACACCCACAATAATTTGAAAAAGACTATGAAATAGTCATTTCTTTTCCAATTACATATTTGTGTCAGCTGGATTTTCTTCATATACTTCAAAAAACCAACATATTGCAATAAATTGAATGCAGAGTATAACTGTCTTATATTGTCAGGTAACTTATACCTACTAACCTAGTATCTACTAAGGGCTTTGTAAGGGTTTTCTAATTTTGATTAATGCTATCATTATTAATATTTACTTTATTAGTAAAGAGCATTTATTTACACAAATATGTCAAACCATAAATAAATCAAGTTGGCATTCACTTGTATTTTCACGATGTATATTTGAAACAAGACTAAGGTTGTGTAATTGAGTTTTTTTATGAAGTTGATTTTCATTCATCCATACAATAAGCATTTCTTTTTTTTTTTTTTTTTTTTTTTTTTTCAATAAGCATTTCTTAAGCTCCCAGTTTCAGCTAGGCATTCCCCTGGACATTGAAGAAACAAAGATTTATAAGACATAGTCCCTACAAGTAAGGATTTCAATTTAGTCAAGGGAGACAAGAAGGAATTGAACAATTACCATGTAATGTAGTGATTGCAAATATAAGTACACAAAATGCAAAGGCAACGCCTACATGAGGAGGTGAGATGAAGGCTGTATTTTTCTTTTTCATAAATACCTAAATCAAAAACAAAGACCTCAGTTGTCATATTGCTAATTTAGGTATTATGGTAAGGAGCTAATCATAAACTGAGCCATTATATGTATCTAAATAGTAAAATAATTTTACAGTCAAGACCTGGCGTTACAAGAAGGAATTAGCTTTGATAAATGAAATCCACGGATAATACAAAGGCTATTTTACCCACTAATTTCAATATTCTCCACACTCAGTGCTATTTACCATAGCTCCCTGTGCAGCAAAAATTACAAATTTGAATTTTATTTATTATCCTGTAGGATATTTACACAGAAATGGAGGTGTCAACATCCACAAGGCAGACAAAAGAGGGAAGTTAAACAAATAAATGAAGTTGGTAATTAAAACCATTGAAAATTTAAAAATCTTAGAGGTAATTTAGTACAAATCTTTAATGTTAGAGATGAAGGCATAGGGGTCCCATGTGGGCTTGGATTAATGTCACTCAGCTAGTTGGCTACAGAGCAGGAACTATACCCAGGTGTCTAAACAGCAATGTTCATTAATTTATGCTAAAGAAATTGACAGCTGTGCAACATTTCAGAAGCATAAGCCTTTCTCTTATTCACTAATGCATTCCACAGTTCAAGGTCAATAATTAAAGGAAAGCCTTTCCACCAATGTATTCATTCCTGGAGAAAATAACATAGAAGGCTCAGGGGCGGGGGGGAGAATGGTAAAAAACCCAAGGGGTTAGGAATTGGTTGTACAATATTCAGAGGACTAACAAGCACAGATTTTAAATTAAGCTAAGGCAATAGCAATGGCCTAAGACTTAAAAGAAAGAACTAGGGGAAAGGAATGTTTCAAATAATGGATATATTTTCAGAGCTGATACATTAATTTTTATTGAAATCAATTCACAGTTTAATAGTGAAAAGTATTGAATGCCTATAAAATTATACAAATACTAGTGTCTACAAATTCATAGATTTTTGTCTTTTTTACAAATGGACAAAAGTTAAATTTTCAAGCAAATAAAATAATTTGTCTTTGATGCTCACATTAAAGGGTTATTTTCTTAGAATATAAAACCTAATATACTTTGTTTAAACTCATACAAAAATATGATGAATGGGTTTTTCCTGGTGGTAGTCATTTTCTTATGTATGAGTTGTGTATCTCTTTTATCCTTTTCTTGCCAGTTTTTAGGTTACTTCATATCTACGTTTTACAAAATTGAAAAATTAGTAGACATTTAAAATATGCTATGTATTTGAGGATCTGACTCTCTGTTTAAAACAGTAGGATGATGAAAGATCACCTAGCTTTTGTAGTCAGTGCCACTTCCAAAATTTAGCTTTGTGATTGTGATGTTCTTCATGAAAATTGCACGACTCCTTTTTATTTCATCAGTAGTTGATTAATGGGTAGTTCTTCACACATGATTGGTAGTTTCTAGGAAAGTCTCTATAAGTAATATGCTATATTAAATTTGTGGTTTTATACTACCAGTTTTATAACATTAGACTAAGAATTAAGCTCATTTTAAAAGGAAGTAACAACCAAAAAAAAAAAAAAAAAAAAAGATCAAGCATAAAGACAAAGTTGGAGTTATCCCAGGAATTCAAGGTAAGATTTACAGATTTACATCTTAGCCAATTCAACATATAAACTAAATTAAAGAAGAAGAAAAACATCATGATCAACTAATAAATGGACAAGTCTTACAATTATATTCAGCAACAATTTGTGATACCACTCTTAAGAATCATATAGCAAATTAGGAATACAAAGAAATATTTCATCGAACATATGGTGAAATAATAGCTTTGCTTTCTTAGTAAATCTAATAATAAATTTACTTTGTGTTCTGGAAGATACCTGGTCTTAGCTTTGGTCATTTTAAAAAACATATTAAGCTTTCAGAGGCAATAGTTATCAATAAAAACATATCAATTAATTATATTACAGCTTTTTATACATCTAACAATTTCTATCATGATCTTATCCTGCTATTTAACCAAGTAATTTGAAGTACATACTGTTGCTTGATATTCTTTCCAGCTTCATGAGTTCCTTTAAGTTGCCACACTTTTACATAAAATTCACTGGATTCTACAGAAGAAAAGTGCCCCAATATTCACTGTTTTATACTTTCAGTAATGAACATTTTATCTTGAACTGTTTCTCATATCTCTATTTGTCTCAGACACCAATTTCTCTCTTTATTTCCTTTTTATCCATTCTTCCCCCTGCCCTCCATTTTGACTTTATTCATGTATTCATCCATTTTTTCCAACTAACATCCATTCAATTTTTTAATAAATAAATTGCAAACTGTGGTAAATGCTACAAATGACAAAAAGCAAAGCTGAGGGATTGCAGTTACTTATTGGAAACTGTATAATGAATAGAGTGTGGTCAGTAATAGTTTTTTTCTTTGCCAGTGACGTTGAAGTGTAGAAGATGAGAAAAAATAATGGGGATAGCAGAGCAAACCATTTATAAACCTACAAACTTACTTCTGCATTGATGTTGGCCTTAAATTTTGCAATGCCACCTTGCATGGCCTTACATAAGGCCCCTTTTTAGTTCATCTGAAGTTCCAGCAACTTTATATGGCCCCGGGCGGCTCTAAGCCTCACCTCGGATGGTCTATACTTAAGGGCAGGATTTAAATAAATAGCTCTTTTTTACAGGATTTTTTTCCTCTCATATCATTAGTTTTATTCTGCTATTAACAGTCATGAAAATTCTTTGTAGAAAACAAGAAATATAGCAGGTCAATAAAAACTGTATGAATACAAATCACTTTATCCACCAAGGAAAACCACCATTGATATTTTGTATATATCTTTCACAAAAGTTTCCTATCAGCTTATCAACAAAATGGATGATGTTGTTATAACTGTATTTTCATTTAAAAATAGCTGTTTCCATTAAAATAAATATACACATCATTTTATTTGCTGCAAGTGGATATAGCTTTCTTTTTACCTATTTATATTGTCATATTTGTCTCCATTTGTCCACCATTATTAATAAGGCTGCAAATAAATACTTGCACATACATACTTACACAATTCTCTGCTTATTTTCTCATTATAAATTCTTAGATTTGGAATTTTGGATCAAGTAATAGAGTAAGCTATTTTTTAAATAGTAACAAATTGAATTTCAGAGACTTGTATTTTTTATAAACTGAAATTTTAAAATTTGTAAGTTTAAATATCTCTGGTTTCCTGTTGGTATCATTGTAAGAATTAACATAAATACTAATTGTTTTCTTAAGGCTTTTATTCACTTGTAGACAATTCTGAAATCTTCCCAGAATTTATTTTGAAATTAAATGTGAACAAGGGAAATAATTTCATCTATTTTTTCTTTGAATAGTTAATTGCCTTAACACACAATCAATGTATCTAGCCCCAAAGATCAAAATACTAACCTAATTATGTATAAAATTTATGTGTGTGTGTATAAACACACACATATATGTTATAAAATATACAAATATGTATTCATATATTTTATTAAGCATATAAAATATTTTCTACTGACTTGCCTTCTATTCTTATCACTACAATAATATTTAACAGTTAATGATTTAAACATGATTTTCAACTGGATTAGTTAAATTTATTCCTTTTTTTCTTCATTTTTTTAAAACTATTTAATGGCTTGTCTCACATATTTAGGCTGGTAGTATAATTTTAGGATAGCATTTATATGGTTCCTTTTTTCACAAAAGGATGTTGTTTCTCAGAACTGTGTTAAATATATAGAACTATAGGTAGAATTTCCACCTTTACAAAACTGAGTCTTCCAATACATGTATATGGCATGTCATCATTTGCTATTTACTCAAATTATCCTTTAAAGTTCCTCTATACTGGTGAGCATGATGTGTGCGCAGGGAAAACTTTGTGTATGTAGATTTATCACATATCTTCTTAAAATTATTCAAATTAACATTTTATTCCTATTATAAATAGCTTATATTTTTCATTCTATTACCCACCTGGCTATTAATCTAAAAGGAAAGCTATTGATTGAAATATTTGTTTTGTATTCAGTTACCTATGCAGTCTATATTAATTAACAGCAGTTGCTGAGTTGATTCTCCTGAGTTTTGTAGCTCGACAGTTCAATAATTTAGCATTTGATGATACTCTTGCTATTGCCTTTCCACCTCTCAGATTATTGCCTTTGTGAATTTATTGTCCAGCACAGTTAAATAATAGTATTGATACTAGGTCCTCTGGGCTTGTATTCACTTTCCCAGGGATTTCCCTGTCTCTCTTATCAATAAATTTAATATTGACAATATTTTGAGCTTTTATGATAAGTTGGAAACACTTTACCTAAAGAATGGCTGTTGAAATAAAATCCAAATATCTTTTAATCATATATTAAGATGGTTACATGTTTTATTTTTTCTTATGACTAATATCCATAACAAAATGCATTAGTAGATTTCTTAATATTAAATAATATATACATCTAGGGGGAAAAAGTTTTTATGGTAAGGATGGAATTCATTTTCAAAAACTTTATGTAACCTTTCTGAACCTGTATTAGTAAGGTGGAATTGTTCATAAGTGGTGACTAATAAAGGATATATTTTCAGATTTTGGTCCCAAAATTATAATAGCTATATAAAATAATTGTGAATATTTTCTTCTTTCTTTAAGATCTATAGACCTTGAGTTCAACTAAAGCACTCTTCCTAATTACTAACATTTTTGTAAAAATATATATGTGTGTGTGTGTGTAAGGAAATTGGAATACTTTCTGAAAATCTAAAATTTCTCAAATAACAGCTCTTTTAAATTACTGCCCAATGTTTTTGTTTATTATCTACTGTCTGATGGGAGGCAAAGTTATTAATTCCTTTTACTTATTCTAAGAATATCATATAGAGAAGAAGGAAAAGTGGAATCTGTACATTTCTGTCTTTATCTGTTACCTGAAGTCTTCTCTCTCTGATTAATCTTTTTTGATTTCCTTGATTCATTATTTGAATAAGTTATTTTCAGCTTGTATTAAATACAACACAATAAATATTAAGCCATTCAAAATATGTAAATAAAAGGAGATAAAACAGTACAAACACAATAAAATTCAATAAGGTGAAGAGGTGATTCAATAAGGTGAACAAATACTATGGAAAATTTTACTATAAAACATTATGAAGATAAAATAAATTTTATGTCAACATGTTAGTGCTTTTTTGTCCCAACAGATCTGAAATTGTTGCACCAAGCAGTCTATTTTTCATATTGAGTAGACACTAATGTTTGCTGATTAAGTCATGAAATCAATGACACTTGAGACTAGTTATGGCAGCTTTTTGTGTAAAGCCGTACTTTGGTTTATCTGAGGCAAATTTTCTAAAATTACATTTCAGTGATTGATTTATTAATTTATTTATTCACAATTAGACCTTCTTTCAACACGGTTTTCTGAGATTTACTATGTATTCTGCATTTTTCTAGAATCAAGATTCCAAATAATTAAGACACAATCTTTGCACTAAGACATTTTACAAGCTGGCAGCAGAGATGGACATAAATATAAATAAATATTATAAAGGGTGGTATTAATACATTAAGTAAATTAATGATATTAGAAGTGCGTACAAGGTACAATGCTGACATAATATGGAATGAGTTTGAAAACAAGCACAGGCATACTTGGAGATATTGCGGGTTCAGTCCCAGACCACTGCAATAAAGAGAAAGGTAATCCTCATCCCATGACCTCCAGCTGCTGCACAGATCTATTAGTACTATTCCCATATCTGCTTTCATACACTCAATATTTCCTCTCTGGTGTGTTCCACTTCCAAAAGCTGACACCTGCCTCTCTTTATTGGAAAGTTGTCCTTGAATCTCACTTTTCTTAGATGAACATAGAAGTCCAGTGACTGGGAATGTGTGCCCTCCCCCTGCCAGCACATTTTCGATCAAATACTGGGAAATGTGGTGGGCTAGGAACTCTAGATATCTTCTGCTCATCTAGACAACCCTGATTTGTGATTTTCATCCAGAGTTCTCCAGTGAGATTGAGCCAAAACTTCCCTCTGTGGGACTCAACTTGAAAGTGCTCCCTCCTTTGACTTCCTTCCATTTCTGGTTCCACTTTCCTACTTCCCTACTGTTTTTTTCTGTAAATTACTTTTGCATAAATCCTTGTCTAGGGCCTGCTTGAAGGAAACCCAACCTACGACAGTTGCCTTGGAAGATAGTATGCAGCCTCTGCTATAAGTCTATTGCCAGTAGAATTCCCGTCCTCCAACGGGATCATTTCAGAAGATGTACTGAGCATCTCGTAGGGCAAGATATGAGATTAGGTTAGCTAAATCTGAACTAATAGCCCTTCTACACCACCCTCTTTGTATTGACAGTTTTGTTTCCTGTGTAAGCAAATATGCATATGCATTTTTTCTAAATTTTATTTTGTATTTTGTTCCATTTTACAGAACTCATACCATTATCAAGTTAAAAGAAAATCAAATTAACTTAGTCAAATATAGTAAGGTCTGGGAAAATTTTGAGGGCTCTTTTTTTCATAAATTGCCTAATTTCTGCCCAGAATACTAAAAAAAGAGACACGTGTTGGCAGGAACTGACTACTTACCTAACAGGCAATTCACTCTTCTCTAATATCCAAACTCTGAATTTGTCCATGAATTAGGCAGCAATCAGAAGGTGAGATGAGTCTGACTTCTGTTATAGGTATTGAATATGTGATTAAGGTTTGATCAATTTGATGTAAGAAATCTAAGTCTTTTGCTCTCTAATTATAAACAAAACAATTACAAACAAAACCAAAACCAGAAATGGGTGAACTGTTTTTGTTTCTTTTTTAGCTTAAAGAAATTAATTTTTTTTTTAAAAGTTAAAAAAAACCAAAACACTAACAGTGTGTGACAAAAACTTGCTGATGCTACTCTTTCCTACTATATCTTCTGGAAATGCTACTGAGACATCTGGAATGGCAGGAGTTTTCTTGTTACCATGAGGCACAAGCAGGAGGACAGAAAGCCAACACACTTAGGATAATGTAGCAGAGTATAAAAAGAAATTAGATCCTGTTGGCACTGCTAAGCTGCTGAATCAACCCAGAACTATCTACTGCAAAATTTTTGTTAAGTGAGATAATTAAATGTCACTAATGCTTAATGTCATATCTTTAGCTAAAATCATTATTGATTGATACAAAGTGTATCATGAAAGGATTTTAGCAGCTAGTAGTATTTGAAATCAAGTTCAGGAAGTGGTTTCAGAAATGGTGAGTATAACCCTATAAAAGTAGGAAATTACCTGCCCATATAACACTGGGGAATATGCAGAGAAAGAATGAACTGTTTTGGACTCTGGAAAACTATCTGTAGAAGAGAACTAATGTTCAGCATTATTTAAGCTGCATGTGTCATACTTTGCAGAGGTCTTAAGTCAAACGCTCCAATAATTTGAAAACAAAAACACTTAAACATAGCATATATGTAAGAAGTATATCACCTTTAAGTTTTAAAAAATTACATTAGAATTTTTCCATATATACATTTACTTTGATGGGGAAATAATTTAATCAAATGGTCTTCTGTTTTAAAATTAACTGTTTAAGATTATAACAGTTTCCTATATTTAGTTTGATTGCAGTTTATATTGTAACAAATCTGATTTAGAATGCTACAAATATGACACTTCAAACTTACGTTCATGATTTATCCTGAAAATTTAAATATTCAGCTACTTATCTGACCTTGTGTTTAATATGTACCTATACACACTCTATTTTCATTTCATAAGGAAAATCAACCAACCATTGAGAGTTGTTTTAAACACAAAAATTTCCTGAAGTTTTTCCAATGCAGGTAGATTTTTCCTACACATTATCAGTTAATAAACTAATCTTATTTTGTTTCTTTTCACACTATTTAATAAAATATTAAATTGATTGAAGGACAGAATTCAATATAATAAAATATACAGGATAAAGTCACCAAATCTAATACATGTGTGTTATGTGAGTATATGTACACACATTTATAATAACCAATGAGATGTTATGATCAAATATTTTATTTACAATAGTACTACATAAATAGATTAAAATATTTTAGCATAACGATTACAAGAAATGAGTGCAACAAAATAAGATAAAACTATGAAATCTTTCTGATATATAAAAGGAGTCTTGACTAGTTGAATAGATATTCATGAATTTAAATCAGAAATTGAATAATGTAATATATTATACTCCCAAGCTAATAATAGCTAATGAATTTATAAGCAAAATCCAGTATTTTTAAATTTCTTAAAATATCCAAGGTTCAATTAAAGAGGAAGCACTTTATGAAAATGAAATGTTGTGGCAGTAGGCCTGCTCTAGAAAATATTAATACATATTTTTTAAAAAAAAACACATTAATTAACATGTTACAGATGAGACAAAAAAAAATATCAGAATTGATAGCTCAGATAGAGACCATGTTTCTATTTAGTAAATGTAAGAGAAACAATGATGTCAGTGATACTGGATTGATTAATCAAGCAATTTTATAGGAAAAATTGATTAGAAGTTTAGGCCAACATCTATTTTGATTATGTCTATATTTACATCAAAATTAATCTAAGAAAAAAAAATTACCTGATATCTGGATGTATAATGATTTGCTACATTTAAGTCTACTTGAAGGCATTTGACTACCTAAATAAAATTTTAACATACAACATTAGTAGATAATTTGATATGTATTTTTTATATGAAGTTTGTGAAATATTTAAAATAACTAATTTAAATGTGAAATTTAATCATCAGATCTTTATTCTTACTAGATTTTTTTCCCCCCTAAATATCAGCAGTTAGGATCAAGTGAGGAATGAAAGACATCATAAGGTTGAGAAATGGATCCTTGTAAGCCATTTAGTTAACATAATTGGAGGAAAAACGAAGGATTGAAGGCAAAAAGAAAACAAGTGATAAAAAGTATATTAGAAATTTTTTAATTTCTGGAAAATAAAGCTAGTTGAAAATGATGGACTGCTATGAAAATTCTTTGCCTTATATCTCAGGTAGAGGAAAGGCATTATCTAGCAAGTTTAATCTTATATTTTTAAATTAGAATACTAATCTGAGTTATATGTATTAAAGCTTTCAATTTCCCTTTTCATTACTGAACTTCTATTTAAATATTTTTTTGGCTTTCCTTTTTAAAAATATTTCTTCCAGTTTTATTGAAATATAATCGACAGCACTGTATAAGTTTAAGGTGTACAGCATAACGATTTGACTTACATACATTATGAAATGATTACTACAATAAATTTAGTGAACATCCATCATCTCATATAGATACAAAATAAAAGAAAAAGAAAAAATATATGTTTTCCTTATTTGCGTGTTGATTTTGAAGTATAATTGAACTACAACACTGTGTTAGTTCCTGTTACACAACATAATGATTCAACATTTGTATACATTTCAAAATGATCACTATATGTCTAGTTAGAATGTCACCATAAAAGATATTAGATAGTTTGTGACTATATTCCGGCAATGTACATTTCATTCCTGGGACTCATTTGTTTTATAACTGGAAGTTCATACTTCTTCATCTCCTTCACCTTTTTCTTTCCTCCCCTCACGACCCTTCCCCTCTGGCAATAGTTTGTTTGTTCTCTGTACCTATGGCTCTGTTTCTATTTTGTTATATTTGTTCATTTGTTTTGATGTTAGATTCCACATATAAGTGAAATTATAAGGTATTTTTCTTTGAGTTATCTCATTTAGCATAATACCCTTTAGGTCCATCCATGTTGTATCAAATAGCAAAATTCCATTCTTTTTTATGACTGAGTAATATTCCATTATACATTATACAATTATATATATATGTGTATGTGTGTGCATGTATAGTATATATATGTAATATATATATTGCATATTCTTTATCCATTCATCTATGGATGGGCACTTAGGTTGCTTCCATATCTTGGTTATTATGAATAATGCTGCAATGAACATAGGGGTGGGAAGAGGCTGTCTTTTCACTGTTGTATATTCTTGCCTTCTTTTTCATAGATTAATTGACCATATAAGTGTGGATTCATTTCCTTATTCTGTTCCATTGATCTGTGTGTCTGTTTTTGTGCAAGTACCATACTGTTTTTTTTTTGGTTTGTATTTTTTTAATTAATTAATTTATTTATTTATTTTTGGCTGTGTTGGGTCTTCGTTTCCGTGCGAGGGCTTTCTCCAGTTGTGGCAAGTGGGGGTCACTCTTCATCGCGGTGCGTGGGCCTCTCACTATCGCGGCCTCTCTTGTTGCGGAGCACAGGCTCCAGACGCGCAGGCTCAGTAGCTGTGGCTCACGGGCCTAGTTGCTCCATGGCATGTGGGATCTTCCCAGACCAGGGCTCGAACCCGTATCCCCTGCATTAGCAGGCAGATTCTCAACCACTGCGCCACCAGGGAAGCCCCCCATACTGTTTTGATTACTATAGCTTTGTAGTCTAGTTTGGAACTAGGGAGCATGATTCCTCTAGCTTTGTTCTTATTTCTCAAGATTGTTTTGGCTATTAGGGGTATTTTGTATGTAAATACAAATTTTAGAATTATTTTTCCTAGTTGTGTGAAAAATGACGTTGGTATTTTGATAAGGATTTCATTGAATTTGTAGATTGCCTTGGGGAGTACAGTCATTTTAATAAAATTAATTCCTCCAACTCACGAGTACAGTATATCTTTCCACTTGTTAGTGTTGTCTTCAAATTTTTTCATCAATGAATTATAGCTTTCTGTACAGTTTTAGGTACAATTTTATAGGGAAGACCTCTGTGCATTTCTAAACCATATTTGTAGCAAGAGAATTTTTGTATCTGTAAGCATTCTGCATTTAAACATAGGAAGAAAATAGGCAATAGTTTTCCTTTGGTCCAGTCTAGAACTATTATATACTTTAATAATAATAATAATAATATTTTATACATATATCATGCATGCATATACATACTTACAAATATATGTGTATGTGTATGGGTCTATTTTCTTATGTGTAATACATATACATATAGAGAATTCTTGATGCAATTAACCTACTTATAATTGGGCCTCAGATCATCAAGAAAGGTATGGACTTTTATCTGTATCTATACTTATACCTTGAATGCTTTGTATACAGAAAGTTTATTTGGTTAAAGTATAACAAAGGTGGAAAATCTTCTCAGCATCATTAATACTAAACACATCACAAAGCCGTACTTCCTATACTAGCTATATAGAATGATACATCAGTGCCCTCACCTAAAAAATGTACAGAATAGAGCTAAATTACATGTACTAAGTTCAATAAAGAGTGAAAATTGTTCTTACATTCATTCATGTATTCATTTAACAAACAATTTTTTCAAAGATTATTATGAATCAGACATTGTGCTGGGAAGGAGAAGATAAGTGGAATTAGAAACAATATCTACGTCTGTATATCTAGTGACAAGATAACTGGAGAAGTGTTGAATAGACCCACTTTATGAGTAAGCAAAGATTGAGTAATAGATAAAAGTAAAACATTTCTGATTATATATCAAAGAGACAAAAGTCTCACTTACTGCTGACATAAGAAACCTGTTACTACTATCCTGAGGTATCAAGCAGTACAAATTTATAAAAAGTTTAATTTCTTATTGCTCACCAATGGCAATGCTGCTATTCTCATAGCTTCGTCTACTTCTGTGAATCATTTATTAGAATTATATGTGAAGTCCATGCTAAGGAAATCGTGTTTTGTTTGGTAGGCACTGGAAATATTTTAAATGTTCTTTGATCTAGGAAGTGAAATCATTATAAAATATAGTACCTAGGGATATTATTCAGAGAAAGATTTAAAGAGCGGAATTAAAGACAAAAAGACTGAAACCCCAGGCACAGTCAACAGGCTATTTCTGTACTATAAACGCTAGATATTAGAGCACATCCTTTGTGGCAAATAAAAGCCAAATAGGAAAGGATAAGATGCCTCCAAAGTTTTGAATCTGCATTACCTGGAGAATGATAGCCAAATCTTAAAATTATGTAAATGTAAGAGAAAAGCTGTGTTTGGCTTTTATTGTTTTTTCATTTGTTTTTAAGAAAATTAAATAAAAAACTTATTTCAAGGTTGGGTGTCAAATGATAAAGAAAAGAACACCCAAGTACTTCTGATGATGATAATTAATATTTTTAACTACTAACTAGGTTCAAGGCACTAATCTAAGTGCTCGTTTGCTGCTTGTCACAAACCCATTTTTCAAATGAGGCAACTGGAGCCCAAAGACGTAAGGTGTCCAGTGTTAGTTAGCTCATCACTGGTAGCACCTGGACTTGAACACAGACATTCTGCTATAAAAAACTGTGCTCTTAACCAATTTACCATCCACAAATAAATGTCTTAAGTCAGGTTTAAGGAAAGAGTGGGAGCTGATAAATGCATAGACTTTGGAAAGAGAAAAAGAATAGTTGAGTAAGAGAATACAGAGCAGTTGTTCTTAACAGTGTCCAACTGTACAGCTTTATAATCAGATCCATAGGTCCAAACACTGAGGATCTTCAATCAGTAGGTTGTGAGTAGAAACTGACAGGTCTATTTAAAAGAAGAACCATAGTGATTCTGATTCACAGGTAGGGTGAGAATCACAAATGTAGGGGTGGGGGCGTATAGAGGGCAGGAATGTAAACCTAGAGAAACATCCACATGCTTTAGGAATACTATTTAATTTATATCATTAATTCTGTACACCATCTCTACATCTCAAGTTTATCAGGGAGTTACCAAGTTTAAGCTGCATCCACGGACACACGATTTCTAAATGTAGAGACGGGGATCCAAAGTCTGACTTTAAAGTCCATTATTTTCCCCATTAGACTAGAGTTTCTTTGAGATTATGTATTCAGAGCCCTAGAGATTTAAAGAGTTTTCTTGGGGCCACCTTGGTGGAGGGAAGCAGAGCGGATAAAGGGATGCAGAACAAGAGCTCAGAGGCCTGCATTCCACTGTCTTCTTATATTTCCAGTCACAGAATCTTTGCTCTTATATAGTGGGATTCTGTCCAATATTAATTGTAAAAGCGGCTTCAATGACTAAAAAGAGTGTGAAAGTTACTGAACTAACCCAAGAAGACAAAGTAGGAGTAAAAAAGCAGATAGGGGTGTTCAGAAGATAGCATTATATGTACAGGAAAGCTCTATTTTAACCAACTTATGCAAATCATGAAAAACTGAAAAATTCGTAAATGCTATCAACCATAAGAATATTTGAATAAAATAATCCCCAACAAAGCAATGCTATTGATACTACTTCCCCTTATTAGAAAATCACATTTCTTACATTAACTAAAATTTTTTTACAATATACTTCCATTTTAGGATGAGATTTTGGCTAACCTGTCATCATGTATCACACGCTTTGGAGAGACTTTAATACAAGGGATTCCAAACTGGCACCCAGATCGAAATGGGTTCCCCTGCTAGGCTGTGTTTGTAGGATGGCCATGTTATCCATAGTCTAAACCCAGATGCATTTGAAAGGGACAATAGGCATGAAACTTGACAGTCCCAGGTATATGGGGTATATATATGGTCATACTACCCTTTTAGCTATTATAAAGTTGAAAAACATCAGTCTGAACACTTTTGTATGAATGAGGTCTTCCAGTTCACCAAAGTCCTCAGTACCCCTTAGTGTTCTCTTTTGTTACCTATCTGATACCTATTTTATGCAAATAAAAAATATGAATATAAAATCATCCCCTTTCTAAGAAAAGGCCATATATGTATATATTGTGTGCATGCATGTACATACATGATTTTTAAATCTATTCATACCTTTGTTCTCCCACATAATGGATAATCTTTACTCTGCCTCTCATTAGAAGGATTCTCATTCATTCTCCCCCATTATCACAACTCAAAGTCTTTTATTTGTTCCCGAAGAAGCTGAATTCCAACTGACAATAGTTTCAATGTAGTTAATGTTATGATTTCCATTATTCTCTTTTACTGGGCATAATAAAAACCAACAACATACCTGTAGCTGATGAACAATGAGAACAATGTATCAGCAGATGTTTTAATACTTGGCCAAAATTTCTCCCATCTGACCTATACTATACTTTTTAAGTGAAGTCCAATTAAATGCTAGCTAGCTTTTTTGAATATATTCATCATAAAATAAATGGAGTATTGTTAGCAGAATAGCCAGTTTAGAGCTCCAGTAGTATACAGAACTGTTTTGCTATACAACCAAAACCACCTATTTTGGAGTACTTGAACCTAAGCACAAAGTCGAAAACAAGAGAATGAGAATGAGAATAATAAATTATGGAAATCAGAACTAATTGTACTTTCAGGGGTTTGATAGATTATTCTTTTAAAAGAGGAGAGAAGAGCAGGTTTTTTATTATTGCAATGCTGAGATGAATTACTCACGACCTTATGTAAACTGAAAGCTTGTATTGACCTGTTGAAATGGGAAAGCTTGTAACCATGGCAACGGAGGACAAGTAAAATTGGTTTTTTCTGCAGTTATAAATAAGGTGGAGAAACCCTGGGCTTTTCTTCCCTCAATCTGTGACAAAGACAACACAGAAAATAAAAACCACCATTTTTCTCTCTATGGTTTTTCCAGTCATAAAATGCAAGTCAATTTACATGAAAATCTCCACAGAGGCAGACTGTTATCTACAAGGTGTGAAGGAAGAGAAGGTAGGTAGTGGGGATTGGGGAAATAAAGAACCAGAAAGATATAGAAGCTCATAGGCAATGCCACTGATTAAAAAATTCTTTCTTAGATGCATGCCACAAACAATTTCAGTGTTGTACATTTCAAGGTATCTAAACATACTTGAGCCAAAGTGCAGGAGAAAACCCTCAAGCCATTCCAAATTGTTATGCTGTAGCTCTCTTTTATCTAGAATAAAAAGGGTATTGAGCACAGTATATTTGTAACTATATCTACTCTTACTATGTTCTGAAATAAATGAATGATGATATATGAGGCTTTGAAATGTGATTCTGTATGGGCTTAGTGGCCATTATGGTTAATTCTGTTAATCCTTTTAAGTCTGAATTTTTATCAAGTGTTTTTCAAAAATTTAACCTCTTTCACCCAACACTTGGTGGCACTACTACTTCATAAGGCAAGTCCCTGAAAATGATTCCCAAAACTTCTGTATTAAGGCTTTGGAAAATATCTTGTCTGCCAGACTAGACTGTAACCCTTCAGCTCTAATGCTTTGAATATGATGCTTGAGACATTAATAAATCTTCTGTTCCTCCCATGACAAATAGGGAAAAAAAATTGTTACAAGCACTAATTTTTATCACACTAGGTTAATAGGGATGAAAAATGGAAGAAAGGCACTTTCATAGAATATTTATTAGGCTAATGCTTTAGAGTCTACACTGTCTAAGGGAACTTTCTGAAATGATAGAAGGGTTCTTTGGAACACTAGGATGATGGAGGTTGTCTTGTCTAAGATGCAGCTACTAACCACGTGTGGCTATTGGACACTTAAAATTTAGCCAGTGCAACGGAGAAACTGAAATTTTCTTTAGAAATGTTTTTAATTAAATCAACTTAAATTTCAGTAATCACAAGTGGGCAGAGGCTACCATGTTGAACCACAAAGCTTGGACCTTCCTATAGATGAATCCAAGGTGTTGGCTCAAGAGAATTGACTAAAGAGGACAGGAAGGGATGCAAAGTACGGTAAGAAAAGTGATGACACCACCTGCTCCCCAATCTGTGGGGGAAAATTAGATTAAATTAAATAAACCAGTCTCTAATATAATAAAAACAGCTCATTATCCTCTCCATTGTCACTTAGGAAGTAGTGGAGTGTTTTCTTTGCAATAATATATGTACTGATTGGGTTTCCCTTCTAAACATTTCTCTTTTTGGTATATTTTTTTCCTCTTTATCATAGTTAAGGGACCAGAAACACATTCAGTGGCAGTCACTTTGAATGCGCTGCCCTAAGGATGGTCGCATGGAGCTTTTCATCACTCAGTCCCATCCCCCGTGACCTGGACTGAAGGGCAGAATAAGGCTTTCCAAATGTGTTCTTTCTTATCCCACTGAATGCAGCAGGTTACCTTCAACAACAGTGAGTTGCAACAGTGAGAGGGATGGTTCAAAGAGCCTTCT
Source organism: Balaenoptera physalus (assembly GCF_965194825.1). Taxonomy (NCBI): domain Eukaryota; kingdom Metazoa; phylum Chordata; class Mammalia; order Artiodactyla; family Balaenopteridae; genus Balaenoptera; species Balaenoptera physalus. The sequence goes on from NC_138890.1 coordinate 162,157,103, forward strand.
TATCCCCAGGCCTGTAACCATATTTGGAAAGACAATGAGAATGATCAGTCATTAGTGTGTCCTGGACCACTCTTACTTCTAGCACTAATTTCTCCCTTTAATTTCTTATGCAGCTTATTCAAGTTTTGTTAAACTTGATTCTGTCTCCCTTACTTGGAATCGGGCTTTCAGAGGAAAGGGGCTAGATTTTGGTTTTCACTTTCTTGCAACCTCTGGCCCCTAACCCTATACATCTATGGTGACCCTTTTCCACTGTCAGAAGAAAATGAAGGAATTAGGAGAATTGAGATATCACAAATGGGAATTCCTCTGTTATAAAAGCAATGTTCTGATAGCCACCTCCTAATAGTGACAATGCAATTTACTGACAGTTATGGATGTGCAGGAATTACTGCCAGAATATTGTAAGAAATCCATTTTGGGTTCTAAATTTGAACAACAACTGTATTGCTGCGATACGAAATTCTGTGGCGTATCAAGAGTGACTCCACAGGTAACTGGTTATTTTAAAAACTTTTCCTCTGCAGTTCTATTACACGCACTTATAACATAATCTTTCTGAAAGATGTTTTTTCACTCATCTGCTTCCTGTTGCCTTCAGCTGGTCAAAATCCATACTCTATGCCTATGGACCATATGCCAAGACTACTCCCCCCACTTCCATCACATAAAAACTTTCCTTTTTCTCTTCTACTTCCCTACAAATAATGCCTTCTGTTCTTAATCCATTTCCAGTTCAAAATAGGTACAGAATGGTCTTGATGATTGTTTTACATCTTCACATATTATTTCTTATATTTTCACTAATATTTTCATTGATCATTTTCTGTCTTTATTATGTCCCCAATCATATATCCTTAAGAATCACTGAATTCTAGAAAAGACACAGATTCAGAGATCCACTGATGAAGCACATCTTAACCTAGGGTAAATTAACCTTCTGAAAATTGAAGAAAAATTTTTTTGTTTTTGTGAAAATATTTATCAGCCAGAGCCTATTTGACTGAAAACACACCAGCTACCTGAATGGAAAGAATTAAGGAATTGTTAACTAAGTATAAAGGGTGAGAAGAAAATGCTAGGGCATTTATCATGAAGGTAACAACTATAAAAAACAAACCACCACAAGCCCAAATGCTCGGGAAACAATGGGATAGTGGCAACAACTTAGAAACTTAAAGGAGGGGCCTCTGGGAGCCAAAGCCAGACTTCTCAGGAGGGACTAAACATGTGTCCCTGGGTGGAAGGCAAGATGTAGCTGATTCTGCAACTGCTGGCAGAATTGCTGACTGCATTCAGCTGCTGCTACAAAAATAGCTGCTGCTTCCAGGGTGAGAAGACGTAGCAGTGACGCTCACAGGAAGTACAAGCAGACAGGAAGCCCATGTAAGGCAGAGAGGAAGGAACAAGTCTCTTCCTCGTCCAGACTTGCAAGCTTCCTCTGATACCTTTATTGGCAGAGCCAAACAGGGAGACGGTTTTGACAGAGCAGAAATGCAGTGGTCCGAGTTCCAGCTCCTCAATCAGCAAGCAGGGTATAGAGAATAGGGTTGAAGCTGAGAGACAATGGTTTAATAATTGCCACAGACTATATATATTTATATATAAATTTTTTTTAATGGGGAGAGAGCCTATATTTTCATTAGCTTCTCAAAGCGATACGTAACTTCCAAATCATTAAGAATTATTGAATAAGCAGAAAAGATAAAAGAACCTCATGATAACAAACCTGATGTCCTTTCCACTATTTTACTCTGTGTCTTCCATTCCTTGGTTAATTATGTTCTCACTAACAAGAAGGCATCTTAATGCAAATTTCAAAACATCGTTAGTGCTCAGAACACATTAAGTATTAGGAGGTGTTAACCAAAAAACAAAACAAACACACACACATCCAAAAAAACTTTCTCACAACCTATTTGAGGTCTATGTCTATAAGATTTACAAATTTCCCGAAAGTCAAATCATTATTTTAAGTATAACAAAGTTTACAACTTGTTTTTTTTCAAGAATTATTATTTTATTCATAAACTAAGAGTACATTGAACATATAAATTATTTAACATAGCTTACTCTATTAGAATGAATTTTAAATGAATTTTAAATTAGTAATTAATTTTTTTCCTACCTGATAATGATTGAAACAGTTCCTTTGGATTGTTACTTGTTACTTGTTATTCATGCATATACAGCTGCTTGGGTATGTTGGAAACTCAGAGGCAGATCAGAGGAAAAGGAAAAAAAGTCAAGAAAATAGTCTGGGTTAGGACTGTTCAACTGTTTGCATCATGACCAATACATCATAACAATGTCCTACAATGTGTGGTGACCTTGTACTTAATATTTAAATGGGTCCAATAAATTATGTGACATTCTAATGGAAACAATATATTATGGAGTGTTAAACAGACCTTTCTAGCAATAGAGATGCTTAGGTTAAGTTGAAAATGCTGTTTTATTTTGGAATGATTCCATAATTTTAGGAATAAAGCAAATGCTGAGAGTTCTGGGAATAAGGTTGTCATGAAGGAGAGAGCTGGAAAGAGAAAGTCTATCTAGACATAAGCAAATGGATGCCTCATAAAGGAGGTCTCTAGTCCCAAAGAAGAAACTGTAGAGGGAAGAGGAAACTCCCTCTTCACAGAAGTGCTGTCACATGGACCAAAATAATTCAGGAGGGGATTAAAGCAAAAGACTGCAGCTTTGCTTATACTCAGCTTCCCAGGGTACTGGATATGGATTTTGGCACAGCAAGATTAACCTATCCATCACTGGTGAAAGGGGGGTTTCTAGGACACCACTGAGCTTTATTCACAAATTAGACTGAGTGTGAGGTGACACTGAACACACCTGGAGGAACAAGGGACTGATGGTCATATCCTCAGATCCTTGGAAAAATAATAGCTAGACCAATAGGTATGAATGTAAAGCAGAGCATTTCATTAACTGAACTGAGAGGTGATATACCCCAGTGATTAGAATTAGAGTATTACTTGTGTTGCATGAAGTAAACTTCTCTGATAACATTTCCTTGCCACACAAAGTAAATCTACACAGACATCTTTTCATCTATTATGTCTGAACCTTAAATTTTCTCATATTATAGATTCAGTGCCAATTTTGTTTGCCGTGGCAGTCTCATTTACAAGATTATGAAATGCCCCAGGGCAGGGCATATGCTTCCTTCATCTTGGAATCATTATTACCTGGCACCCAGCCTGGTACGCAGCAGGCATCCAAACAGTTGAGTGAATTTGTTGAATTTCAATCTGTTTTTAAAACAGAATCAATTGAATCAAACAAGTGAAAATGTTCACTTGATCTCAGTGATTTCTGGTCATTCTTAGACAATAGATACAATTCATCAATTGTATTTCAATTGAAATACAACCTGTATTTCAAGGTTTGAAAGGACCTGAAAAGTTATCTATTTTACCTGCCTTTGAAATCCTGAATCTCATTTCTTCATATATATGTATGTGTGCAATATATGTAGACACATACATTTTACACTCACATATATCTGTCTTTAAATTTGCATTTAGTGAGTTTTTCCCTGAAGTTTCAATAATTTGTTTTATTCATTTGTTTAACACAGAAGGCCTGTGCTCAAATTCATGTTTAAGAAGTCATAAAAAGTGAAAAGAAGCGTTGATACTCATTAGGCTTTAAGCAAATATCATAAACACTTAATTGCTTTTAGAGAAAGAGCAAGGTAATACACAGTATTTATTGGATTTTCAACCTAGTATATGATGCATCTTTTTATACTCTGTACCCATTTGTAAGTGCTGTTGACCACAGTATTACTGAGGATCTAATAAATGGATGACTGACAGAATAGCATATTAATAAAAATGATCCTTTAAATGTAAAATGCCAAATATCCTGAGAGCAAAAATAAATATAAATAATAGTAACAAGTTTGGCGTTTATTTAATTTTAACTTTTTAAAAGAGAAAAATTAGAAATTTAAGCTGGAAAGTGATTAATCATTTTGAAAATTCTTTCCTTAACAGTCCACAGTATGATCCATTGCCTTACAACAAATGTTCATTCATTCAAGAAATATTGATTCGACCATCTAACAAACAATTTGTTAGGCTCTAAAAATAAAGTGGTAAGTAAGACCTAGTGAGGTTCCTGCACTCAATGAGCTTACATTTTAATGCGGAAAATGAACAATAAATGTTAGCTTCATATGAATTAAGCTTCATGTGAATTAAGTTCTGAAAATTATAGGCACTATGAAGGAAATAAGTAGGTGCTATAACACTGGACAAGAGCTTGTATAACTCTAGGCCCAGGGAGCAGCAAAAGGTTTGAGGTAGGAAAGAATTTGGAAGTATTTGGAAAGCTTGGGTATGACTGAAGCTTAGAGCGAACGATGGAAGATGCTATGAAGTGAAGTTTGAGAGAGATTGAACAGAGCATGGTAGGCATTGAAACGGGCTTTGAATTTTTTTCTAATGGTAAACCAATGGAAACTTTTAAGCCAAAAAAAAAAAAAAAAAGGCATGGTCTGATGGATATTTAAAAGTCTGAGTGGAGACATTTGGTAAAGAAGAGATTATAGGAGGATTGGGGTGGATCTAAGGAGATCACATAGAAGAAGGGTATTTCAGGAGTCCTGGTGAAAGTTAATTAAGCTTTCAGTGATGTTCTGGCAGTGGAGATAGAAGCAAGTAGTGGAATTAAGATGTATTTTGGAAGTCAAACTAAGAAATGGTTAATTCAGTATGTAGTTTAAAAAAATGAGGAAGCCAGATTAATTCTTGACTGTTAACTTGAGTGTCTGGGTAAGATGATGTCTACTGTGAGATAAATAGGTTAGGTATTGGTAAAATAAAATGGACAGACATTGTGTAAGAAGTTGGACATAAAAAGTCAGAAGTGTGAAAGTCTGGGATGAGAGACACATTTAAGGTTTTTTGGTGCATTAAAGAATGGGCAAGAAGGTAGATATAAAAGATGATGTGATCCTAAACCCAGTACTAGCAATCCCAACATGTAGAAGCGAAGTAGTATGAGACACTCTATCGTAGGAATTTGAGAAGGGAGAGGATCATTAAATTAGTAGTTATAACAATGATCTAAGGTGTTAAAAATATTCAGGGTGGTAGAGTGTTTTAAGAAAGATAAAGGTTGGGATGAAGGTGAGAGATCACATCATATGAGGAATTGGGACCACTTAGGTCATATGACCTTTTGATAGGGCAATGAGAAGAAGCTAGACCTTGTGGGTTGAAAAGTGGATGAGAACTAAAAAAGTGGAGAGAGGGAGTATAAAACACTTTCCTGAGAATATTTTTGATGTACATAAAGTGAAACTGTACAGGAGTTGGAGGGGAGTGTGTGGAGACAAAAGGTATACTGACTCATTGCCTAGCACGAAGTTCGCTCTTTTTGCTATAAGCTCACATTTCACCTCCAGGCTGTATATTTCAATATTTCCTCACCCAGTTCTCTACAGGGCCCCAAGTACTGTGTCAGAGTTTTTTCTACTTCTGTGCCTATTTAATTATCTAGTTTCACTTCTTGTTCTGTATTTTGAAAATACTCTCCCACCTCTTATTTGCCTGTCCTACTCCAAAACTCAGCTCTCATCTCCTGCTCCCCATTGAATGCTTCCCTGTGATTCCCTTCAGCATTGAGTGTCTTAAATCTCTGACCACTTACTTCCTGTTCATCCTAGAGGTTAAAGACCAAGAGAGAACTGTGGCCATGTTTCCAGGAATCTCCAAGTCCTACACTGACAAAAATAGAGAGAAAGAAGGAGATTATGAAAGAGAGAGAGAACCAGCTTTCCTTGGGAAATCCTAACTTGTTCTACTACCCAGAGGAGGTAGAAAACAGAAAGAGAGACATCACTTTTTTAGGTATCTTTGTGACATGGGGGAACAGAAAATGTGAGAAATCATTATAGAAAAGAAAAAAGTAGGAGAATAGAGAGATCATGTCCTTTGGAGCACAGAAGTAGATTATTTCTACTTGTAATCTCTTTAAAATCCATTTCTCCATCTCTGGCCAAGAATATTAGCAAGTCCTTCTCTCTTACAGAACAATCAAGCCACAGTGGGACTGGTGTGAATGAAGAGAGAAACATTCCCCTTTCCTGGTCTTTCTTTGGAATTTACCAACAGGTCTTGTGGAAGCATATTTAATATGACTTAACTTCTCATGTGTTTATCTTTTCCTAAAAACAATATAAAAGTATTATGAGCAAGAAAATATCATCTGTCTGTGTAAATACTTTTGCTTATGTATTTTTATTTCTATAGTGTTCTATAAATTGAGTATTGGTGTGATTTATAAACAGATTTAAAATTATAAATGTAATCGCTGTGATTGACAATCAAAAACACACTTATTGGTAAGAATAATTTCCACTATATTGTTGTATGACTTTCTACTATATATAATCCAAAGCCATACCATTAGACTGCAGTTTTCCTTGAAACTCCTTGAGAAGCAAGTTATTCAAGCACCCTTTATTTCTGTGATCTAGTAACTCAGCCAATCAGCATATATGCATGGATTAATTGATGGATGGATTAAACCACTCCTTGAAGTAGTTTGGCTCTCCTGAGAGAGAAATATATAAAAATATGAGACATTCTAATATCTTCCTCACCTGTGTTCATCATCTTTCTGGGTATTTATCTAGTTGAAGTAAGAACGGATAATTAAGAGTTGCAGTTGTAGTTAATATAGTAACTGAACACACTAAAAATGAGATTTAGAAAAACATTTCCCAAATTATAATTCCTGGAGATGTGAGGCGTTCCATGAAAAAACAGAAGATTACTAAAAAAAAAAGCATGTGTTAATAGACGTTCAATGTGCAGTACCATAGCAGGTGATCTGAGAAGAAACAGAGTAAGAAGCATTGAGTTAGAAATTGTCATAATCAGTAAAGTAAGTCAGACAGATGAAGACAAATATCATATGATATCGCTTATATGTGGAATCTAAATATATGGTATAAATGAACTTATTTACAAAACAGAAATAGAGCCACAGATGTAGAAAACAAACTTATGGTTACCAAGGGGGAAAGTGGGGGGAAGGGATAAATTGGGAGATTGGAATTCACATATGCACACTACTATATATAAAATAGATAAATAATAAGAACCTACTGTACAGCACAGGGAACTCGACTCAGTACTCTGTAATGACCTATATGGGAAAATAATCTAAAAAGGAGTGGATATATGTATATGTATAACTGATTCATTTTGCTGTACAGCAGAAACTAACACAACATTGTAAAGCAACTACACTCCAATAAAAATTAATTTAAAAACAAGAAAAGAAAAATCTCTTTCACTGATTTTTAGAAAAGGGCTACTTGTTCATTCTAAGTTTGGTGTCTCTTTTCATGTTGTTCTCTGCATCTGGTCCTTCCTTTCACTCTCTCTGTGTTTTTGAAGACCAGTTAGACTATGTCAGTGACAACACCATAGTCCCCCTGCCAAAGGAGGTGACTCTCCAGGATAACTCTCCTTCCTGCAGCATTCCGTGGCAGCAACTACCAGGCAACTCAATTATTTCTCTCTTGCTGTTTGGTCATTGGACCACTGAGACCTCCATTTTTTGCCATGACGTTGGAAGAAAAATACCTGGAGAATTGCTTGGAGACTTTCAAGTGCCTTAGCTTAGAAGAATCACACATCCCCACTTCTCACTTTTCTTTGGACAGAATTAATCATGTAGCAATTCCTAACTGCAAGGAGGCTGAAAGTATATTTTCTCATATGACCAAAAAGGAAGGGTATTTGTGAGGACTAGAAATGTCTACTGCACTCTAAAACTTTTACCCAGCTTTCTGTGATTAAGTCACCCGTATGTGCAACTTATAGAGTAGGTATTCCAGAAGCATCCTTGCCATTTTGAAATAAGTTTCAACCACTACTATAGAGCTGATTATATTCATTCTCCTCCAACTGAGGATTGAACTATCAGACCTCACATTCTTAGTATTTCAGTAGCTGCCCTAAGGGTAGCCTCTCCATTCATCCCATCATCATTCCCAGTGTTATCCTCTTTTGGTAGTGTATACTCCCAGATGAAAGCCAGTCTTTCACTTTTTTTGGGACAGATGGACTTGCAGCTCAGAATCTGATGTCAGATGGCTTGATTTTGTATCATGGCACCAATACTTACTAGATATGTGACCTTGGGAAGGTTATTCAACATTTTAGTGCTACGAGTTCCTCACTTGTAAAATAGAGAGAATCAGAGTTTCTACCTTGTTGGGTGACTATGATAATTAAATCAGAAAATAAATGTAAATATTAACTATTATTAGTAAAGGTCCTTATACCTTCGACCCCATATTATCTTCACCATTTTTGTATGCTAACTGAAAACTGACTTTCACTGTGTGAATCTGAGTTGTTTGATTTGTTTTATGTCCTTTAATGATACAAGGACAGAAAATGTGGAAAGTGTTCTCCTTGCTCAGTTGCCTCCTCTAAGCAATTCCTTCCTCTTTTTCCTCCTCTAGGGCAACAACAAGAAAAAGACCTGCCTCTTTGAGCGACATGCTTTCAAGAATACTATCCTTCTTCCTTAATACTGCTGTATATATACCAACATTCTTGCCATCTCTTCATGTTAAAGGCTCTAACTCCTGACTCTTAGTGTTTCTTGGTGAGTCCAAAATCCATGTGGGTATCTCTTAATAACAAACCTCTTCTCCATCCTGTACCTCTGGAGGTCAAGTAACTTTTACTTCCACTCAGTTCCAGGTTCTACTTCCATAATTATAATTTACATACTTTTATTACCCAAAATATCTTAATTTGAAATATCCAATTTCTCTGTCATCTCTTATTTTTCTAACTTGCTTATTATATTCACATATCAACAATATTGTCACCTCATCAAAATACCCAATGCATCGATTCTATCAATTTCTTATTATCAGTAGTCTTATCCTATTTGCATGTCTCTCCTTTCCCAGGTTACATTTCATGCTCAATTATTATAGTTGCTCCACTGAAAACCTTTAATTCCTTACCTCCTTCTTGTTCCTCTACACTCCAGTAAAAAAAAAAAAAAAAAAAAAAAAAAAAAAATCAACCCTAGATGACACCAAATAACATCCTTTTCCTTTAGTGCATGAGAACATCTTAACATTCCTAAAGAAGATCATACAACTATCTGAGCAGTTTCACTTTAAATGCTTGATCAAAACATCAAAAGAATTTCAACAGTTTTTGGAAATGCCTTGTTTTTTCTTAAGTATCCCCTCCTTCTTATTCTCTTTAAAAATCCTTTATTTACCCTATCACCCCCTCAACACACACACATTCAGTTAGCAACCTTATTTATTTATGGTACCTCCAATTACAAAAGTGCGCATCTATTCTCGTAAGCTTGGTTGATAATCCCTTTTGGGATCTGGGTCCCGTCTTCTATAACTTTCTCAAGGATTTCACTCTCTTGAAGGTGTCTCTTTTTTGACCTACATCGTTAACTTCTTTCTTTTTCTGGATTATTCATACTAGAACCAAGTGTGCTCTACTATGTCTTATTCTAAGAATACCTTCTCATGACACTATATCTTCCTTCCAGCATCTCTTGCGCTCAAAACTGGTTTGAACAAAAGAGTTGTCCATACACAAAAGCTTCAATTTCTCACTTCTCATTCACTCTGAAATATAACTCCCACACAAATTCGTACAATAAAAGCACAGGATAGTGAATCAAGATCTCTAGACATCTCTGATCTGCATGTCCCATATCCAGGAGAATTTGGTTGTTGTCCTCACTTCCTTTTACTTCTCAGTAACCTTTGATACCACTGATCACTTCTTCTTGGAATCTTCTCTTTTGACTTTCATGATGCCATGTTTTCCTAGTTTTTCTTCTGCCTCACTGTCCCTTTCTCAGTGTTTTATTCCTTGCTTCTCACTCTTGGTCCAACATCTAAATTTGGAGTTCCTCAGCAGTTAGTCTTATGCTTTCTTATAATTTGTCTCACATGCTCTCCTGTATGACCTCATTCATTCACATGGCATCAGCTATCATTTATATCTTTATGACTCTTAAATTTAATGTCCCCAACCTAGACATGTCATGGAAATTCAGATTCATATACCCAACCCCTTTTGTCATTTCTACCAAACTGTCTCACAGACACTTCCACCTCATTATGTCCAAAACAAAGCCCTGATTTCCCCCTTAAATCCTAGTGATGTCCCACCTTTTACCACCTGGTTTATAGGATGTGACTATTCAGGAAGTTACTCAACCCACAAGCCTTAGAGTCGTCTTGTTCCTCCCTTTCCTTACGCCAGTATCTCCTCTATCAGCCCTATTATTTCTTTCTCTGCAATATATCTAGAATCTCCATTTATTCATGGCTCCACTATCATCTTCCCAGCTCAAAATCCCACCTCTCCTCAGCTCTGCAATAACCTCCTTAATGTGCTTGGTTCCATTCTCATTCCCCTTCTAATCCATTTTCCTCTCAATAGCAAAGTGATGTTTTGAACATAGATATTGCTGTTCCAATATTAAAAAGCCTTCTTTAACTTATTCATCCTTTAGGATCAAATTAAAATTGTTTTATAAGACCCTGCTTAAACTGCATCCAGCTTATATCCTAGCTTATCCGCTAGTATTATCCACCCAGCTCACTTTACTCCCGATGTACTGGCTTTTTATCAGCTTCATATCAATGATCAATTCTTTCCCAACTCAGAATCTCTGCTTAAATCTCCTAATCCCTTCTTTTCCCTTGTTTAGAAGAAACAAGAAAAATTCATTTGTCATCTGTTGCTAAACGTCCATGCAATGATCCAGTTGGAATGACCATTGACCTGAATAGGAAATAGATTACTTAGCTCAAATTGTTTTGTTTTTGACGTATTCATCAATGCTGTGCCTTAAGACTCAATATGCCAACTATGCTTCCTGCTAGAAACTACTTGAAACCTCTGTTTGAGCAACTGTTAGGTAATACAATAATTTGAAACCCATTGCCAACATGAGCACTGGCAGAATTCATGTATGAGGCAGTTCTAAGTGAAATTATGTAATAGTAATCTGGATCATCTAGGTTACTGCCTTTTAACTCAATGCATAGAATTTGCAGACCTCTAGAAATATATCTCAGAATATGCTGATACTTTAAATTGTTATTTTTTTGTATGTCAGTAAAAGAATGGAAGAAAAATATGTGGCCAATAAATTTTTGCCAGATCATGGCAGATAAGATCTTCCTCAACATTTGGATCTTACATAATCAAGGCAAAGGAATCTTCTTTTATATGCACTAACTCAAAAGCCATTATTTTCCACAGAATTTCAAATCTAAGGAATTATTTACAAGGTGAGAGAATATCCTTGTCAGTAAAAAGCATAATTTCAACATACCAGATTAAGAGAAAAGAAAGAAAGAAAGAAAGAAAGAAAGAAAGAAAGAAAGAAAGAAAGAAAGAAAGAGAGAAAGAAAGAAAGGGAGAGAGAGAGAGAGAGAGGGAGGGAGGGAAGGAAGAAGGAAGGAAGGAAGGGAGGAAGGAAGGAAGAGAGAAAGGGAAAGAAAAAGGAGTGAGAGACCCAGAGTCAGAAATGATGTTTATTTGAATGAGGGTTTTTTTCAATCTTTTAATTTCTGATAGTTAATCTCAAAATGTAGTGGCAGATAATGTGAGTAAAGAATGCCACAGAGGGAAAGTAGAGCTGGTGTTTTAAGCATTTTATTAGGTGGGAAAGAAGAGAATAGGACAAAGTGATTCAGTAATTTTGACAGAGCTACTCAAAGCCTGCCAATAACAACGCATTGCATGGGAAGGGATGGGGGTGGGAGGAGAAGCTGATGATGTAATAGAAACACCAGACGAACTGTCATTCCAGTGTTCCTGGCAAGGGAAACAGAGTCAATTTAATTATAATATTTTAGAGAAACTGTCCAGCAAAAACAGGAGGATATGAACTTGACGGAGTTTTATTATTTGCTACCTGAATTTCATGGCAATGTTAAGAGGTTGGATAGAAAAAAAATGTAATTATTAAAATGATCACTAAGGTGCCAAAGAAGTTCTAAATTAACATGCTGTTATCAGTTTCCATCCACTAACCTCTCTTCATCCTTTGGTGAGCTCCTATAGCAGACTATATTTTATAATTTCAGAAGTGTGACATACATTGATTACCAAAGTGATAGCATTGCATATAAAATTTCATTAAAACCAAATATTTTAGATAATAAACATGGTGTGACAAAGGGGTCTGGGAGAGTCGAGGGAACAGCTGGATAAAAGAGAAACAACAGTTCAATAAAAATGAATTCAGCAGGAGATACTGTTTACTATTTTCATGTGAAATAGGGCCACAGAGATAAGCTAGAAATCAGAATGAAGACATTTTGCTAGTATTTCATAATGAACAATGATAACCAGCTGCTGTTTAAAACATATTTGATTGTACTAAAATCAGTCAATTTTTCATTTCCTCTGACATTTATTTTAGCCTTTGCCTGTGGCAGCCTGGCACATGATGGCACATTGAGTTTCGTTTTGTTTATTCTATGATTTGGTATCATTAAACATTTGAGTGTTAGATGTTATTCAGATGATAGTTATAGAATATTGCAATTAATTGTAAATGGATTTGGAAAGCAAAACTGCTTCACTACCATAGCTTCCTAAAATGGCATCTATAATAAATAACAATTTTCTCTGAATTGTAACTAATTACAAGAGTATCTAGTGTGTAGCAAGATGCTAAAATATTCAAATGGAAAAACACTAGCAAGATGTTAATTCTATAGCAAAATTGGTATTCATTTTTCATGTGTTTTACTGACTATTCCTTTGAACAGTTAATTTTTAAAAGCAATTGATGCCTAAAAGTGTGAACCTGTACTATACCCACTCAGATCCAGGCTACTTTTGGTTACCAAAGAAACCATTTCATGGACATTCACATAAATAAAACTGTAGACAGTGGGAGAAAACACATTAATATAGGAAAGGGCTCACTTGATTTTTTATTTCTATGAGAAAAACTCTCCCTATAACCATACAAGCACTAAACAAATATACAGACATGGGAGTGATCCCTTGTAAGTGACAGATAGAAGTGGGGTAATACTACATTTACTCAGAATGTGAGAGTTAACAATGGTAAGGTCGCTACAATTGCCAAAGTTTTAAAAGTTAGGGAGATGAACACCAAGAAATCTTATTTTCATTGGGATTATAATGAAATTTTAATCTTAGACATTCCCCCAAACAAATAGAGGTCATTTTTTTCTCTTGCAAAACTTTGCAATATTACCTATCAAACAAAGATCAGGAATATCGTTAGGTTGTATCTTCAAATTTTTGCCTGAGTTGACTGTAAGTAGGCATCTCCGGCTTTATTAGATCCACAAGTATTTCTGAGTTTTAAAAATTATCAGACATCTAAATCTGACTCAAACAAAACAAAAATAAAATCAAAACCCCTCATTTTCAGGCATTATAATAGTAACTCTATGAATTGGTGTTTTAGTTCTCTTTTCAGTGATTTCTTCCCATTAGGTACAGATGTTGGCCTATTTAATCAATCAGCAGAATGGGTTCTTTTGTTTGGCTGGCTTGACACACTTTCCCCATCCTTTATGAATATGGTCCTCTGTCTTGCTTTCCAGCTCTTGCTCCCACATTCCAGGGCATCAGGCAGGACTGATCAATCACAATTCTCATGGGGTGTAGGAATGAGCCTCAATTCAGTCTGATTCTCTATTGGAGAAACACAGAAGTTGGTTGGAACTCAATTCCTACCTCAAAATTTCCTGATATTGCCGTATTATCTGTCCTAGCCAAGGTCTGGTTTTTCAGGGTTTCCTTTAATTTGATCAGCTCCTCACCATTCTTCTAATATATCTACCTTTTTTCCTTAAATTCACTAGAGTAGGTTTCATTTGAGTTGAGCCAAAGTACTCCAAAAGATAACCCAATATTCTGCCTCTGACTACTTCAGCAAAAAATATATTTTGTTATAATACCAATTACCCTAGTTTGTCAATAATAATCAACATAAAAAAGTCCTATACTCACTAAACTCTCTTCAATGACTTCACTCTAAATCAATGCATTATTTATATTCACCGTCTTATGCAGAACTAAATAGAATCCTTCATTTAAATTTTAAAGGCTAAACCCTAGTTCCAAAAGTCTAACTTTGGAATAAAAATTATATATAGAGTCTCTCTATTTCCTTTATTATATTAAAAGTTAAAATTTTATTCACTCTCAGTAGTGAACAGAATGATTGGCACAATACAAACTTCAATGTGAGCCCCAGGTAGATTTCAGTGAATGGAAAACAATACCTATATTTAAAAGCATTTATAAATCTAGGAAAAGAAAATACAAATTTGTGAGTTATGTAGTAGCTATATGATATATTCGGAGAGAATTTACAATAAGGTGATGCTTAAAGCTCTTTATAATTTTAACAAAAAAAGATGGCATTTTATAAATATCAACTATGCTCTTATTCACTCATTCACCAAGTATTTATCGAGTGTCATTACTGGCCAGGTGTTGCTTTGGTGCTGGAAATAGAACAATGAACAAAAGGGACAAAAATCCCTGCCCTCATGAAGATTATATTCTGGTTAGAAATACAAACACTTAACAATATCACAAGAAAAGTAATTGCAAGTTTGAACACTAAAGGGGAAAAGGCAAGAAAGGAGATACGTGTCACAGAGAAGGCAAGGAAGACCTCAGTGTAAAGGACTTTTGGTTAAAGTTCTGAACTAAGGGAGGGAAAGCCATGGGGATATCTAAAGGAATAATAAAAAGCATTCATTTTTCCACTGCCTGTTTTGTTAAAATCTTTTCCTAGTGTTGATCATCACAACTATTTAAAAGAGCACTTGGGAGATAAATCCTGAGAAAGAAGAGCAAGTGCAAAGGCCCTGAGGTCATGAAGAGCTTAATGTATTTGAAGGTAAAAAGGGTCCAGGTGGGAGCTTAGTGAGGACGGCATTTTAATGAAGCAGAAGAGAGGGTAGAGTGAGGTTAAGTTGAAAAGGAAGGAAGTTCCAGTTAACAATGGTCCTTGGAGGTCTTGTTGGAATACTCTATTCTAGATGAGAAATCATACAAAGATTTTTAAAGCAGGGAAGT
The DNA here is from genome assembly GCF_965194825.1 of Balaenoptera physalus. Classification (NCBI taxonomy): domain Eukaryota; kingdom Metazoa; phylum Chordata; class Mammalia; order Artiodactyla; family Balaenopteridae; genus Balaenoptera; species Balaenoptera physalus. The sequence continues at coordinate 162,172,243 of NC_138890.1, forward strand.
GATATAATCTAATTAATATATTCAAAATATCACTTTTTGTCTTTCAAGAATTGGAAATGAGTAGGTGAAGAAGCAGCAAAACTGGTTAGAAACTCTCCTGTTTTAAGCCAGGTTTTCTAAAATTCGTGTTGGGAAGGTAGTTTTGAGTAAAACTAGTAGATGCAAACTGCTTCTCTGAGAAACAGCTGATCTTAATTCAGCTTAAGTGTGACAGAGAGAACTTTAACCATGACATCTAAAAGTCCCCAGCCCAATGCCAAACCATAGTCTATCGAGAGAGAGTGCATACTTTCCTCAATCCTCATTTATCAACATCTGCATTCATTTTTTTATTCATTGTTTACCTCCCTTCACCATAATGCAGGTGCCATGAGGGTGGGAACTGATCTATCTTATGCATTTTTTTTAATTAATAGATTTTACTTTTTAGAGCAGTTTTAGGTTTACAGAAAAATGGAGCATAGTACAGAATGTTCCCCTATGTCCTCCTGTACACATCTTGCATTTATGTGGTGCATTTGTTACAGTGATGAACCAGTATTTTTTTTTTTTTAAAGTTTAATGTAGTTGGTTGATTTTTTTTTTAATTTTTATTTATTTATTTAGTTTTGGCTGTGTTGGGTCTTCGTTCCTGTGTAAGGGCTTTCTCTAGTTGTGGCGAGCAGGGGCCACTCTTCATCGCAGTGCGCGGGCCTCTCACTATCGCCACCTCTCTTGTTGCGGAGCACAGGCTCCAGACGCGCAGGCTCAGTAGTTGTGGCTCACGGGCCCAGTTGCTCCGCAGCATGTGGGATCCTCCCAGACCAGGGCTCGAACCCGAGTCCCCTGCATTGGCAGGCAGACTCTCTACCACTGCGCCACCAGGGAAGCCCGATGAACCAGTATTGAATCATAACTATTATCCAAAGTCCAAAGTTTACATTAGGACTCGCTCTTTGTGTTGTACATTCTATGGGTTTTAACATATGTCGAATGGCATGTATCCACCGTTGCAGTATAACACAGAATCATTATATTATACTGTGTTCAACCTAGCCATCTCTATTCTTCCCCCGAGTCCCCTAGCAACCACTGCTCTTTTTACAGTCTTCATAGTTTTTCTTTTTTCCAGAATGTCAAAGTTGAAATCATACAGGATGTGGATTTTTCAAATCAACTTCTTTCACTTACCAATATACACTTACGGTTCCTTGTGTCTTTTCATAACTTGATAGCTCATTTATTTTTATCACTGAAAAGCATTGTACTGTATGAATGTACCACAGTTTGTTTACCCCTTCATCTATTGAAGGACATCTTAGTTGCGTCCAGGTTTTGGTAATTGTTAATAAAGCTGCTATACACATTTGTGTGCAGTTTTTGTGTGAACATAAGTTTGCAGCTTACTTGGGTAAAAACCAAGGACTGAAATTGCTGGATAATATGATGAAGGTATATTTAGTTTTGCAATAAACTACCAAATGTCTTCCAGAGTTGTTTTCCATTCCTACCAGCACTGAATGAATGTACCTGCTACTCCACATCCTTGCCAGTTTTGTGTTGTCCTATTTTTAATTTTAACTATTCTAATAGTAGTAAAGGTGCCTCATCCTTATTTCTATTTCTATATTTACTTTTAAATTCCCTGTATCTAGAATAATGCCTGACAGAGATAGGTGTCTGTGTGTGTGTGACAAATACACAGAGAGAGAGAGGGAGAATGAGAACATTAATCTAAAAACTATCAGAATCAATAATGAGAAAATTCTGATATGTTGCACACAAGTCAATAGGTTTAGTGTAAACAGCAGGGTACAGTAAATCTTATTAACAAGGATTTGGACACAAGCTACATAATTGTACTGAGGAGAATAAAATAATATTTGAATACATGGACAAGCATGTAGAGTTATTATATAAGACAACATTTTAGAGAATTCTCCAAATAAATTTAAAAGATGAACTTTAATGAAAATTCCCCAAAGTTGACTTAGTGATTAGAATCTGCTGGAGGAATATATCAAAGAAAGAGTATCCTACTGAATACTGCAAATCTGGTGCTCCGTATCAAGCAATATTGCCTTCCTTGAAGGGAAAATATCTTAATCTCATCTCTCTGATTACTTTTTCCTCCAATACTTGAATGATATTCTCTGCCTCTTCCACACCATTTAAATAAAATCTCACATTCTACTCATTTTTGAAACACCTTGTTGGCATTAAAATTATTTTGCCCCAAATATCTTTTATTGAAGTTAGAATTATTTAGCTCCATCCAGTTCTACTTTTAAATAGCTCCTTTTCATGAGTAACACTCCTAATATAAGACACTTGTCTGGTAATTTACACTTATGGTTGAGTATCTTCCCTGGCAGATGAGAAGAGAAACATACTAGCAGAGACCATTTTGAACCTTCTTTGTGTCAGGTACAGAGCTAAATCTTTTGCCCCCATTATCTGATTTAATCTTTACAATAATCCATTATCTCAGTTAATCTCTGTAATAATGCTAGGTTTTCATACCTCTGTTTTATGTGTAAGATCCCTGCTCTTAGAGTTTTATTTTATTTATTTATTTATTTATAACTTTGGGTTTATTTATTTATTTATTTTTGGCTGTGTTGGGTCTTCGTTTCTGTGCGAGGGCTTTCTCTAGTTGCGGCAAGTGGGGGCCACTCTTCATCGCGGTGCGCGGGCCTCTCACTGTCGCGGCCCCTCTTGTTGCGGAGCACAGGCTCCAGACGCGCAGGCTCAGTAATTGTGGGTCACAGGCCTAGTTGCTCCGCGGCATGTGGGATCCTCCCAGACCAGGGCTCGAACCCGTGTCCCCTACCTTGGCGGGCAGATTCTCAACCACTGCGCCACCAGGAAAGCACTCTTAGAGTTTTAAGTTGCACAGATCCCGCACATACTGTAAAGTATTACAGTCAAAATCTGAGATCAGGTCTGTGACCAATACTGACATCTTTCGGGAAAACAGTACATTAAGAGATGCAATGAAATTCACAGAAAAGCATTTGGACATGAGCCTTATTCTCATGAACTTCCCCAGTGCTGCCCCCCACGTATAGTCTGTTTTATTAATCAAGGAAAGAAAATCCACTTGTAGAAATCATCTATCAAGAAGTTAGATATTAGGATTATTTGCCTTCCAGGGATCCTTTCATACAATTCCAACAAGAGGAAAATGTCATACTGCCAAAGCCTTGACTGGGCCGGGCAAACCCAAGAGCAGCTTCTTCTATTTTCTTGTTTCACATCTGTGTCTAATAGTCCATGCTTGACTTTGATGTAGTCATTGGCAAGTTACCATTTCTCCAAATCCAGGGTTTAACCCAGGGATAAAGTTTCAGGCTTTGTATTTTTAAGAACTTAACCCATTTTCTCCACTTAAACCCCCCATATCTCATTTGATGCAACTACATATGCCTCAGCACACCCCTCGTACTGATGTGTATTATTTGTTCAGGTAATTCATATGCCTTCTATCCTATATTTGTTCCATTTGCTCCTGAACATTAAAAGATAGTTATAAATTTAAGTTATTCTTATAACACTTTATCCTGTTAGATCTATTCTAATAGGTAATATTTCATGACTTTGTTCTTTTATCAAAACTACCCTCTTTTAAACTTTATATCATTTATAAATGGGATATTATCTCATTCACTTATTCACTCAGAAAACATCTATTGAAAGCCTAGAACTTTCCAGACACTATAAGGCACTAGAGATAAAAAAGTAAATGAATCTTATTCCTAAATCCATGTCATGGGGAAGAAGAAAATATTAATTAATAATGATGATAATAATCATAAATTAAAACAATAACCATCATTTCTTGCCTTACTGTCTCAGATATGTGATAGAGGCTAGAATTTCAACTGTAATTTTCCAGCATCCAGAAGTGGTTCCTCAAATCCTCCAGGCTTTGTTTATCACTCAGTAAACAGTGAGAAAGTGAAAGTTGTCAGTGTATAGGACACCTGGGAGGGGACTATCGAGAGAAGGACATGGAAAGAATGAGGCCTTTATGGGAAGATTCACATATGTGCAGAGTATATTTTAGATCTGTCTTTCCTAGCAACTTCTGCACATTCATTTTAATCTATCTCAGTTATGTTTTTATTGCATTGCACTTTTCTTTTCCAACATAAAATACAATGTTATACATTTTAAAAAACACTATAAAATATTGACTAAAACAAGGTCATCAAAATACCACTACAAATCTCTCTATTGTTGCTATTTAGAAATTATTTTCTTTAATTACAATTATTGAATATTACCCCCAACTGTATAGCAACTTAGTCTTTATTTCTCTGCTTTATATACAAGATATATGATATGTATAAGAAATGTTGTCAAATCATTTGCTTTCAACTCTGACATTTTGCTGGTTTATTGGTTTCATGAAAGAAAATTTGAGACCTCAGTGATTATTATCTTCTTATTTTACTCCCATACAAATATTTCTTTACTAATGCTTATAATTCAAGCCCTATGAGGTTTTTTTGTGTTTGATTCAGTGCTGCAATCTCATACTTAGGAGAGTGTCTGGCACAAGGTAGGTGCTCACCTAATGTTTGTTGGAATAAATGAAGCAATGATTCCCTGCATTAAATTTATTCCAGGGCAGAAATAGTAGCTGATATAATGGCACTGAAATACACCTTCTGGTTCATTTTGAAAATCAGAATTCCTTTTGTTCTAGAAGGCTCTGATTCAGAAAAATCAAAGAGGTAAACTCAGACTTGAATTGTATTATATCAATAGATGATATAAAAGCATAGTAGGCCATACAAGCCCTGCTGAGGAACGGTAGACAAGTCAAGGAAATCCAGAAGTTTCTTCTTGCCACTAGCTGTGAGCCCAATCCCAGTAGCAAAAATAGACCCCCTTCTTCCCTAATTTATCCACGTAAGCAGATCAAATTTGGACTCTTAGTCTCTAAACATTTCAAGCAAAGCTCTTCACTGGGGTGAAGTGAAAAAGAAAGCAGTGGGAACCAAAAGCCCCACCTGCAATCAACTTTTTCCTGAGTTTTGATGCCAGTTATTGTGATGTCCACGTAGACTGTTTGTATCTGATACTAGACCACACATCATAGCTTCTCTTAGATCTTGCTTCATCTACTTTTTAAGGAATTTCAGACAGTGAGTTGTCTTAAATCATCATCCAAATAAGGAATACATGCATTCAGCCACTCCAATCTGTAAGAAGGGCTCAACTTTTGCACTGCCTCATCAGAAGTAGAGATGTATATCTCACTAACACATTGCTCTAAAAATTCCTGCCACAAAAGGAAGTCCTCCTCTCTTTTTAGTAAAACTGACTCTGGTAACATTGGACGCTAACACACTTTGCAGGTAATATTGTGGACAAAACAAGAATATTATTTTCCTAAGACAATACTTAGGGAAATGATGTTAGCTCTCTAGCTTATTTCTAATGGAGGATAATCTCATAAACAAATCTGTCTATATTTGTCCACTTGCAAGTGTCCTTTGAATTTGCGCAGTCTTTAAGAGCATGGCTAGTAGCTGGCACTCGTATTTTCAAATCCTTTCTGGAACAAAAGATAACCTTGGCCAGTAGAACAAATTAAGTTCTCACACAATCTCTTCAAGGCTTCCAGGCTTTGGTTCAGACTAACAAATATCTAAACTTCCTTTTTAAACCTGAAAATCCTTTTCCTTCGGAAAGAAGATGAAGGACAATATGAGCTAAAGATTTCCTCTCTCTCTCGAGCAGCATGTCATAGTATTGGTTTGGAATGTCCATTTTAAAATCCTTCAAAATACTTTTTTGCAGCAGCCTTTAAAGTTCTTTTTCATCCCAAGTAATTTTTAAAACATCAGATCATTTTAAAGTTTAGTGTTCCTAAAACACTTTTGTAGATACATACCATGATATTATTTTTTGCTTGTCTTGGAGTCCAACTTTTTATATTATAGATGGAAGCATCTGACTATGAATTAGTTTATCTCAGTCCCTGGAAGGTTTCAGGAGACTCCTCTCCCATCTCAGTGAACTTTTCACTCCTAAATTGTCACCATAAACTGTAGTGATTCTAACCCCTTCCAGGAAATGAATTCTGACAGTCTGCCCCAGGCTCTGAGAGTGTAAACATTATTAGTCAATATCTTGTTTGAAATATTGTCATTTGGAAAAGACAATAAGTTAATGAAGTCAGAGAAAAAAGTAATAATTATTATTGTAAATTATATAAATCATATAACCAAAACAGCTGTTTAAAAAAATTTTTTTAAACGTTGCAAACATTTGATTTATTTTTTAATACATACTCTTAGCCTCTTTGCATGGTTACAAATGTAGTTTTGTAAATTATACTATAAACTCAGAGGGTCACCTTCACAGAGTTGAGAGTTCGCTTTGATGTAATTTACTGAAACATTTTGATATGAGAATTTCTGATTTAATTATCAGCCCTACTACTTGCTTACCTGTCTCCAAGCAATACAGTTCTCTGAACTTCATTTTCTTTACCTATAAAATATACCTCACAAAGTATCCCTAAACATAGAAATTAACACTTTTAAGTGTCAGAGTGTCTTTTCTGATGTTCAACTTCACTTAACAATTGGATGTTTTTCCTTTTTTTCTTTCCTTATACATTTTAGAATTGATGAAATAAAATTCATATCTCAAGGCGAGATAAGAAAAAATATATAATTTTTTCTCTGCTCCTTTGGGCCTCTTCCCTCCCCCTCTAGTGTGCATTGGGCATCTTATTATGCATTAACCAGACCTCCTCAATGGCAGAAATACCTGTTCAATCATGAAGATCGATTTTCTTCTTCTGACGCCAGCATGTAACTCCTTAAAAGATAACATCCCTTTCTCAAACCTCTAAGGGGTCATGATGACCCACCACTTGCCTTGTACATGCAGACATCTTTGGTGAACTTTATGTACAATGCCAATATATCATTTCCCTTAAAGATAGTGATTGGTGCAGAACAGACTGGGTTAGATGACCTGGGGAGATACTGGGCTGCCTGCACCTAATGGAAGTTCTTAACTTAAATACTTACTTATGACCTTATTAATGTTATTAGCTGTATTACTTGTGATCTGCCTGTTTTACAAGATTACTGTTTCTTGCACTACTAAATGTGTGACTGAGCCTCCAATAAAAAAAATTATGTCGAGGCAACTTGAAACGATTGACCAAATACATAGTTCTATAAAATCCATGATTGAAATAGTATAAGTCTAGATATGGGAAGAAGCAGCAAGAGGGAATCATTTCCTGGACCATAACAGACTAGGAAGACAGACAGTCTGGAGGCTTCTGGCTGCTGTTAACAGGGTCTCGTCCAGTAATAATGCATTGAGGGGTCCATCAACAAAATCCTTGCCTGACCTGGGAATGAGCGTTTCTAGGGCCATGGGACAAATTTGTCACAAAAAGCCTCCTAAACCTTGGTCAAAATTAAGACCGAAAGGGAGGGGATTGTAAAGTAAAGAAGGTTGCCCACCATTCAGTTCTACAAGAATCAAGTCAATAGCCACTGCCGTTGCTTAATATGCAGTATGAAGATCAGGATGAGGCACTTGGTGCTCTGAGAAAACTGGCAGAACAGACCTTCAGATAGTTAGATCTTTTCAGGAGAAAATTATATGAACCCAGTTTCTTGCAACATCCCATACCTAGAAAAACACTAAAACCATTAACTAAGACATCTGTTCCTTGCAAATAACAGTAAACTTCTACCAAGCTGTGTGCTTGATTGCATGTATTCCTTTGCCAAAATGACATATACACTGGCCTTCCCCTTTACCTCTGTGGAACAGTCCTCAGAGCTTTCTAAAAGACTGTCTCCTGGGTTATAATCTTCAGGTTAGTTCAAATAAAATTTTCCATTTCTTTCTTAAATTGACAATGGATTAATATTTTCATAGGCTGAATCATCTTGTCAATTTATACAAAAAAAATCTTGAGTAGTTTCAGGTGCAATTGGGTTGAGCCAATAGATCAGTTCAATTTCGGAGGAATTGACATTTAACAATATTGAGCTTCCATATTGAACCTTCCATGCTTAAGTGTGGTATCTCCATTTATGACATCTTCTCTAATTTATTTCAACAGCATTTTGTTATTTGCAGCACATATACAGATCTTGAATATATTTTGGAAGATTTATCCATATTTCATGTATTAGTACTTTTGGTAATCTTACTTTTTACTTTATTTTAATTTCTTAGTATTCATCACTAGCATATAGAAATATAATTGGCTTTGAATATTAACTCTGTAACTGACCATCTTGCTAAACTCACTTTTTACCTTTAGCATCTTTTGGTATATTCTTAGGATTACCTGTATAGACAATTTTTAAAAAGTCTCAACTGTTACTCTTGTCTTTCTGGGTTTCCAATGACATGTATTTCAGATGATTTAATTTTGTATCACATTTCTTTGATGTTCTGTATTTTTTTTTTTTTTTACAATTTTCTGTGTGTGTTTCAGTTTGTGTAATTTCAATCTGACTTATCTGCACGTTCACTGATATTTTCTCTGCCTGTCAAAGGTACTGTTCATCTCTGTTAATGTGTTTTTCCATTTGATTCTTTCTTACAATGTCGTCTGTGTATCTGCTGAAGTTACCCAGTGGACCATACATACAAAAAGTCTTTTGTGCACGAGAGACTTTAACATATAAATTAGAATTATTTTAAATTCCATGTCTGATGGCATATCTGTTCCTGATTCTTGACGTGTGCTGTTTTTATTTAGTTTTTTCTATCTCTCGTAATTTTTTTTTTTTTTTTTTTGTGGAAAGCAGGAATCTTGCTTTGATCAGTAGAGACTGAAGCAAATTAATTGTTATGACTACAGTGGGCACCTTTTCCTTCTGCTACAATTTTGGTGTGGGAGATGGAGTCAATCTAGTCGGAAGTTGGGGGTTTTTTTCCCCTTTTTTAATTTCTTCTTGCTATAGTTACCCTCAAGAACCAAGTGCATCAAATTCCTCTCACATTACTTTATCTTTAGAGGTGAGACTGGTTTTCAGGAGGGTTCCTCCCTCACAAGGCCCATTCCACATCGGTTTGGGTCTTCTTTGCATCGTGCCTTGGAGTGTCCTTCTCCATGCTCTTTCCCTTCTGCAAGCAACGTTGGTAATACTTGTTACCTCATGTTCGTTAGCCTGGTGGTGGTTTTGGAGGAGAAGGAGAAGAAGCCCTTCCTATCATTCTGCTTACTCTTCAGTCTTAAGCAGACACTGAGTCCCTGGGTCACAGGGATGGGGCTTCCTCAGTTATCAGACCTGGCCCCTGGCTGTGGCTCTGGGCCCAACCTCTTTGCTTTCTCCCCCCAGCTAGTAGGGTTTCAATTTTTTTTTTTTTTTTTTTTTTAATTTCCCCAGATGCAATAGGTTTTCACCTGTGCTCTAAAAGCAGCAAGTTCTGGGTTTTTTTCCCGAAGTGTTTTAGTGGGTTGGCCAAAATGTTTGTTCGGTTTTTTCTGTAAGATGGCTCTAGTAGCACTTAGCTGTCTTTAGCTTCATTCGAAACGATTTTGTTAGATTGTAAGTGACAGCTGTCATATCAATGTGCATTTAAAAAAAGACATATCAAAATCAGTGAATTTTTGTGTAGCCATTTTAATACTGAAGATGGAAGAAAAAAAGCAACATTTTCAGCATATTATGCTTTACTATTTCAAGAAAGGTAAAAACACAACTGAAACACACAAAAAAAGATTTGTGCAGTGTATGGAGAAGGTGCTGTGACTGATCGAATGTGTTAAAAAGTGGTTTGGGAAGTTTTGTACTGGAGATTTCTCGCTCACATTCCAAAACCCAAACAAAATAAGCAAATAAACAAATGAACAATGTATTTTTGATCTAATAGTCCTTCCAGACACAGGTTCATTTCTTTTCTCTCCTTTACAACCAAATATTTTAAGAGTTAACTATTCTCACTGCCTCTACTTCATGTCACACATGCACACACATCAATACAATTCAATTTGTTATCTGTTCAGTTTTGTCACTGAAATAATTGACATTGTCACTATTAAATTCACTGCATTCTGTGAACGTTCTTCATTCTCATCTTACTTATGACACTCTTTAGTTATTTCCTTCTTTACAAAACTCTTTCTTCCCTTAGCTTCATGACCCCAGTCTCCAAGTTTTCCACCTATGTCTCTGGTTGCTATTTCTGAGTCTCTTTTGCAGGCTAATATTCTTCCTCCAAGACAGTAAATATTGGAGTCCCTCCCTGTTGAGTCTGCAGTCCCTCAACAGACTGGAATCAAAGTCCTGTTATTCTCATTCATTTACTCCTATAGCTTCAATTGCTCTCTCTACACAAAGGGTGCCCAAATTTATATACTCAATATAGACTTCTATTTATAACTCTCATTCACTTTCCCCCATCTTTATTGAGGTATAATTGACAAATAAAATTGTGAAGTGTGAGGTATTTAAAATGTAACTGCAAACTTGATGATTTATGTATACATTTTGAAAGGACTTCCCCATTGAGTTAAATTAACATATCTCTCACCTCACATATTTAATTTTTTCTTTTTTTGGTAAGAACATTTAAATTCTACTCTCTTAACAAATTTCAATTATATAATACAGTGCTATCAGCTAGAGTCACCATGTTATACATTAGATCCTCAGATCTTACTTGTCTTATAGTTGAAAGTGTGCTCTCTTTTACCAACCTCTCCCTATTTTCTCCACCACCCCCTCCCCCAGTCCCTGCAACCAGTTTTCTACTCTCTGTTTCTTTCACAGGTCTCATTCTAATCAACATTCCTATCTGGATGAACGTAAAGCATCTGAAACTTAAAGCATTCTTAACTGAACTCATGCTCCTTTATCCTTGTTCACTAATGAGTCCCTATTGAGCTGTCTCTACAAGCTAGCTTCTTTGGAGTTACCCTTGGCACATTGATGGATGATCAGATAGAGGTCTGGGCCACCTGTTTGGTAGTTTACTCATGCCCTCTGGTCCTGCTCATGCTCAGTCCCAAGTGTAGCCCTTTCCTTTGCAGTAATCTTTTGGAAGGGCTACCCATCTTTAGAACTTAGTGGGTCTGACAGAATCTATCTTTGACCACAAAATCATTTGATATCACGTAGTCAAATAAGCCATATCTATCCTACCCACTAGGACACCAAGAGCTGCTTTTCAAATAGTGTATTCTTATATGTTACTGATGATATGCTTTGTCTGAGAATCCTAGGTGTTCTATGTTGTGATCTTTCTATTGGGGTGGGGCTGGCTTAAAATTCACACAAGCATCTTTTCCACAATGGTTATCTCTGATACTAGAATGCCCGCCTGATCTTATGGCTCCAGCAGCCGTTCTTATTGTCCCACAGCCTGGATTTGCTGCAGAATTATTTCTCTATCTGGATCCAATTCACAGCGGGCAGATCTTCATGCCACTAAGTGAATGGGCTGGAGAAGTGCAGAATATGCTGTCTCCTGAACTAAGAGCTGCTTACCAAGCATCAGACTTCTTTCTTGGTGGCAGAAGTGTTGCAATGCAATAATGTGCCCTTTATTAGGAGATGATGTTCCATCATACTTCAGCCCACTGGACCCCAGGGTACTTAACTTATATGGTAGGTCTTAAATCTTGGTAGGATTTACTTCTCACCTTCTCAGATGTCTTCACTGAGGCTTCCTGTACACTGGTCATGTCTTGCTCATCTGGGGCAATTCACATGATGGCAGCAATAGAGTGGATCAATGTGTTGTTCTGCAGAATATCCAGATGGTTCAGGTGCCTTTGAACTATGATATGACAGAGGAAGGGAGAGTAGTGTAGCCCATAGCCCCTGTCAATTCAGAGCTAGTGTTGAGCAGTCCTTGAAAAGTTTTTCCCCAATGCATAATTACATGACTAAAAGGCGATAGATCCTTTCAGGGTGAGACTGGGAGGATCACTCCATAGTGCATTTGCTGTCACGTTGCAAGGTCCTTTCTTATAGACTTTCAGTCTCTCCTTCAATAAGTGGGTGAGTTCTGAGTGTGAAAACTTATATAGAACCATATATGAAATGATGATTTTTGGTTTGATTGTATACATTACCTGTGAATGGAGTGTCTTCTGGATCTGCTCTTGGAAAAGGGTCAGCTGGTAAGTCTTCTAGCCATGCATAAGATATACACTCTGGCATGCCCATTTTTGACCTATTTCTCTACCATATGGCACTTATACTTAGTGTGAGCAATTGCTTTTACTAAATTTCCAAGAGCCATCCTAGCAGCCTATTAGTAACATGTATGGCTGAACCATACTGACTCCATTTTGTCGGCTCCATCTAAGGCCCATAGCCCTACCCCCTCCCCTCTCTGCATGACTGAGCTTTAGCCTACTAACAAAGAATGCACCCAAGTCAGATAAGTTCCCTATCAACTTTAACCCTTGCCTTCATTGGATATGAAACCTGGAAGAGTACCTTTTGTTGATGCAGATGGTTAATAGTCATGAGACCCTGAGGGAGGAAAAAGCCCCAGTTCCATTCTGTGTGCACATGCTTCTCACTTGGTAGTCAGATTCTATTTTTAACTTTGGCCCCTTTAAATTTCCCTTGTACCCCTTTCAGTGATGCAAGTACAGCTGTGAATGCTTCTGGTTCACCCACCTGCCCAATCCTTCCTGCCTGTATGTTAGTTACTCACAATAAACTTCATAATTGCATTTGATAGAGTTGCCCACTTCATTTCTTGGTCTTGGGGTTCTTTCTCAGTTTGGAGGATATTATACAATTTCTCTGCCACCCGACATAATATCATCGGGGTCCTTGCCAAGGTGTTATTGTATTGCAGGACTACCCCAATGCCTATTAACTCTCTCTTATCTAACTTAATATCCTGCATCCCTTTGAAAACACCTCAGGATTTCTTCCCATGTCCTCTGCCCCAGACCTTGCTGGCACATATTAGAAATTCTGCAGCCCCTTCCATGTATAATCCTTCCATTCCCTTAGAAAGCTCAGCGTCTTATCATCCACGTTATCTTGAGATCCAACCTTTGTTCTTGGTCTGGTTGACAGAAGAGAGGTAGGGTACATTCTGAGAGGTATACACTTTGTCTTGAAAGACACCTGCTTGATTTAAGTATTTTTCATAATCTTCAAACACGAAAGAAGGGCCAGGACCAGGGGGAGACAAGTAAGGTGCCTAGAGGAGCTTGGGGTCCTAGGAGACCCTGCATTTGCACAACATTGAGAGTGAGAGCCTCCTCAGAAGTTGCTGTCTACATACTTCACTTGCCTCACCCTAGTCCCAGTCATGCAGGAGGAGAAGCGCTATCTAGCCAATGTGTGTGTGTCACTTCTGCCGGCCTAGTGGTTTCAGTGGAACCTTACTGGATGAAACATCTCAAGTTCATCTGCTCAAATACCCCCGTCTCAATCTTCATAGACTCACTTGCTTCCTGTTAAGCCCTTGACTTTGGTGTAAGAGAAATGCTAGGGCTGAGAGCTCAACCTCTGTGTAGCTCTGCTATTTTGTGATTAAATCCTGAGCCAAATACTTCATTTTATTTGTCCTCCGGCTGCAAGAAATTAAGGTTTCCTTAAATATTTCCAAAAAGACTCTCTGCTTTCATTTTCTCTTGAAATGGTGATTTATCACCCACATCCTGTCATTTTCTCTCTTTAATGATTCAATGGTACTCAGCAAGAGTCACCTGATGTCATTGTCTGTAAGTACAATTTCTCTCATATTTCTCAGATGCCAGAGATGTTGTATCAACAAATACGATTCTTTCCACTTGCGTACCATCTAAGTTTACCATCAAAATATAGTTCAACAATTTTACTGCTTTAATATGCCAGGTGGTATCCATATCCCACTTACCATCAGCAGTGGAGTCCTCAGTGCCAGCTGAAGGGTGAATAATGCAGCTCTAAGATTCTACTTTCTTGTGTCCCGTCTTGGTAGAAACTATCTCAGGTCAAGTTCCCCAGAAACAGACACTAAGGTGAATGACGTCATGCAGCAGTTATCTCAGAGTGCTCTTGCGGGATACATCATTTAAGAAAGTGAAGAACTCAAGATTGGGCACAAGGAGAAATCGATAGATGCAAGTTACTACTGGTAAGGATGTAACCTTATGTAAGGCAGTTTCCTAAGGCAGAAGGTAAATACTAGTGAGAAACAGAGATACGAGCCATCCAAAACAAATATTCCCGGTAGCATCTGAGGATGACTGTGTTGGTCATGAAGAAGGGATATGGACAGACTACTCCAGTTGTCACTAGAGTATATGTCCTTTTATTAAGATGACTGCCAAATCCAGAACGGACTGCAACAAAATCACATTTTAAATAATTTTGTATTTGTTCTGGAGAAAAAGTGGGTTTATATTCAAAGGCAATAGCTGAAATGCTCTATGGATTTTGAGACAAATATATGGGCAATAGAAAAGCATGTTCAAATGTCAAGTGATACAACTTTTGGTCTAACAAGATGAGTTGGGATACAAGGTGGTTGTTATACTTGTTGTACTTTTGAGTAGATTTTGGACTTTGAACTTATTTTAAATGATCATGCCACACTGTGCTCTAACCTACTAGAATATGTGCATGAAATGTGAAGCAACAGTTCAGTGTTGGTCTTCCTCTAACATGACACATCTTTATATTATTGAATAGATAAATAAATGGATAGATAGGTAAATAGACAGATAGATCTCTAACTAATTTCTAGTTTTGCTGAAACAAATTTCTTTCAGTCTTGCACTAAGCACATAAGGCTACAGTTTTGCACTAAGCACATAAGGCTACACTTTGTTGTAGCCATAGAATGGCTACACTTCTATGAGAATAGTGGTCACAGTATTGGATAAAGTCAAAGCATCCTGTCTTGAGTTTTCCATCCCCAAATCCAAGGATTACTATCACCAATATATCAGACTGTTTTGAAAAACATAGATCATAGTTGTTGAAAATGGTGTGTTACTTTTGAATAAAAACAACAACAACAAAAAATCTTTGGTTTCCTTGATTTTTTGGAAGCCTCTTTTAACCATTCATCTATGAGAAATAATGCTTAAGTAATCCTAGTGCTAAAGTTAGAACTCTTGTCTGTGAAATCCATTCCTAACAAGATTAAAAGAAATTACATCAAATTGAATACTGATATACAGTTCTAGCATGTACAAAGGGATTAATAAGTAGAGCAAGATAGATATTTGCTGTCTAAATGATGTGGTAACTAATGGGTAGTTCCTAACAGTTATTCCAAATTGGGATGGAAACTTCTGAGGTTAAATCACAGCCCATCTTTCCAAGAACTGAGAATCGATAAAAAAGAAAATTAGAAAGAGGCATTAGATGGGGATCAAAATATCAGCTTTACTGAGAGACTGATGATTTAGGGATGCATCTTCAATCAGTGCCCAGATGCTCTTCCTGAGACTCCATCCTTGACTGGGATTCAAGTGCTGCCTAGTTTCAAGGAAGAGAGGCCTTTCTCTAGTCACATGATAGCAGGGACCTGGAACAGAACAGACCCATTCTGGAGGCAGGAAGTCCCAATGAAAGGAAGCCACAGGTCATAAGAGTTCAGCAAACATCACATTTTCTCCTTGACTAAGAGGAACTGCACGAATAAAATACTGGACTCCTGCTAGCATGACAATCAAATTAACGATTTGATTTCCTTCCAGGGAGGAAGAAAGTATACATAATTTAAAACGGCAAGATGTTACCCCAGTATTGTGTCCTCCTGGAAAAGAATACTTTGTTCATGAAAACAATAAGAGGGTAATTAAGGTTTTCATTTAAAAATGATTGTGAAAATGGAGCTGCCACTTGCATCTAATACTGAGCCATGATATCTCTGAACATTCATGCAATAATATTACAGAGGTATTCCAAAATAGATAATAAATAGCAAGTGGAAGAAAGATAAAATTTTAATATAGGAAAACTAATGATCTATGGTCATTCTAATTGCTATGCTATCTGTGACGTTTTTTACATGATTTGTATTTTTGAAAATATTTCCAAGAAAATCTTTGCTCCAAATTTAACATTAACTAAAAGTTGCAGATGCATATTTAAATACTGTCCTATTGGGAAAACAACAATTAAAAAAAAAAACTTATGGAGTGCATGATGGCAAATTATAAATATATTCTTTTTTTTAAACATCCTTATTGGAGTATAATTGCTTTACATTGTTGTGTTAGTTTCTGCTGTATAACAAAGTGAATCAGCTATACGTATACATATATCCCCATATACCCTCCCTCTTGCATCTCCCTCCCACCCTCCCTATCGAACCCTACCTAACCCAACCCTCTAGGTGTACAAAAAGCACTGAGCTGGTCTCCCTGTGCTATGCAGTTGCTTCCCACTAGCTATCTATTTTAAGTTTGGTAGGGTATATATGTCAATGCAACTCTCTTACTTCATCCCAGCTTACCCTTCCCCCTCCTTGTGTCCTCAAGTCCATTCTCTACGTCTGTGTCTTTATTCCTGTCCAGCGCCTAGGTTCTTCAAAACCTTTTTTTTTTTTAAGATTCCATATATATGTGTTAGCATAAGATATTTGTTTTTCTCTTTCTGACTTACTTCACTCTGTATGACAGTCTCTAGATCCATCCACCTCACTACAAATAACTCAATGTCATTTCTTTATATGGCTGAGTAATATTCCATTGTATATATGTGCTACATCTTCTTTATCCATTCATCTGTCGATGGACACTTAGGTTGCTTCCATGTCCTGGCTAGTGTAAATAGGGCTGCAATGAACATTGTGGTACATGATACTTTTTGAATTATGGTGTTCTCAGGGTATATGCCCAGTAGTGGGATTGCTGGGTCATATGGCAGTTCTATTTTTAGTTTTTTAAGGAACCTCCATACTGTTCTCCATAGTGGCTGTATCAATTTACATTCTCACCAACAGAGCAAGAGGGTTCCTATTTCTCCACACCCTCTCCAGCATTTATTGTTTGTAGATTTTTTGATGATGGCCATTCTGACGGGTGTGAGGTGACACCTCATTGTAGTTTTGCTTTGCATTTCTCTAATGATTAGCGATGTTGAGCATCCTTTCATGTGTTTGATGGAAATCTGTATATCTTCTTTGGAGAAATGTCTGTTTAGGTCTTCTGCCCATTTTTGGATTGGGTTGTTTGTTTTTTTTGATATTGAGCTGCATGAGCTGCTTGTATATTTTGGAGATTAGTCCTTTGTCAGTTGCTTCAATTGCAAATATCTTCCCCCTTTCTGAGGGTTGTCTTTTCTTTTTGTTTATGGTTTCCTTTGCTGTGCAAAAGCTTTTAAGTTTCATTAGGTCCCATTTGTTTATTTTTGTTTTTATCTCCATTTCTCTAGGAGGTGGGTCAAAAAGAATCTTGCTGTGATTTATATCATAGAGTGCTCTGTCTATGTTTTCCTCTAAGAGTTTTAAAGTGTCTGGCCTTACATTTAGGTCTTTAATCCATTTTGAGTTTATTTTTGTGTATGGTGTTAAAGAATGTTCTGATTTCATTCTTTTACATGTAGCTGTCCAGTTTTCCCAGCACCACTTATTGAAGAGGCTGTCTTTTCTCCATTGTATACTCTTGCCTCCTTTATCAAAGATAAGATGACCATATGTGCATGGGTTTATCTCTGGGCTTTCTATCCTGTTCCATTGATCTATATTTCTGTTTTTGTGCCAGTACCATACTGTTTTGATTACTGTAGCTTTGTAGTATAGCCTGAAGTCCAGGAGCCTGATTCCTGCAGCTCCGTTTTTCTTTCTCATGATTGCTTTGGCTATTCGTGGTCTTTTGTGTTTCCATACAAATTGTGAAACTTTTTGTTCTAGTTCTGTGAAAAATGCCAATGGTAATTTGATAAGGATTGCATTGAATCTGTAGATTGCTTTGGGTAGTATAGTCTTTTTCACAATGTTGATTCTTCCAATCCAAGAACATGGTATATCTCTCCATCTGTTTGTATCATCTTTAATTTCTTTCATCAGTGTCTTCTAGTTTTCTGCATACAGGTCTTTTGTCTCCTTAGGTAGTTTTATTCCTAGGTATTTTATTCTTTTTGTTGCAGTGGTAAATGGGAGCGTTTCCTTAATTTCTCTTTCAGATTTTTCATCATTACTGTGTAGGAATGCAAGAGATTTCTGTGCATTAATTTTGTATCCTGCTACTCTACCAAGTTCATTAATTAGCTCTAGTAATTTTCTGGTAGCATCCTTAGGATTCTCTATGTATACTATCATGTCATCTGCTAACAGTGACAATTTTACTTCTTCTTTTCCTGTTTGGATTCCTTTTATTTCTTTTTCTTCTCTGATTGCTGTGGCTAAAACTTCCAAAACTGTGTTGAATAATAGTGGTGAGAGTGAAAAACCTTGTCTTGTTCTTGATCTTAATGGAAATGGTTTCACTTTTTCACCATTGAGAAAGATGTTGGCTGTGTGTTTTTCATATATGGACGATATTATGTTGAGGTAAGTTTCCTCCATGACTACTTTCTGGAGAGTTTTTATCATAAATAGGTGTTGAATTTTGTCAAAAGCTTTTTCTGCATCTATTGAGATTATCATATTGTGTTTATCCTTCAATTTATTAATATGGTGTATCACATTGATTGATTTGCATATATTGAGGAATCCTTGCATTCCTGTGATAAACCCCACGTGATCATGTTGTATGATCCATTTAACGTGCTGATGGATTCTGTTTGCTAGTATTTTGCTGAGGAGTTTTGCATCTATGTTCATCAGTGATATTGGCCTGTAGTTTTCTTTTCTTGTGACATCTTTGTCTGGTTTTGGTATCAGGGTGATGGTGGCCTTGTAGAATGAGTTTGGGAGTGTTCTTCTCTCTGCTATATTTTGGAAGAGTTTGAGATCAATAGGTGTTAGCTCTTCTCTAAATGTTTGATAGAATTCGCCTGTGAAGCCATGTGGTCTTGGGCTTTTGTTTCTTGGAAGTTTTTAAATCACGGTTTCAATTGCAGTCCTTGTGATTGGGCTGTTTATATTTTCTATTTCTTCCTGATTCAGTCTCGTTAGGTTGTGCTTTTCTAAGAATTTGTCCATTTCTTCCAGATTGTCCATTTTTTTGTCATGTAGTTGGTTATAGTAATTCCTCATGATTCTTTGTATTTATGCAGGGTCAGTTGTTACTTCTCCTTTTTCATTTCTAATTCTGTTGATTTGAGTCTTCTCCCTTTTCTTCTTGATGAGTCTGGCTAATGGTTTATCAATTTTGTTTATCTTCTCAAAGAACCAGCTTTTAGTTTTATTCATCTTTGCTATTGTTTCCTTCATTTCTTTTCCATTTATTTCTGATCTTTCTTTCTTTCCATCTTCTAACTTTGGGGCTCTTTTGTTCTTTTTTCTCTAATTGCTTTAGGTGTAAGTTTAGGTTGTTTGAGATATTTCTTGTTTCTTGAGGTAGGATTGTATTGCTATAAATTTCCCTCTTAGAACTGCTTTTGCTGCAGCCCATAGGTTTGGGGTCATCATGTTTTCATTGTCATTTGTTTCTAAGTATTTTTTGATTCCCTCTTTGATTTCTTCAGTGATCTCCTGGTTATTTAGTAACTTATTGTTTAGCCTCCATGTGTTTTTTTTTTTTTACAGTTTTTTTTTACTGTAATTGATATCTAGTCTCATAACGTTGTGGTTGGAAAAGATACATGATATGATTTCAATTTTCTTAAGTTTACCAGGGCTTGATTTGTGACCCATGATATGATCTATCCTGGAGAATGTTCCATGGGCACTTGAGAAGAAAGTGTATTCTGTTGTTTTTGGATGGAATGTCCTATAAATATCAACTAAGCCTATCTTATTTAATGTGTCATTTAAAGCTTGTGTTTCCTTATTTACTTTCATTTTGGTTGATCTGTCCATTAGTGAAAGTGGGGCATTAATGTCCCCTACTATGATTGCGTTACTATCGATTTCCCATTTAATGGCTGTTAGCGTTTGCCTTATGTGTTGAGGTGCTCCTATGTTGGGTGCATAAATATTTACACTTGTTATATCTTCTTCTTGGATTGATCCCTTGATTATTGTGTAGTGTCCTTCTTTGTCTCTTGTAATAGTCTTTGTTTTAAAGTCTATTTTGTCTGATATGAGAATTGCTACTCCAGCTTTCTTTTGATTTCCATTTGCATGGAATATCTTTTTCCATCCCCTCACTTTCAGTCTCTACGTGTCCCTAGGTCTGAAGTGGGCCTCTTGTAGACAGCATATATACGGTTCTTGTTTTTGTATCCATTCAGCCAGTGTACGTCTTTTGGTTGGTGCATTTAATCCATTTACATTTAAGGTAATTATCAATATGTATGTTCCTATGACCATTTTCTTAATTATTTTGGGTTTGTTATTGTAGGTCTTTTCCTTCTCTTGTGTTTCCTGCCTAGAGAAGTTCCTTTAGCATTTATTGTAACGCTGGTTTGATGGTACTGAATTCTCTTAGCTTTTGCTTGTCTGTAAAGGTTTTAATTTCTCCATTGAATCTGAATGACATCCTTGCTGGGTAGAGTAAACTTGGTTGTAGGTTCTTCCCTTTCATCACTTTAAATATGTCCTGCCACTCCCTTCTGGCTTGCAAAGTTTCTGTTGAAAGGTCAGCTCTTAACCTTATGGGGATTCCCTTGTATATTATTTGTTGCTTTTCCCTTGCTGCTTTTAATATTTTTCTTCGTATTTAATTTTTTATAGTTTGATTGATATGTGTCTTGGTGTGTTTATCCTTGGATTTATCCTGTATAGGACTCTCTGCCCTTCCTGGATTTGATTGACTATTTCCTTTCCCATAATAGGGAAGTTTTCAACTATAATCTCTTCAAATATTTTCTCAGTCCCTCTTTTTTTCTATTCTTCTTCTGGGACCCCTATAATTCAAATGTTGGTATGTTTAATGTTGTCCCAGAGGTCTCTGAGACTGTCCTCACTTCTTTTCATTCTTTTTTTTTTTTTTAATTCTGCTTTATGGTAGTTATTTCCACTATTTTGTCTCCCCAGTCACTTATCCATTCTTCTGCTTCAGTTATTCTGCTATTGATTCCTTCTAGAGAATTTTTAATTTAATTTATTATGTTGTTCATTATTGTTTGCTCTTTAGTTCTTCTAAGTCCTTGTTAAATGTTTCTTGTATTTCCTCCATTCTATTTCCAAGATTTTGGATCATCTTTACTATCATTACCCTGAATTCTTTTTCAGGTAGACTGCCTCTTTCCTCTTCTTTTGTTTGGTCCAGTAGGTTTTTACCTTGCTCCTTCATCTGTTGTATATTTCTGTGTCTTCTCATTTTGCTTAACTTACTGTGTTTGAGGTCTCCTTTTTGCAGGCTGCAGGTTCATGGTTCCGTTTGTTTTTGGTGTATGCCCCCAGTGGGTAATATTGGTTCAGTGGCTTGTGTAGGCTTCCTGTTCGAGGGGACTGATGCTTGTGTTCTGGTCGATGAGGCTGGGTCTTGTTTTTCTGGTGGGTAGGACTGCATCTGGTGGTGTGTTTTGGGGTGTTTGTGGCCTTATTATGATTTTAGGCAGCCTCTCTGCTAATGGGTGGGGTTGTGTTCCTGTCTTGCTGGTTGTTTGGCATGGGGTGTCCAGCACTGTAGCTTGCTGGTTGTTGAGTGGAGCTGGGTCTTAGCATTGAGATAGAGATCTCTGGGAGATCTCTCGCCAATTGTTATTACATGGGGCTGGGAGGTCTCTGGCAGTCCAATATCCTGAACTAGGCTCTCCCACCTCAGAGGCTTAGGTCTGACACTCAGCCAGAGCACCAAGACCCTGTCAGCCACATGGCATTTCCTTGTAAACCAGAAGGAAAGATCCTTGAGGACAGAGAATGTCCTTGTTTCTCTAGTGCCTATTACAATGCCTGGTCCATTGCAGAAATTCAATGTGTAATCGGGAAGAACAAATCTGACTCCTTACTGGATCAGTTTCTTTTACTTTAACCTTTGTATTCAATTGCTTTTGCTTTGTTATACTAGCTCAAGCAGGCATGAAACCAAGGAGGACCCTATGGGGCCTTCCCAAGTACAAACCCTTCCTGTGTCCCTCATTTCCATAAATATATTCTTGACTCAGAATTGTAAGTTAGAAAATTCCATAGTTTATTGAAAAAAGTGTCAATATATTTGAATAGACATATTAGAATAAAACTATGAATCATGGTGTGAATTAGAATAAAATTGAACAATTTCAAATAATAAAATATTTATTTCAAGCTCTCTTTAAAAAATCAAATATTTCATAATAAAAATAATTTGGAAGCTGCTTTACAGATGTAGTTAAATGAGTTTTAGCCAAATTTGCAGTGGGACATAAGAAGGAAAAGATATCAACAACGACCATATGTAAAAAAGCATGCATTCCTCTTGGGGAGGTCAGGATTTCAATGTGGATTTTGGGAGAGAAGTTAGAAGAAGTATGTTAATCACTGAAGCAGAAAGATTCAAATTTACTGCCCAAAATGAAAGAGAAGGTAAATTGTGACTGTTAAGTTGAACCTAACTCAGGATATCCATCCTCTAAAAATTTTTCATCTGCAACTGTGTAGACAGTTAGTTTTTATTTATTAAACATTAGTTTAATAAATTAAAATTCCAAATGTAAAATGTAGCCGTGAAACAGGAACACTCATTCATTGCTGTTAGGAATGCAAAATGGTACAGCCACTTAGGAAGACAGTTTGGCACTTTCTTACAAAGCTAAACATATTCTTACCATATTCTCCAGCAGTATCACTCCCAGGTATTTATCCAAATGAGTTGAAAACTTATGTCTACACAAAAACCTGCACATGAATGTTTATAGCAGCTTTATTCATAATTTCCCAAAACTGAAAGCAACCAAGATGTCCTTTGGTAGATGAATGGATAAACAAACTGTGGTAAATGCTTACAGTGGAACATTATTCAGCTATAAAAAGAAATGAGCTATCAACCCATGAAAAGACATGGAAGAACCTTAAATACATATTGCCAAATGAAAGAAGTCAATCTGTAAAGGCGAGGTACTGTATGATTCTAACTATATGACATTCTGGAATAGGCAAAAACTATGGATTCGGTAGAAATATCAGTGGTTTCCAGGGATTTAGAGGAAGAAAAGAAGAGTTAAATAGGAGGAGCATGAGATTTTTAAGGCAATGAAACTATTCTGTATGATATTGTAATAATGGATACATGTCATTTTATGTTTGACAAAACCCATGGAATGCACGGCACAAAGAGTGGACCCTAAACTTTGGAGTTTAGTTAATAATAAAATATCAATATTGGCTTATCAATTGTAACAATTGTAATTGTAGCATTAGTGCTACACTAATGGAGGATGTTAGTAATAGAAAAAAATGTGTGTGGCAAAGAGAGGGTTGATGGGAAGTCTCTTTACTATCTGCCCCTTTTTTTTTTCCTGTAAACCTAAAACCACCCTAAAGAATAAAGTCTGTTAAAAAAAAAAAAATAGTAGCTGTGGACATATTCCATGACAGTTTGTTGTTTTCCTTGATCAAAGAATCAGGGATAACCTTTCACATCTTTTAGGTATATTATCTTGTTCAAACATTATTGCTGTTTATTAAATTCAAGTTTTGATCATTTCTTGCTTTCACATTTATAAGTATAAATAAAACAAGTATAGTAAGGTGTACAATTAGAAAATAATCTATTATTTGTCTCCAGCCAAAAGCTGTTAGCTGCTCTCTGTACAGATAAAGGAGGTTTCTAGAGCTGTTCTTGAGTAACTCTTCTATTTAGTAGATAAAATATGTATAATGGTCAGTCAGGAAGTTCAGCACAACTGGGTTATGAAGTGCTTTGGGGAGGGCATGGACCAGTTTACATATGGGGGCAGTGAGTGTAGTAGACATCAAGATTCCCAACGCTTTTTCTCAGAGATTCACAACTGTAAAAATCAAAGTGAAGGGAATGTGATTGCTTTCCCTAAGGCAAGTGAAAAGAAGTACAAGGAGTCCTTTGAACGAACATCCACATCATGGTCCAAAAGTATGGCAGTCTGGAATGAATCCTGGCATTCAACAAGAAAGGAGGAAGGGAGACAGTGATCTCATTTCATGATGTGCTTGATGCTGGAATTGGTCCTTTTATAACCTTGGAATTGGTTCTATGTGAGACTTGAAGAAGCTAATTAGTAAAGGTGTCATATCTGGTGCTCAAGCCAAATGGGGTATTGATTCCCATAAACTAAAAATTACATGGGGCTTGTTCTCAGTTGATTGACTCCAGCAGCTGGAAGAGAGAGTAGCTAAACAGTGGTCTTTCTTTACAGTAGCTGGATTCCCTGCCACCAACACATGCTGTCATGATCTGGTACTAAGTGTGGTTGACTGAGATATAGGCATTGACCTTGAGGGCATTCACCAATTTAGCATGAAGTTCATTTTTCATTGGGACACAAAACTGAAAAATTAATGCGTGTGGAAAAGTACTGCAAACATGGCAATATTTTTCATAGATACCATGGCATGGTCCAGAAAATGAAATTCATCTAAAACTTCAAATCGAGGTTCATTGAGAACTACTACTTAGCAAATAATATCCCCCAGCTGTCATGGGAGTAGGACCAAACGGACTGGACCCCACCCCCCTCCAGAGGCTAAGAAGCCAGAGATCTGAGCATTTAAGAGGAGGAAACTTGGGGCCTTGAAAGTGTCCTAAATGGACTGCTGAGTCCTGCAGCTGGTGAAAACTCAAGGATTGATCTGGATTGGACTGGGGCACGTTATTTACCCCCCAAAAAACACTAAAAAAAGATGACCCATCATGTGCATGAATGGAAATAGGTCCAGGGTGTATTGTTGGCACAAATTTAAGACAAAAATCCATGTATCAAACAGATTTTCTATTTATGGTCACTAATTATGCAGAATACTAAATCAGGGACACTGTTTTAAGAAGATTTTAGTTTAAAATTTCCTATTGTCTATGATTGCATCTTTCGTCAATCCATATAGAAGAAAAATATATCCTGATAGATCAAATAAACTAAATGTCTCTCCAAAATATAGACCCAGGTTAAAAAAAAAAATAGGCCTGTAAGGAAGAAAAAAGATCAAAAAGTCCTGTGTGACCTAAAGGCACCAAGGTAGAAATTAGGATGTGGAGATACATGCCTGTGAATGAAGCCTGGTACAGACACCTGTGCTGAGAAGTGCTCAGAAGAAATAAAGTTGATTAATGCAAATTTTCAATATTTCACTCTCATTCTAAGGACATTTAACTACATTTATCCACAATTATTCACAGGACTCCAAAAAATTTTAAATCCTCAACCTATCAGGTTCTCGTTAGCATGCTATTTAGAATAATCTAAATAGATACAGGATGGTACTATAAAGGGTGAAAAATAAACATCTTTATAAAACTAACTTCTCACTTGTGGCCACTCACTTTCCCACCTCTGACCTGAGGCTGCCAGCAACGTCACACTAGGTACTGATGCTGCAGGTGTTCTTGGACTTTAAACCAGGACAGTAATAGATTGGGGTGTTTGGGAAAGCAGGGATACTTACAAATCTATCTGAGTCCTGCAGATAGAATAAAACAGAGCTGTGCTTGGCTAGCTGGGAAACCTCAAGCATGGTATTAATTCTCTCTGGGTTTCAGGTTCCTTATCTATTACATGAAAGGATTGGATTGGATAATGATTTGTAAGATAACTTCCGGTTTTAGCGTTCTATGATATTTTGAATATAATCCAGGCCTTTGATTCTGCCAGGAGCCAATTTGTTTTTTAAAACTTTGAAATGTAGCCAGATTTATCATTCCTCTCTTTCCCACTCTGCTCCCAAATCATTTTGTTTTTCTTTGCGGGCTGAGCTTCTGAGGAGATACAGCATATGCACAATTTGCTTTTGGAGACAATTACTCACATTTTTCCAATAGAAATCTCATATTTCAATATTTTAAGAGTATTGAGTAGCAACATTCCAGATACTAATGGAAAGCTGACAGACTGTGGATACAGAAATTAAAAGGATTGCAAAGGAAAAGTTATTTAACCTATCCATAAAACAATTTTGTTATGTATTTAGATTCAAAGATGTCATATACTACCCCAAAATGTGAATCAGTTAGTCATGATTATTATTTAATGAACATAAATAAAGCACAAATTATGTTGAAGCCCAATGCTTACTCTAATAAAAAGGACAAAAAGCTATAACTAAAAAATAATTCAGATATTCAGATTGTGAAATTATTAATTACACATGAATTATCTTTTGGATTTTCAGTCCCAAATTATGTTTATCTAATTTTGAGCAATTGATTTTTAAAGAATTAGAGTAGGGTGTTCCTTCTGATAGATTCAGTGATTAACAGAACTAAAACTCCTCTGAGCTAGATTCAGGCAATGCAAAACATGATTCTAATCCTCAATAAGAAATTTGCTATCACTTTTGGCCTAGTTTCCATAGAGAACATGATGCAATTTCCATTAAACTCCTTCCTCAAAATACCCAGATCATCTTTGCTTCCTCCAGTTATAGGTATGTGTGTTTTACCTTGGTTTGGAAAGATTTCAAACCTTGGGCCAAGTTCAGTGGCTCATGATTTAGAGATGAATAGTTAATTAAAGCTTCATATTACTGTTTATAAAACAATTTATAAAATGCCATGAACTTATTAAACTATATACCTATGTACTGGATTGAATAGTATCCCTCCAAAATTCATGTGACCCAGAAACTCAGAACATGACCTTATGTATTTGGAAATAGCCTCTTTGCAGGTGTAATAAATTAAGATGAAGTCATACTAGGTTAGAAGGCACCCTAAAACTAATACAACTGCTGTTCTTATAAGAAGATGAGACTTTGGACTCAGAAACAGACATAGAAGGAAGACAACCGTGTGAAGACACAGGCAGTGATGCAGCTGTGAGCCACGGAATACCCAGGATTGCTGGCAACCACCAGAAGCTAGGAAAAGGCAAGAAAAGACTCTCCCCTAGAGCCTTCAGGAAGAACATGGACCTGCCAACACCTTGATTTTGAACCTGTAACCTTCAGAATTGTAAGTGGAAAATTTTCTGTTGTTTTAACCACCACAGTTTTTGGTACTTTCTAAAAGTAGCCCCAGGAAACCAATACCCCTCCCCAACTAGTAAATTAGTAAATTTCTAAATATCCAGTTAAGAATAATTTTCTGTATTTAAAAAAATGTGAACTATTCACAAAGAGAGCATATATAACAAAAGGCAAATACAAAACATATGTGAAGAAAAACTGGTATGGACAAGAAATATAAATATGAGAGAAATCACCTCCAAGATTTAAAAGAAAATAGAATATTGCCTGCATGTGGAAATTTCTCAAAGATTTCTTCTCAGTCACACCATTTTCCCTCCAGATATAACCACTTTCCTGAGTTTGATATCGATAATTTCTGTGGTATTCTTTAGTTGAGTACCTTAGTACGTGTTGCTATGCAGTATGTTTTTGTTTTGACTTCTTTTTGATATCATATAATTGAAATTCTGATATATATGCACATATATAAATATGATTTTTTTTGCATAGTTATAATATTAGTTTACATGAATGCACCCTAATTTTCTTATCTATTGTATTGTTGATGAACACTTGGTTTGTTTCCAGATTGGAGCTACTTTGAGTACTTGTGTTGAACATCCTTGTAATTATATCCTCATATATGTAGTAGCAATATGCTACTCTATACTATTATGCCTAAAGTTGAACTGTTCAGAGGGTGTTTGAAACATTAAATTATTTATCAATACTCTTGTACCAATTTTCATTCCAATAGCAGTAGATGAGTTTGCATTGCTGCACAACCTTTCAGACACTTCCTATTCCAAGTTAATTAATTTTGGCCAATCTAGTGGGTATGTAATGATATTTCCTATGATTTAATGATAATGGTTTTCATTTTTATTACTCTGATTATTAATGATAACAAGCGTATATATAATTTCATTGCCCTTTTAGATTTTTTTCCTTTATGATTTGCCTTTGCAAGATTTTTGCTCATGTTTTTCTATTGCGCTTTCTGTGTTGCCCTTAATAACACTGGAGTTATCTCCATGGTCTAAGTATCCATTCTTTGTTGGTTATATGTACAGTAACTATCCTCTCCCACAATATGAATATCACCCCATATACATTGTGATACCAAGCATCAGGGCATGAGGCCAAGGAGGTAAATGGTAGCTGAAATACACTTTGTGTTTCATTCACAGAATCATGTTCTTTATGTGGCTATAACATCCAGGGAAGCTGTTTTTTCTAATATAGAGTCCCCTTACCTTACAGCTTGTCCTTTCTCCCTTAGGTGTTTTAAGAACAAAAGTCCTTAATACTAACATAGTAAATTTTATCAGCATTTTTCTGTATGTTTAGAACTATTTATAGATAGTTTAAGATGTTCTTTCATAACTTAAGCACTCACATGACTTCTAGATTATCTAATTTTTTAAAATTTTACTTTTAGGTCTTTAATAATCTGAAACTTTATTTTAATTGGATACTCAATTTTCCCAGAGCCATTTAATGGAAAAAAATTAAAAACCAAAACTTTGGTTTCTTCATTACTCATGATGACATATTTGCTGTAGTCAAATATATGATACTTTCTATTCCCATCCATTGGTCTGTTTGCTTCTGTACCAATTCCAAACCAGCTTTATTACTATTGCTTTACAATATGTTTTGATCTTTCACAACCAGTTCTCCCAAAAGTGTTATGATCATATTTGATCCAATATATATATATGATTGATAGGTTATACAAACACACATGCACACACATATTCACAAACCAAATTGAATTTTGATTGGTATGCTATTAAATCCAAACATCAATTTGGAGAAAATTGAGATAATTCAAATTCCACTTTTTCCATTCTATGAACTTAGTATATATTTTCACTTATGTGAATGATTTTATGACCCTTTTCTTCAGAACCATGAGCTTGGAGAAGTAGGAGGAGAGGAGGGTTTACCTCTGGTTCATGCTTACTCTGAAGAGATCTATGATTTTAAAGTAAATGTGGGGAGGATTTCTTACAAGAATCCCCACCTTGATAGTCCTGGGCCTAGATAGTCCTGGATCTCTAGCTCTTAATTAGCTAAAACCAATTACAAGGTATCAGATAACGGTTTTAGGACAAAAGCAGCTGTGGTGCTCTGGTATTCTTTTTACCTCTCTGAGATCATAACTTTCTACTAAAATTATCATGGCTGTTCCCCACTCTTTTCAAATTCTTCAATCCCATTAGGGAAATTAAAGAAAATATATTGAGCGTTTATAAAAGAGAATTGATTCTAAAAAATTAGCTCACTATTACAGGAAATAGAAGTCAAGTATACATTTTATAAAGGCCTATAGTAAGCATTTATTTCAAAATGATAGCCTATGGAGGGCATGTGACATAACTGGAGGATTCATAAGAAGTTTAACTTAACTATATTAATATATTAATATTATTTTTATTTTATATTATATGTCAATAAATTAATAACTTAATGATAGAAAGCACAGGCTTCAAAAAGAAAAAGTTAATCTCTCAAAACATGGTTCAAATGTTTTGCTTTGGGCTCCTTAATTTCTTTGAAAATACTTCAAGGGTTGCTATGTGGGAATAGAGGAAGGGCAAATGAGTTTGACCAAAGGCATTCAAATTTCCCTTTAACAAGTATAATTCTCTGCCGTTTTTCTTATTAAATTGGAATTCCTCACACACATTTATTTCAAAGAACAATTTCCACAGATAAGAAATATTTGCAAACCACTGGCCTCCAAAAAGAGATGAGATTCTCAAATATGCTGACCAAACAGTGTCTCGGCTATATTGCAAGGTCTGAGCACTGTACTTCGTGAACTGTATTCAGTGAAAAATTATTTTAGTTAATTCTAAAGAAATCTAAACCACATTATATAAGATACTGTTATTCAGCAAGTATTCACTGGGTTTTGGCTAACCCACTGGGCATTGCTGATGGAAGAGTGACGAAAAAGAGACATGTTTCCTTGGGTGATGAAACTGACATTTCAATATGTGAGAGAGAAAAATATATATAACAAAATAATGGTAAATATAGGGCCTGTATACCAATTATATTATTCAAACTGATGAGTTAAGAAAATGTCCCTAAAAGTGGGATGAAATTTCTAAACTATAAATGCAGTATAACTGTATCTGGATGTACAGAAAACTGATCAGCTAATTTTTACTTTAATTTAACAAGTACATAAAATTTACTTAGAAAGTGATATAGTTAAATTTGCAATTGAATCAGAAGTTAATATTGGTGACTGGTAACGGAAGGGATTTTTCATCTCTACATTCTGTCTTTACCTTTATATTCACGCATCTTTTAAAATGCCTTTTCCTTCTTATTTTTCTACTCCTATTACCTTTGGATTGTTTATATTTTTCTCTCTATAATGACCTTAAATGTTAGGAAGAAAAAGAAAAGAAGAAGAAGAATAGATGAGAGGGTAGGGGTCAAGAACTTATCAAAATAAGCCACTCTTTTTTCTTTTCATTTTTCAATTTGCATAGCACAAGGACATCCTTTGTGAAATATAACACTTCTGTTTCCTTCAGTTTATTAGATCTTGCCTCCGGACAGCAATAAAAGTAGATGACACTGGAGAAACCCTAAAAGACTTCTCCATGGCAAAGTCAATAAACTCATTCCCAAGCTGGGAATAGCATGTCAGGACAAGCTGGCAGTGGCATCTGTTGCTGTATTGATTGTCAGGGTTTGTTCAAAAGCTCCAGCCAGTTAAATGGGTGTCTCCTTTCTCCTCATCTATCTCTATGTGTTCCCCTAAGGCTACAGTCCAGCCGAGGACACAGGAGGTCCGAAATTAAAGTAGCACCATTCTTCAATGCCCGGACATTATAAGCAAGCTTTCTTGCTATCATAACTGCTGGAATAACCAAACAGCAGTCAGTTTAGTGAGGTTTCTGTCCAGAAGGAAAAAAATATATCAGATAGTAATGCACTAAAGGGAACAGTCTTATTTCCTTTAAATTAATTTAAATTTGAGAGAGTGTTTTGCTCTTTTATTTCAATTTTTATGATGAATAAATGAGTAGAAATAGATTATTTTTCCCTTTTTACCTCTCTTACTCTTTTACCTAGCATTTTATGTCAGAGATTAAAAGTATTTTATGAAATTGTAAAAACTTTGTGTGTGTATAAAATACCACAAACACTTTACAGTATTAACAAATATATAGTGACTAAGAAAGTCATGATTAGATGTAGTAATATTGATTCCATAAATAAATATTTGAAACATAAGATGTACATACACAAATATAACCCATATAATCTGAGTTGTGGTATTTTCCCACATCAATTGCATTTTTCTATTTATAAAAACATACTTTTATATAGCATCTGGGATATTTTATCACTCAAAGTTTTAATTCTGTTACTTAAATACAACTATCTTTAGGCTAAAATTTTTTGGAAAAAAAATGGTATTGTATGTCCTATGTAAGTTTACATTTTAAATGGTATTTTAACAGTCTTACAATATGCTTTTTAAAAAGCTTTGACCACACACAAATTGTGCTATTGAACAACTTATATTTTTAAAATATATTTATTTCTTTTTTATTTATTATAAGATAAACAAGTAGTTCTTAAAGACATCAATATAAAAGTACTCTGTGATAGACCATTTAATCCTATGAGATTATCTTTTGTTCACTGTTATAATAAGTATGTTACTGATGAAACCTTTTATCATTGTATATATCCATACACACACATACACATATGTGTACATACATGTATCCATTTGCAGATGGAAACTAAGGCTCAGGAAAAATATGCAGCTAGCTGAGACGGGAAACAAAATCTCCAGACACCCAGCCTTGCATGTTATTGCACTGTTCAGGATGGACTGGTCCAGAAGGTTCTGAGGAGTATATTTGACAATTGAAATGGCTCCTTCACTCCCTTTTAAGTTGGAATTAATTCGGTGAACTTTCCTTGGCCAATTCTTTCAGATTTATAGCATTCTTCTGGTACCTAATTTGGTGAATTACTTCACTTCAACTTATATTTTTGAGCATGTAATATGCTCAAATCGATGTGTTTGGAACTATGAAATAGAAGAGTATCATTGCAAAACTCTTTTCCTGAACCATGGACTCTACCGAGAGAGAAATAAAATACAGAAACTGGTAATAACAAAGGGCCATATGCCAAACATAAAATCTACCATTTTCATTCGCTCTGAATGTAAGATTCCAGGCTTCGCATTTTGGTTTTGCTTTTGATTTTGCTAATAGCCCTTGTCATGCTGTCTAACATGTGGATTCAGCTACCTCCACTATCATAATAGTCTCTGTGCTACAAACTGACTTAAATGAGTGGGAATACTGGATATTGGAACGAATTAAGTCTGAATTTAAAGATTTGTTTCTTACTAGTTGTGTACAAGCAAAAGAAGCAAATCAAGTGCAGTCTAAATTTTTGTAGTTATAGGCATTATCCCTGAAAAAGAGAATTCCTTTCTCATGATTATTTTTCCTAAGATTTATTTTAGTTTTAAAAAATCAAACGACACAGAAAGCTTTATAATAAACAGGCAAAATCTCTTTCCTAATCCTCACCACAAACTTACCCTCTCCAGAGACCTCTTCTCATAGCTTCTACTTTTAGTTTTTTGCTGGTTGTTGTCTTTATTCTAAATATCCCAAAATCTTACATGTGACTGAGATCGTGAAGAAACAGCAGCTATCATACATTGATGATACAAATTTTAATTATTACAGAATTATTGGAAGGCAATTTGGCAATTTCAAGTGATAAACTCCTTGATTCCTTTTTTTGCATATTTATTTTACCTATTTTCATAAGAGCAAACACATGTATATATTGGCACCTTGATTATGGAAATATTTTCAATATCAAGATAAAGCTAAAAGTTATTTATAAAAATTCTTTAAAAGAGATCTAATTCAACAAAATAAGCACAAACAATGGAATAATTTATAGCCATTAGGAAAAAAAAAAAAAGAGCTTAATTGTGCCTAATGTAAAAATTTAGTAAAAACAAGGTTATAAAACAAATTAGTGTTCCACGTTTTATGAAGGATACTAGTGCATATATATACACACACATATATATGACAAATACAAATATCTATTTTCAACTTATATGTACAGAAAATATATATAATTGAAACTCTTAATAGTGACTTCTTTTAGATATGAATTACATAACAATAGAAAAAAAATGTGTAACTTTTTATATACCATGAATGATTTTAACTGCTTCAAGTATCATTTGGGATATTAAAAATAGAGTACAACATTTTAAAAAGGAAAAAGGACTTTAAGGTGGCATAGGAGATATCTCATCTAGCATGATAAACAGGGATCTCTGAAAAACAGAAGAGGAACATCCTGCCTGGAGAAGGAGTCCATCATGGAAGGCTTCGTGAAGGAGGCTGTCTGAATTGGTTTCATGGACAAAAGGTACTTATTCATGCAAATAAAGAATGTCCCGATAAGATCTGGGTTTTAAACAATGGCTCTGATTGAATGTGAAAATAAGGTTAGATTGGAGTTAGGTATTTCAGTGGTCATTTGTGGTAATAAAGTCCGAAATAAGTAATTCATTAGCCAAGATTTATGACAATGGGAATAGAAAGGACCTGTTACTCGGACCAATCACTTGAGGCATGAGAAATATGGATACTGTGTTAGTTTTCCCTTGTTACTGTAACACATGACCATGAATTCAGTGGCTTACACCACACCATTCGTTATCTCACAGTTCTGTAGGTCTGAAATTCTGGTGCAGCTTGGCTCAGATGGGTCCTCTGCTTAGTCCCACATGGCCAAAATCAAAGTGTTAGAATTCCTTTCTGGAGGTTCTGGGCTTGAATCTGCTTCCAAGCTCAGTCAGGCTGAGCTGACAGAATTTAGTTCCTTGCAGTTGTAGAAATGAAGTCCCAGTTTCCTTGACAACCATCAGCCAGGGGCTAGTCTTTGACCCTAGAGCCTCCTGCATTCCTTCCCATGCTTTCTCTGTGCCCCTTCTCTAGCCACAGAGGGTCTAGTCCTTCCTTTGCTTAGCATTTCTCCAACTTTTCCTTCCACTTCATGTTTTTGATTCCAGCCAGAGAAAGTTCTGTGCTTTTAAGAGCTCATGTGATTAGATTTTACCCATAAAATAATCCATGATTATCTCTCTATTTTAAGGTCCAAACTTTAATTACATCTGCAAAGTCTCTTTTGTAACATGATACATGTGATGTAACATGATATATTCACAAGATTCAGGCATTAAATGTAGACATTTTTGGGTGGCCATTACTCAGTCTACCACAGATGTAATGTTCTTGGAACACAGTAAATAATTTATAAATATATGATAAAGCCAATCACTTTTCACTACCTCCACTGCTACCATTCTAGTCTACATCACTATCGTCTTTTACCTAGACTAATTCAATAGCCTCTAAACTGATTTCTGTTTTCACTCTTGTCTTCCTAGCTTTCATTCTTCACAAGGCAGCAAGAAAGATTTTTCTAAAACACAAATACTAATCTCAGCTTAAAACCACCTACTAGCATCCCCCTGCAATAAGAAGAAAATCTAATCTTATTGTTATGGTGTATATGATTTGACTACTTCTGTCTAACATCATTTGGTTCTACTCCCCCTGCAGTCACTAAGTTTCAAATTATAGCTTTCTTTTTACTTCTTTTGTTTTGTTTGTTTTTGTGTTTTTGAGGAGGAATTTAAAATTCTTTATTTTTAAAAAAATTTTATTGGAGTATAGTTGATTTACAGTGTGGTGTTAGTTTCAGGTGTACAGCAAAGTGAGTCAGTTATACATATACATATATCCACTCTTTTTTAGATTCTTTTCCCATATAGGCCATTACAGAGTATTGAGTAGAGTTCCCTGTGCTACACAGTAGGTCCTTATTATTTATCTATTTTATATATAGTAGTGTGTATATGTCAATCCCAATCTCCCAATTTATCTTTTTTACTTTTTACCCCACAAATATTAAAGAATTTGAATTGATTCTTCCTTTTACCTAGAATGCTTCTCTAGCAGAACTTTCTTCATTTAGGTCTCAGTTTAAATCTTTCCTTCTCAATGAAGGCTTCCCCAGACATATTATCTAAGCAAGGGAGCTTTTGTCTCATTCCTGCTAAGTCATTCTGTGTCCTATTTTCTGCTGTGTTTCCCTCACAATACTTAACACTATCAAGAATCTCCCCACTCATCTACTTGTTTATATGTTCATTGTAGATGTCCCATAATTACAGTATAAGTTTTGAAAGAGCAAGGGCCTGGTCCATCTTGTTCACAACTTTACCACCAACATCTAAAATAGTACCTGACACAAATTAGAGGCTGGATAAATATATCTTGCATTAGTGAATAAATAGATGAATAAATTATTCTTTAAGTTCCCCTTCTCCTTTAAAGAAGAATTAAGAAACTAAAGCAACTAAGGAATTTAGGGACTGTTGTGGGTTGAATTGTGTCCTCACAAAATATACGTTCAAGTGCTAAGTCCTGGTACCTGTGAATGTGACCTTATTTGAAAATAGGGACTTTGCAGATATAATCAAGTTAATGTGAGTTCATACTGGAGTAGGGTGAGCCCTTAAGCCCATATGACTGATGTTCTTATAAGAAGAGGAGGAGATACATAGAGGTAGAGACACACAGGAGGAACATCGTGTAACAGCAGAGGCAGAGATTGGAGTGATGCATCTGTAAGCCAAGGAAGACCAAGGATTGCTGGCAACACCAGAAACTAAGAGGAAGGTACAGAAGAGATTTCATTCTAGAGCCTTCAGAGAGAGCAGGGTTCTGTCCACAGCTTAATGTAGGACTTCCAGACTCCAGAACTTTCAAAGAATAAATTTCTGTTGTATAAAGCCACCCAGTTTGTGGTATTTTGTTATGGAAGCCCTAAGAAATGAATACAAGGGCTATTCATCAAGACGCATGTTTGCAGGTCTGAAATGATTGCTTCAATTGTAATGTGTTAGCTTTTAGATACTCACAGGACCACTTGAAATACCTTAAAATGTTGACTTGTCAAAGTAGACTCATGGAAATCATAGATGTTATTCAACACTAAATTTTACTAATGATTCTCAATGGATAGAAGAAAACCCAAGAACAGATGCAACATTTCTTTCTGGAGGAGTCCTGAAACTGTCAGATTCAGGTCTCTAATGTCCTTTGCTTTCATGGATCTCCTTTGGTATCGGAATAACAGAAGGGCACTGACAATATGTCCGTGAGGCACATGCTGGCCCAGAAAACACTGTTCGAGTTCAGAGTTTCTTTGTTTTACTTTGCGTATTAATTTGCTAGGGCTGCCATAACAAAATATCAGAGACTGGGAGACTTTAAGAGTAGAAATTTATTTTCTCATAGTTTTGGAAGCTAGAAGTCCAAGATCAAGGTGTTAGCAGGTCTGGTTTCTCCACTGGCCTCTGTCCTTGGCTCCCTTCTTAGGGTCTTTCCTGTGTGTGTGCATCCCTGGTCTCTCTTCCTCTTTTTATAAGGACACCAGTCCTACTGGATTAAGACCCCACCCTTATGACCTCATTTAACCTTAATTACCTCTTTAAAGGCAATTGTTTGAATTGTTTTGAAATATAGTCAGAATGGCAGTTAGACCTTCAACATATGAATTTTGAGGAGACACAATTATATGCATCTGGATATATACAATAATAATGTATTTATATACATTAACATACACAGTTTCCATTTAATCATTTTTAAGTCTAGTAGTCTAAGTCTAGTCTAGTAGTTTCTTTCAATTATTATTTTTCAGGATTTTTTAAACAGAATTTATTTTTCAGAATGTCATTTAATTCAACCAGTATATGATTTTTTAAAATTTATTGAGGTATAATTGACATATAAAATTGTGATATACTTAAAATATATATTGTGGTGACAATTTGATATATGTATATATTGTGAAAGAATTCTCTTCATTGATTTCATTAATAAATCTATCACTTCACCTATTTCCTTTTCTTTCTTTCTCTTTTCTCTTTTCTTTCTCTTTGGTGGAAAGAGTTACTGTGTGAAGGTCTTCAATCAGAATTAAAGTCATTTACATATTTAAAAAATAGAGTTTTAGACTACTTTACTACTAATAAATCTCATAGAGTTTTAGACTACATAATTTTTAACCAAAGGTTAAAATGTTTTCAGGGTCTTATTTTTTTCAATTCTTATAATGTGGTAAGCCCCATCAGGTCAATTTGTAAAGGAAATATCTAATTTTGTGAAGGCACAGGTTGAAGTATTCACTACAGTCTCCTCAGGTTCCAAAATTTATTGTATTTCAAGGAAATGGAAGGGCAAAGAATTATCTTTATACTCAACTAATTCTAATAAAATGCTCAGTTTTTTCTATAGGTTAAACTACATGAAACTGTCACTCTCCGGACATTTTCTGATCTACCAAACCTAATCTCACATGGTTCAATGTAATAAGTAAAATTCCATTTATAAATTATAGTTCTGCCTTCCAAATACTGCATTTAGGATGTATTGTAAGTTCCATATGTACTTAACCTTGTCATCCAAATCAATGACAGAGCAATTATAATTTCAAAGCAAAGTTTTATAATTCTAATATGCTGAGGTTAAAGTCATGTGGTAAATAATATGCTATGCATTTAATGCAAGATAATACTGACTTAGGTTTTTACTGTATTCTGAAGGATAGAATATAACAGAGGAAAAAAAATGAGAAAACTGCATTTTGGGTAAATCGTAGGCTCGTCCAAAATTTTCATAGAAATAGCTTTCACTCTCTACCACTTCTTGTTATAATTTTTAGCTAGCTCACGTAACAACTGATGACATCTCAATAAAAATATCAAATATGGCATTAAAAGTGCATTAGTGTTGTGATGTTACAATATCAGTCTCTTTCTTGGGTGCACATTAGATTTTCAGGACCATATAGCTGGCAAAGAATAAGATGCTATTATGAAACAGCTATTTAAATGTGAATTGCCCCTCAAACTGCCACTGATAATAGCAGATTTAAAAGAAACTTTCTCCATTTCAGTGGGGAGACATATTTTCAACAATCTCTGGGGAGACATATTTTCAAAGAGTCACTTAAGACATAGGGCACTTTAGTTCATAAAAATTACCACACCTCCCAGAGCACATCACCCCAAGGAAGTATCCCTGAGCCTTTATATTCTCATAAACTTTATTAAACTCGCTGACTTCAAGACCTATTCAAACTTGAAACCTTACATTTAATTTCTAAACCTTAAAACAAAGTGATTTGTTTTTTCTTCCCTCACACACTTAAGCCCAGGCACAGAAATATTACTAGATATAATAACCCTGGAAAGTGCGTGAATTTTTACAGTCTCAACCTTTCACAACCTACACAATAGGTCATTGTTAAAGGTGGTCAAATTCAACTACACATTCTCAAACCTGAAGATGTGACAAAAATAATACAATAGTATTTGAATGCCTCCGATTCACTTTCCACAGGAAAGAAAAAGTAAGTATGTAAAGAACACCCTGAATATTCATTTACATTAATTCTTCATTTAAATGAAATAAATATGCTATCATTATATTTTAACCATCTTTCTTTGGAAGCACCTTTTATTTTTATTTTTATTTTATTTTTTTTACGTTTTTATTGGAGTATAGTTGCTTTACAATGGTGTGTTAGTTTCTCCTTTATAACAAAGTGAATCAGTTATACATATACATATGTCCCCATATCTCTTCCCTCTTGTGTCTCCCTCCCTCCCACCCTCCCTATCCCACTCCTATGGGTGGTCACAAAGCACCGAGCTGATCTCCCTGTTCTACGCGACTGCTTCCCACTAGCTCTCTATTTTACATTTGGTAGTGTTTATATGTGCATATATACACTATCACTCTCTCACTTTGTCCCAGCTTACCCTTCTCCCTCCCCGTGTCCTCAAGTCCATTCTCTAGTAGGTCTGCGTCTTTATTGCCATCTTGCCCCAGGTTCTTCATGACCTTTTTTTTTTTTTTTAGATTCCATATATATGTGTTAGCATACAGTATTTGTTTTTCTCTTTCTGACTTACTTCACTCTGTATGACGGACTCTAGGTCCATCCACCTCACTACAAATAACTCAATTTCGTTTCTTTTTATGGCTGAGTAATATTCCATTGCATATATGTGCCACATCTTCTTTATCCATTCATGGAAGCTCCTTTTCTATAACCATGTATAAAACCATGGGCCTCTCTCTATATACAGCCATATAGTTACCCTGATCAAAATTTGCTGCTCTTATTTAAAAGGAAGAAACAATCATGATTAATTTATTTCTTATATGAATTATTTTAATCTTAAAATTGGACCGTAATTTCTTTTTTAATTTTAAAATACCCTTCAGTGGTCACTTCAGAAGGCTGCCCAATATATGCATCCTTTCCTATGTTTGAAGAATCCCTTCTTTATTAGGCTGGGCAAGGGAGAGAATATAAGAAAATAATGTCTCTCCTATAAGTGTTCACATTCTAGATACTTGGTTTTCCAGACTTCTCTGTACTTGATATGTGTGCATGTGACTTAGGCTTCTTCAAGCAGATGCAACTTGCCTGACTTTGTGTCAGAAGCTAGTGACACAGGTGGAAGGGGCTGTTGTAGTGTCGGATTCTCAATGTCTCTCTCTCTCTATTTTTCCGTCTCCTAAAGATATCAGGTTTTCCTGGAGCAAAAGAAACATCTTAGGGTTTGCCCAAAACTACAATATAATCGAGTTCAAAGTGCAGAAGAGAAAGCATTCTTTTTTTCTGGTTAGGTTAGTTTCTCTGTTTGTGAAATGTGCAATTATAGAGACCTTACATTTCTAAAAATATGTTCGTCTGCCCTTCCTATTGTTGTTAAACGGACAGTTTAGCTGACAGGAGAAATCTATGTCCATTATTTTCCCTCAAAACTTGAGAGTATCTAGTATCCAGCATTGCTAATAACAAATCTGATTCTTGATCCTTTATAGGTGATCCTTTTGATAGGTTGTTTCTCTATGGAAGGCTTTAGAATCTTCTCTTCTGTCATCATGCTCTGAAATTTTACAAAGATATGTCTAAGTGACAGTATTTTTATTCCATTTTGTTTTGATTTCTAATGCCCTTCCAATTTAAAAATGCATGTCTTATTTCAACTATCAAAATTTTCCTCCATTTAAACTTTCTCCCTCTTCCTTATTCTTTACATTTTTGTTATATTTTGGATTGCCTATATTGATACTCCATTCTCATATTTCGCATCTCTTTTTTCTTAATATTCTGAGAGATTTTTTTTCTAAATTTTCCTTCCAGTCATTCTATTTATTATGTTACCTCAGCATTTATATTTCTGATTTCAGAACTCTTTCTTGGGTTCACATTGTCTTTTTTCAAAGTTGCCATATTTGATTTATCATCTTGAACTTTTCTGTATGCTAAATAGAGGAAGATAGATTTTGTGTTCCATGAAATATCTATTTAATTTGAACAACCTTGTCTCTATGTTTACCTTGAGGCTGAACTTTTAAACTACTAGTGTTTTTTCAAAAGTCTGGATATCCTGGCTGATTGTTCATCTATACAAATGAAGAATATTGCCCTTGGGTTGGTTTCCTTCCCTATAATACTTCTCCCCTAAAAGAGAGGGTGAACTAAAGCTTTGGGTACAGGAGGGTGAGTCAATAGACAAGCTTTATGTCAGTGTGCATAACAAGGCTCAAACCAGTAGGGGTGAGCTGTCCAGAAATATGGATTCAATGGAGGTCTTAGTTTGGAGCGCTAGCCACCATATTATGATTCCTATTCTTCCCAGAGTTTTAGTTAAATTTCTTTCTGTAACAGTTCTCAAGCTATAATGGCAAGATGAATGCTGATGATAGACAATTACTTTTCACATTTGGAGGAGATTATCACTCATATTCACTAGAATATCCTTTAATGAAGTGTCCTGATTACTTGCTATAACCCCAAAATGCTCCCAGTCTCTCCCACACTAATACTGGAGTGATTCTATGATTTTGCCAACAGAAATATCTGCATCTGTGTGGCCTTCTCTTCTGAATATTCTGGGCTGTGGTTGCCTTTTTTTTTCTGTCAGATTTAGCAATATCATCTCATTTGTCTTTTGCCTTCTAGAAATGTATCCACATGTTTGATCTTTTGATGGCCCCCTTCCTGCTCTATGTTGCAATAGTTCTTTTCAATTTTTAAGTCATTTAAATAGTCCTTGGTAAAAGAGGGAAGGTGAAAATTATGCTTAGTTTGACATATTGAATGGAAGGTAGTAAAGGTAGTTTTGTAAATCATGACAAAAGGTGAGTTTCCTAAGATAACTGGTACTTTGAAAAAGCAAGACTCCTATTGTGCAACAGAAAGCAGAGTGGGCTGTATTACAGAAGTGGAACCCTGAGCTTAGGGAACCCAAATCTTTTTTAATAGGCTACAAGAATTGTTGGCCATTACCTCAGAGGGACATACTGTCTTTCTTACATTGGACGGTAAAGAAACTTGCTCTTTGCCCCTAAGGTAGATGCTATCTCTATCTTCCAAAATTGTTCATCATGCCAACATCTTTGAACAGATGACAAAGGCACTCATGCCTCTGCTCTCAAGGTATGCAGAAACATAAAGGATAATTGAGTCCTAGGGGCATTTTGACCTAACACTTGTATAGTTTTCTATTGAAATAGGTTAGAACACAAGTACCCACAGGGACTCTCTCCCTCTCCTGCAGCAAGAGAGCCTGGACTTAAAACCAAAACAAACCCTAGCAACCTATTTGGACCCTTGACCCAGACCAAAGCTTTCATAGTTTTGTTATCATTTACTACTTCAATAGGACAAAAAGTCATGTTCAAATATAAACCCTCCAAGAAAAAAAAAGAACAAGGTTATTGCTCTAAAAGGCTTATTTACACCCTCCTATTAATGCTCCACCATCTTGAGCTTTCACTGCACCTATGAACAGTTCTCTTCAGGGAGTCCAGGGAAGTGTGAAAAGGAGAGAAAATTCCTCTAGAAACTAGACTCTTTTTTTTGCACTTTCCTTCAAGGATACATCAGTTTTGTCTTTGTATCTTGATTATCTGGACAAATGTCTTTTATCCTCTGATTTCTTAGCTTCTTAAAAACAGGAATTCTATCTATCAGAGGTGTGTCCTGAAAGACTGTTCAGAAATAATTTGTTAGAATTAATGTAAAAAAATACATCTCAAAACAATAAGTGGTCTATAATAAAAGAAAAAATTTTAAACTTGTACTGGCAATCAAATATACATTCATTTTCAATAGATATCACAAAATACAAAAAATAACGTTAAAATAGTATTTTATTCTGCCTATGTAACAATTCCTTACATTGAGATAAACACATCTTTGTTGACGTTCCATTCTTCTTTATTTAAACATACAGAAAGCAAAATTTTATGGGCATTCCATAAACTTGGATGCATCTCAGACTGCAGAAGATTGATTTTTATATTCGTGTATTGCAAATAGTAAACATACTATGCTTTGGTGAATCATATTGAAAAAATTGAAACAGAATAATAAAATCAAATATAGTTTCTTGAAAAAACATTCAATAATTCAATGATACGATGAATATTTATGCACAAAAATAACTGACAACATTCATAGTTTTGTTCTGTTTTTTTCAAAATTAAAACTAAACCAACCCACAATAGAATTATAGGATTTTAGAAAAAGAGGAAGCACTTTAGTTTGTCTAATTTAGCCACATTGCTTTGAAAATTTGGGACAAAATGATCAGAGAGGGCAATTACTCAACCATGGTTACCATACAGGGACCTAGTAAAATTAAGGCAATAACCCAGTTTCTTTTGACTCCTAATGAATTCTCTTTCCATTACACCAAGAAATCTTTTCTCATAACTAGTGAATTTAAACAGTTTTGGCTCCACTTTCAAAACAAGAAGGGTAAAGGGAAAGATTTTCAAAGTTACCAGTATTGTGAGGCCAAATAGTAAATAAGAGGAGCTATCAAAAGCAGGAACATAGGACACCATGTGCTTCTTGAAACAGTATATTAGGGTCCCAGGCAGAACCTCTGGAAAATACTGGGTTTCACAGTACACCTATTTTGCAAACAAAACATGAGAATTGTAGATAGACCTCCTTTAACTGCATTATTTATACAGACGTTTTAGTTTAAAGAGCACTTCTCTTTACTGAGATACAAACAGAAGTAGTGTTCCCCATATTAAAAATTAAGATCCTATTCAAAGAGGTGAAAGGCCTACCAACATGCCCAGAACTAGTAAATGCATCGAAATCTTGATTTCAGGTCTCCTTCTGTGTAAGATTGTGGTCCTTCCTTTGCATTATGCTTCCTCAAATGGAAAGCCCATTCTTCCAAATAAAATCACAAAAATAATAAATAAAATAATTTGTACTATGAAAACACAATCATTCTTAAAATTTGTACTATAAAAATACTTTTGAACAAATTAAATGGTAAAATAGATGCGTTTGGGCTTCCCTGGTGGCGCAGTGGTTGAGAGTCTGCCTGCCAATGCATGGGACACGGGTTCGAGCCCTGGCCTGGGAAGATCCCACATGCCGCGGAGCAACTGGACCCGTGAGCCACAACTGCTGAGCCTGCGCGTCTGGAGCCTGTGCTCCGCAACGAGAGAGGCCGCGACGGTGAGAGGCCTGCGCACCGCGATGAAGAGTGGCCCCCACTTGCCGCAACTAGAGAAAGCCCTCGCACAGAAACGAAGACCCAACACAGCCAAAAATAAATAAATAATAAATTTATAAAATAGATACGTTTTAATCTCCCTATAGGTATATATCAATAGCTATTTAAATAACTCCGATTTTACCTTATAAAAGTTATTGAACTTGCTTTTCTTTTACTATATGCCCTCTCTTATATTTGGAACGTTCTTAGGTTTTCTTCATTAAAACCTTGTTCCAATCACAAGCACAACGATCTTTACCAATGTTTTGGAATAACAAATATAGTCTGGTCAGCAAATTTCAATTGTTAAAATGAAGCCCTCATACCTGATTCCCAGTATTGACCCTGCCTTTAGTTACTGAAAGCCATGTGTCCTCCATCCCGTGTTGGTTTTGCTCTAGAGAAGCCTGTCTCCACGTGCACTGCACGTTAGCATAACCTTGAAGTTAAACAAAAAAAAAAAAAATCCATGCTAGATCCTAAAGCCTGAAAAGTCAGATCTCCGAGAATATACCTTTGAGCCTCCTCATTTGATTTTGATGCACAGCGAGGGCTGAGAACCAGGGGACAGGAGGACTGCTAGGTGCTCTCTTCAAGAGAGAAGAAATACATTACCTCTTAATTTTCTGTCTTCTTAAGCATAAAGATGTCTCCGAGGAACACAACCTTAGATTTATTCTATCAAGCGTATTACTGTAATATTGCACGATATCCAGTCGATCCAGACCAAACACACTTCTGGCTCTACAGTTCCCATTCCCATGCCCTTCATTTTTACACTACAAACTAAATTTTCACTTAACACATACATACCAACCCCTACATTCAAAATCCCACATTTGAGGACAGGAACTTTGGAGTCAATGCTGACATTCTATAAAAAGAAACTTCAATATTTCCTAAAAGAGGAATGTGTATACCACTTATATGTTTTTGATTGGTGAAGGGTAGACATTCAGTAAATAAATATTGAATAAGGGAAGAACTAAACATACTCATGAATAAAAAAAACCCCAGAAGAATATGTAAATCAATAAGGGGTCCAGACTATGACTTTAATTTGATGAAGAACATGAGATGTGGGACAGGATACAGTTCAGGAAAATGCCTTGAGAGAAGAGCTTCATTAGCAAAGCATTTATTAGATTGCACCATAAGAAATCAATGATATTTGACTATCTTGAACTACAAAAACAGGCAGTTTCATGTACAACCTAATAATTTCTTACTGATAGCTCATGAGTATCTTA
This sequence comes from Balaenoptera physalus, assembly GCF_965194825.1. Classification (NCBI taxonomy): domain Eukaryota; kingdom Metazoa; phylum Chordata; class Mammalia; order Artiodactyla; family Balaenopteridae; genus Balaenoptera; species Balaenoptera physalus. Next base: position 162,217,219 of record NC_138890.1, read on the forward strand.
TACTATTCATCATTTTCACTTATTTGATCACTGATTGTTTTTCTTAATTGTATTTATCAAAATCCTATGAAAATCCCACAAAGGAATGGAACTTAAAACACAGAGATAAAATTGTTTATTGTAAAGTTTAAAACATTTCTATATGTGCAATATTACAGTAATACACTTGATAGAATAAATCTAAGGTTGTGTTCCTCAGGGCTAAATCTCAGCTTATTCTTAATATATGGTAGTGACATGGTCTCAGGATACTTTAGTATCACATTTTTCTATGACTACATGAATTTCCCAAACTCAATAGCTGCAATAGGCCAATTACACCTTTGAATAATTAGAAAAAAAGTGGCTCTTCCTTTGGAGGACCCAGGTTTACAAGGGCAAGTGGCTTGAAGAGCAAATCCCAGGATGACTATCAGTCCCCACTTGCCTCTTGTCCAAGCGCACATGTGCAGTGAACAACCTGCACAACCATACATGAAGAACCAGGACATGGTATGAGGTATTTGTCTAAATCAGAGGTGATTTATTTTTCCTAGCTGTTATAAATTCAGTGTCTGACTATAAGGAATGAGGCAGATATGACAGGGCAAGAATATACCTAAAAACCAGTCAAAAGTGTACTAGTCATTTATTATATAAAATTATACTAAATAACATTCAGATAGTAACACAATGGATTTAGTTGAAAAAATTGCTTTTTTCATCATTATGTCCGAACATGTCTAGAAACGTGTCTCACTTTTGGTATGTGTGGTATGGCTAGGCAGAGAAGGCTTTACCTAAAATTTGGTCAATTTCAAAGAAACCCCTTTTATAACCTCTTAGGAAAAAAAATTAATTGACAATAATGAGATCCAATAATTACCCCACTTGAAGCCAATAAACTGGGCAAGTCCCTACATACAATTTAGAAGAAATAGTGAAAAAATCTAGGCAGCTATTTTTTTTTTTTTTTTTAATTTATTTACGGCTGTGTTGGGTCTTCGTTTCTGTGCGAGGGCTTTCTCTAGTTGCGGCGAGCGGGGGCCACTCTTCATCGTGGTGCGCGGGCCTCTCACTGTCGCGGCCTCTCTCGTTGCGGAGCACAGGCTCCAGACGCGCAGGCTCAGTAATTGTGGCTCACGGGCCCAGTTGCTCCGCGGCATGTGGGATCTTCCCAGATCAGGGCTCGAACCCGTGTCCCCTGCATTGGCAGGCAGATTCTCAACCACTGCGCCACCAGGGAAGCCCTAGGCAGCTATTTTTTGACCAGTGAAGACTCAACAGAAATTCTGTGATAATTGCATAAAATCTATTTTTTGAGAGAGGGGTACAGAGATTTTAGTGCCACATGCTTGAGGGCAATAGTAAATGAGTACAGTTTGTTACTCCCAAGTTATCTCCAAGAGAAGAAAAATAAACAAATAATTATATAATAAGTATGCAGGAGCTTCAGGCATAAAAAAAAGAGGGGTTGGGAAGCAGCTGAACCACCGTAAAGCAAGAGTTCACATCCATGACCTTGAATGTTGAAGGAATTCTAATTTTGGGAGTCCTAATGTGTTTTGAAAATTAATTCTTTCAATTTTATTAAAAGCAATATATCATTCAGAAGCTATAAACACTTGCCTCCTGATATCAGTGTTAATTTATTTTCTTAATGATACTTAATAGTCCAATATCTCATCCAGCTAAATGAGCTCTATAAACTGTAATGGTTTAAAAAAAGGGATTATGCTATTTAAAGAAATGCTAAATATCCAGAGGAAAAGCCACAATCCAAGAAATCCTCTGTAATTTTAATATGAGTATAATATTGTCATACACATTTATAGTAGACAAATTGATTTCTAGGGGGAAACTGCAATCTTAAATTTATGTTTAAGCCTGACAGAATGCACCTGCTCTTCTGCAAGGGAAAACAATGCAGTCCTGTGTTAATCCTGAAGGTTTTTCTATGTTTAAATTATCTTTCATTGCAAATCACAACATTTTAGGATGCTAAGTAGTAAATAGCTTTGCAATAAAAAAGTATATGTAGGGGAAAACTGATTTCAATTGCCTTTGAGTAGGGACGTCTGGTTATTAAATTTTAGGCTTTCTAGAAGGCTTACAGACCACTTATTAAAATTCTGGTAAAAAGTAACTTAAATAGTTGGACTAGCTTTGTTCTTTCCTGAAACCATTTATTAAGGGACTAACTATCAGTCTAGGAAAAGTTTTAGGAAGCTAAAAGATGGATGGCAGTTCTAATATATAGTGTTGGAAACATAATCATGCCTAAGAGATGGTTTTAAATTTTTACTAAAGCAAAACAGTTTATTTAAATATTTATATTTCTATATCAAGGTCACTAAAACAAGGAGGAAGCCCCAAATAATTACAATAACATGTAAGCTAAAAAAAATATTTATAAAACTGCATATGGAGAGAGGGAATCTGATCTCTATAGTAGCTCATGTGTTGTGTAACTGGCCTTGGTATTTTTTTTTCTTCAGAAGAAGAAAACATTTGGTTCTCATGTTAACTATTCATAAAACTTTTAAGACCTAATTTTAACTTTTCTCATAATAAAGTATCCAGGTCTGAGGCCAAATATTTATAAAATAGATATAATATGTCCTGTCCCTAAAAGAAAGAAAGCAAGATTTAGTATTGTTTTATAATTATTTGTATAGAATGATTTATGTGTATACATGTTATTGAGCTTATGTACTAGTATGTTCCTTAAATAAAATTAATAAAAGAATGAAAAATTAAAGGTTTATAGAACAAGATTTTAAATATATTCCAATATATGTTACTAAAATTGATTGAATAGAGAAATAAAACGTTATTAGACCAATAAATCATAGTGATTTTTTTTCAATGTGCCTGGCAAAGACAGTTTTAAGAGTCAGCTATATCAAACCTTCGTGGAAGAAAATATTTCATTTCTGTTGATAGAATTCCAATTCATAAGAATAAAATGCTTCAAAACTATTTTACAGAGCTTTAATATTACAGTTTATATAACTAATATCGAAATCCAATGAAAGCCCCAAATACAAACTTAAACCTTACTTATGACTAGAGATGAAAAAATCATAAACAAAAGATATTCTAAAAGTATACTGAAAGATAAATACTCCATAATCCAAAAGGATACATTCCAGAAATACAAAAATGAAGTGATATTAGAAAATCTAACCATATAATCCATCATTTCTCTAGATTTTAAATTTTTAATAGTATTTAAAAATATAATAAAAGGCATCTAAAACTTGAACATACATTTCTAATTAAAATTTTTAGAATACTATATGTAGAAAGATGCTTCATTTTTATTATAAAAGCTGAGGATATTCATAAAGATGAAACTCCAATTAATTACAAGCATTTTTAGCAATGGAACCACCACCACCAAAAAAAAAAAAAAACAAAAAACAAACTTAGAGCGAAATCCAGTTTTACAAAAATGAAACAAACAGTGCTTTTTGGAGTAATAGGAGAAAGAACACAAAGAGAATCACTACTACCACATTATCCCACTTCCCACCAAGCTATCCCTGCTCATAAGATGACCCTGAGCGGTCAACAGGTAATTCCATTCCCCACCCCTGGATGATTCAGAAATGTGGTCCCAAGTCATAAGCTCATCCAAAGAGGGTGATTCAGGAAGAAGACTATCACTGCCCTGTCACACTGTCATTTACACCAGGGGTACATGAATTTAGCTTATTGAGAGCATCTGAGTAAAGTCTCCAGAAACTAAAGACCAAACCCCAGGAAGGAGCAACTTCTTTATTCTCCTTCTGGATGTTACTGTCTGTGCCTTGCTGCCCTGAAGCCTTGTAGCCACTGTCTGAAGATAACTCGACTCACAAAACTCAGAGCTGCAGCATTAGGACAAAGCTGAAGCCATTCTCCTCCCAGTCACGCAGTTGTTTCAGCCAAGAAGACAGTTTTCGCTGGGTTTTTTTCCTTATAATCTATAGCAGGAGTCAGCAAACTTCAGAAAAGGGCCTGAGAGTAAGTACGTTAGGATCTGTGGACAATATGATGTCTGTTACTCGAGTCTGCTGTTTTATTGCAAAGGCAACCTGAGGCAATAATAAGCAGAGACATGGTTGTGCTCCGGTACACCTTTATTTACCAAAATATCTCATAAAGATACTCACTTATGTTTTCTTCTCTAACTTTTGTAGTTTTAAGATTTATATGAAGGTCTTTGAGCCATTTTGAATTAATATTGGTGTACGAAGCAAAAATGGGTATGTTCCAGCACTGTTTATTCCTTGAAAAATCTATCCTTCCTCTGCTGAATTGCCTGTGCATCTTTCTCAAAAATCCATTCACCATATATGTTAGGTCTATCTCTGGACTCTATTCTTTTCCATTGATCTATGTGTCTATCAAAACCACACTGCTCATTACTCTAACTTAAAAATAAATCTTGAAATCAGGCAGCATAAGTCTTCCAACTTAGCTTTCTCTTTCAATGGTGTTTATTCATTTTGATATGAATTTTAGGATCAGCTAGTTAATCTCTACAAAAAAGACTGTGAGGATTTTGATTGGAATTGTGTTGAATTTAGAGGTCATTTTGGAGAGAATTGACATATTCTCACTATTCAGTTTTGTGTTTCAGGATCATGGTAACCATTTATTTGGGTCTTTAAATTCTCTCAGCAGTGTTTTGCAGTTTTCAGTATACGAGTCTGACACAGCTTTTATTAGAGGTATCTCTATGTACATAATATTTTGAAACTAGTATAAATGGTATTTTTTATTTAAATTTCTGTGTGTGTGTGTGTTTGTGTGTGTGTGTGTGTATGTGTGTGAATGAGGTTGTTCAATACTGCCAGGAATATTTACTGTTTGTCCAGCTGAAATCTGACAAGATATTCTAAAGTATTTTTTTTAAGTAGCTCTATGGTCAAAAGTTAGCCAAATTGGAAGCTGCTATTGAGCTGACAGTGACTGTTTTTAGGCCTTCTTCCTCAAGCTAAAATGAAACTATGTATCCAGAGGGAAAGAAAACCATTCTGAAGCCTTCCAGGATATACTAAAACATTCCAGGGAAACACAGTTCTAAATGTAGAACATAGGAATCTTTTGATTTCCATCTTAGTTGAAGATTTTTTTCTTTGATATAAAGAGGCAAATCAAAGATAATGTAGTCAAATGGCAGGGTCTTGACATCACTCAGGTTGCAACCCAGTTCTTTGAGGAAGTAAAAACAAAAGCACTTGTCTTACAAATCCAGTCTTTACTATAACAGATATATGGCTCTAGAAATATTTTAAGCCCACATGTCCTTTTACCAATCCCAAAACATCCCTTAATCATGTCAAAAGTTTCCTGGATATTGTAAAAGATCTGGATTTAGGAAACAAAAGCCCTTCTTGGAGAAACATATCCTTTCTCAATGCCTGTGAGATGTAACCATCCTATCAGTTCTTGATCTCCTCCAGGAACACAGAGTCATCTCTTGAAATGCAAATTTCATGGAGAGACTTCATATCAGAAAAAAAAAAAAAAAGAAGCTAATTTGGAAATTAGGTGAATACAAAATTTTAAAAGTCTTTCTTACAAATATCAGTCAAAGCTTTAGCCATCTGAGTAGATAACCTTAACTTATTCTGTTCGGCAGAAACACAATTTGGATCCAGTTGGTCTTTTATAAACTAGTGGTTTATAAAACTATAACACTATATCTGCATTATACCATACCGCTCTCAGGGTTAAAATTTTTAAATGAAAACTATAATATCTCTGCATATATCTACTGACTAAAAAAATATATTCACAACCTAAATTTGAGAGTTATGATTTATTCCGTGGGTATTTTTAGGACTTCAAGCCCGGGAGGCAGAATCTCAGGTAACCATGAGAGAACTGCTTCGAGGAGGTGAGGGGGGAGCCAGGATATACAGGAGTTTTGCAACAAAGGGCAGGTAGTCTGAACATCAAAAGATTATTGTTAATTAAAGAAAACCAGATATGTCAAGTTAAGAAATTTAGCGCTTTTGTATGTATGGGAAGATGCAAGAGTCTGGGCTCACTGAAATCATTCCTTTGACATGCACATCAGTTACCTGAGGCCAGTATCCTCGTGTTTTCATATCCTGAGTTTCCTCAGGGCTCACTATGGGGAGGGCTGCAGTCTGATTGCTACTAGATGGCAGGTATTCTTTCCTTCCTGAGTTCTCTCAGGGCTCACCAGCTCACTGTCTGGTGGTGGCTGCAATCACAAATGACTGTGACATCCTTTGTTTACTGATGACTGTAACATCCTTTGTTTACTGATATGGCAGGCAATATTCCATTTATCATATCTGTATGTTTATGTATATCTATGTATGTATGTATATTATAGATGTGTGATATTTTTCCACCTCTGGAAGGTATGGCCAAAATTAATTTGTAAAGAGTGCAATTTAAGTGGCTTAAAGGCAAACAAGCATTTATATAAATCAAGTATACTCTCAGAACTATAGAAACTAACCCAAATGTTTTTTTAAGTTTACAAGATCCAGAATAATCTTTGGTAAATCAAAGCTAATTTAAGTTAAATTTCTGATTGTCTATTTCTAGTATATAGATTTTTGTATGTTGATCTTGTGTCCTGTGACCTTGCCAAACTCACTTTTTAGTTTTGGTAGCATTTTTATAGATTTCATAGAATTTTCTACATAAATAGTCAATAATGTCATCTGTGAATAAAGACTGTTTTAATTTTTATTCTACAATCTGAATTGTTTTCATATCTTTTTTTTTTTAACCTTTCTAAACTGTCTAGGAGTTTCAAGACAGTATTGAATTGATTTCCCATAATCGCTCTTATTTTCACACTTTTCAAAGTACTTCAAAAGAACACTAGATTTGGAATTTAGAATTAAGGTTTCTATTACTGGATCTGACCAGTATTAATTAGAGAATTTTAAAATGAAGAAACTAATGTTCACCTGGTCTGAAATTTCATATATTATTAGCTGGAAAATTTGAGGCAAAGAAATATATATTTGTGTACAAAGAGAGAGACTTATCGCACATATATATTGTAAAAATGTGCCTATGAAAGTATTGTATATGTGTCTCTGTGTGTGTGTATGTGTGTTAATACCCTATCTATCTATCTATCTATCTATCTATCTGGGAGTGCACAGAAAAATGTCTGCAAAGACACACTGTAAATTGCTAACAGTGTTTACTTGAAGAGACTGGACATAGGGAAAAAACTAAGATTTTACTACATGTAATTTGTAACATCTCATCTTTGACTTTATATAATGAGCTTGTAGTACTCACACACTTTAACACAGACTTTTAAAAAATAAAGGCAACAAAGTAGATAAAATATAAACCAAGATTGTAAAAGTGGCTCTATCAGGAAGGTTTTATTATAGTGTTTCTCATATTCTTCCATGTGCTTGTCTGAATTTCCTTTTTATTATTATAAACATGAATTATGTAAAGAAACATGTTGTATTCTTAAAAATGTGCCCATGAGAAAGTGCTAATACATTGAAAATACTATGAAATCTAAGCAATTTCCTCACAACAATCAGCATGAGCTGGCTGAAGAATGAGAAATTAAATTCTAGGTTATTCAAATAAAGGGCCAGAATCTATTTTCAAAACGAGAAATACTTTCTCTGGAATTCAAAGTCACAAAAATGTCATCTTAGATTCTTACCAGGATTTAATTTTAATAAAACCATTAGTCAACATTTGTTCTTAGCACTGATGTTTTTATGAAGGTTTTAGAATCATGGTATGAAAAATAACTAAGCAGAATTATCATTTGCTACTCATATATTTCAAGTAAGGTTGCTCATGTCTTCTAAATGTATAATTTAATTCTCATAATATATATGATATTTATTGTCATTTACCCCCAGTAAAATGACAAGTCAATACAAAAATAAAGGTTATACTTTTCATTATAAGGCTGTTCTTTAAATTTTTGTATTTAAATGTCAATGCATACATGCACACACATTTGCACACACACACACATACACACATTCATTTTTTTTTTTTTTAATAAATTTATTTATTTATTTTAGCTGTGTTGGGTCTTCATTTCTGTGCGAGGGCTTTCTCTAGTTGCGGCAAGCGGGGGTCACTCTTCGTCGCGGTGTGCGGGCCTCTCTTGTTGCGGAGCACAGGCTCCAGACGCACAGGCTCAGTAGCTGTGGCTCACGGGCCCAGTTGCTCCCCGGCACGTGGGATCTTCCCAGACCAGGGCTCGAACCCGTGTCCCCTGCACCGGCAGGCAGATTCTCAACCACTGCGCCACCAGGGAAGCCCCATTTTTTTTTAACATCTTTATTGGAGTATAATTGCTTTATAATGGTGTGTTAGTTTCTGCTGTATAACAAAGTGAATCAGCTATACATATACATATATCCCCATATCTCTTCCCTCTTGCATCTCCCTCCCGCCCTCCCTATCCCACCCCTTTAGGTGGACACAAAACACCGAGCAGATCTCCCTGTGCTGTGCAGCTGCTTCCCACTAGCTATCTATTTTACATTTGGTAGTGTATATATGTCCATGCCACTCTCTCACTTTGTCCCAGCTTACCCTTCCCCATCCCCGTGCCCTCAAGTCCATTCTCTACGTCTGCACCTTTATTCCTGTCCTGCCCCTATGTTCTTCAGAACTTTTTTATTTTTTTAGATTCCATATATATGTGTTAGCACATAGTATTTGTTTTTCTCTTTCTGACTTACTTCACTCTGTATGACAGTCTCTAGGTCCATCCACCTCACTACAAATAACTCAGTTTCATTTCTTTTTATGGCTGAGCAATATTCCATTGCATATATGTGCCACATCTTCTTTATCCATGTATCAGTCGATGGATACTTAGGTTGCTTCCATGTCCTGGCTATTGTAAATAGAGCTGCAATGAACTTTGTGGTACATGACTCTTTTTGAATTATGGTTTTTTCAAGGTATATGCCCAGTAGTGGGATTGCTGGGTCATATGGTAGTTCAATTTTTAGTTTTTTAAGGAACCTCCATACTGTTCTCCATAGTGGCTGTATCAATTTACATTCCCACCAACAGAGCAAGAGGGTTCCCATTTCTCCACACACTTTCCAACATTTATTGTTTGTAGATTTTTTGATGACGACCATTCTGACTGCTGTGAGGTGATACCTAATTGTAGTTTTGCTTTGCATTTCTCTAATGATTAGTGATGTTGAGCATCCTTTCATGTGTTTGTTGGCAATCTGTATATCTTCTTTGGAGAAATATCTGTTTAGGTCTTCTGCTCATTTTTGGATTGGGTTGTTTGTTCTTTTCATATTGAGCTGCATGCACTCCTTGTATATTTGGAGATTAGTCCTTTGTCAGTTGCTTCATTTGCAAATATTTTCTCCCATTCTGAGAGTTGTCTTTTCACCTTGTTTATGGTTTTCTTTGCTGTGCAAAAGCTTTTAAGTTTCATTAGGTCCCATTTGTTCATTTTTGTTTTTATTTCCATTTCTCTAGGAGGTGGGTCAAAAAGGATCTTGCTGTGATTTATGTCATAGAGTGTTCTGCCTATGTTTTCCTCTAAGAGGTTTATAGTGTCTGGCCTTACATTTAGGTCTTCAATCCATTTTGAGTTTATTTTTGTGTATGGTGTTAGGGGGTGTTCTACTTTCATTCTTTTACATGTAGGTGTCCAGTTTTCCCAGCACCACTTATTGAAGATGGTGTCTTTTCTCCATTGTATACTCTTGCCTCCATTATCAAAGATAAGGTAACCATATGTGCATGGGTTTATCTCTGGGCTTTCTATCCTGTTCCATTGATCTATATTTCTGTTTTTGTGCCAGTACCATACTGTTTTGATTACTGTAGGTCTGTAGTATAGTCTGAAGTCCAGGATCCTGATTCCTCCCGCTCCGTTTTTCTTTCTCACGATTGCTTTGGCTATTCAGGGTCTTTTGTGTTTCCATACAAATTGTGAAATTTTTAGTTCTCGTTGTGTGAAAAATGCCAGTGGTAGTTTGATAGGGATTGCATTGAATCTGTAGATTGCTTTGGGCAATATAGTCATTTTCACAGTATTGATTCTTCCAATCCAAGAACATGGAATATCTCTCTATCTGTTTGTATTTTCTTTAATTTCTTTCATCAGTGTCTTATAGTTTTCTGCATACAGGTTTTTTGTCTCTTTAGGTAGGTTTATTCCTAGGTATTTTATTCTTTTTGTTGCAATGGTAAATGAGAGTGTTTCCTTAATTTCTCTTTCAGATTTTTCGTCATTAGTGTATAGGAATGCAAGAGATTCTGTGCATTAAGTTTGTATCCTACTACTCTACCAAATTCATTGATTAGCTCTAGTAGTTTTCTTGTAGCATCTTTAGGATTCTCTATGTATAGTATCATGTCATCTACAAACAGTGACAGATTTACTTCTCCTTTTCTGATTTGGATTCCTTTCATTTCTTTTTCTTCTCTGATTCCTGTGGCTAAATCTTCCAAAACTATGTTGAATAATAGTGGTCAGAGTGGGCAACCTTGTCTTGTTTAAAACTTGTTTAGAACAATCAAAATTGTCCTCAGGCAGTAATAACGCAAACTGACATGTTATCTATTTTTGCACATCTTATCAATGCTCTAAAACCCTTAGCAATGTCACTCTTTCAGTGCTATATCTTTAAACTACACATTTCTCAAACTTGATGTTTAGTAGTATTGTTTTCTAATGTTTCAAATGACATAGGACCAACTCAAGGAAGGCATTGTTTCTGAGTCATTCTGTATCCTGTTCTTGGCATCCCAGGCTAACATCTCTTCTATACTATGCACCCTTGACATTGGTTCTTGTGCATTTAATTTTTAAATTAAAAATATTGGAGGTGAAGAATAATGTGAAAGGCAAGTTAAAACTGTGAATCTCTTTAATAAAAAAGCCCAGGGTATCTGGGCTAGTTGCTGGTGTGGTAGGTCTTATTTATGAAGTCCTCAGGAATTATGGCTCCTTCCAGCCACCACATCACCATTTCCAAGATTGGCTCATTTTCTGAGGATCTAGTTTGGCTGCTTCTGCAATCCAAACAGCCAAAGTTGAGAAAAGAATGATGAAAGAACGGGGCAAAACGTTTCCTAAACTGCCATGTAACATTTCCTCTCCCCACCCACTAGCCATAGTTCAGTCACATGACCGCATCTAGATGCAAGGAAGATTGAGAAATATAACTTTAAGTTTTATTGTTTATCTGCTTAGCTAAAAAATTCTATTAAAATGAAATGAGGGGAGAATTAGTGTTAAGGGAAATTATCAACCTGCCTCATTGACCCACTTTTATTTCCAGGACTTAAAATGTTAGGTCAACCTAATTATTTAGTGATTCAGCCTGACCTATTTCATGGTGTCTCATTTATTTCAGTTTGATGGGGACTGACATGTGTGGTTGCCTCTGTACCAGACCTTTTAAGGATTTATTATTACATTATTATTGTTGTTTTTGTTGTTGTTAAGCTTCTTGAATCTCATCCCCATTCCGTTGAGTCAGAATTTCTTGGGATGGGGCCTCATTTTGCATTTTTAATGGTAACAAAAATGATTCTTAGGGGGCTTGCCTGGCACTTGTGCATATAATAAACACTGATCTAGACTCCACATAGTTAGGCCTGGCTTGATGAAAAAAATATTACCACAAACATATCACAGTTGTAAAGAAAATAAAATCTCACATTACCAACTTTGCATCAGTAAATGACTACTTTGTGCCAAAATGTATTTCCTAAGCTCCCTTGTTTTATTCTGTCTCTATGGGCTTCTCACTCTCTTACTTTCAAATCAAAACCTGAACACAAGGAATTTTGTTATGTCCATGTGAATTACTTCTCCAAGGACATCACTTGCTAAGATTTCTCTTTAGTTAGCAAGTGATCCAGGGTTGGCCTCACTCCAAGTTATTGCAGGTACTGGTTCAAACACAGAGAAGCACTGACATCTGATCTATCCTGGGGACCCTAAAATTCTATCGGAAAGGATGATTGCAATTATGTCAAGGTGGAGAACATTTTGAGGACTCTCTCCTCGAAGTCCACTATATCATGGATGTAGATGTTTTAATTTGGGAGCTCCCAACACAAGGAAATATCATTAGATGAAAGTCAACTGTTTATTTTAAAGTGAGACTGAGTCCTGCTGAGTAGACCTAATTCATCTCCTCCCAAAATTCAGGCAAAAAGAAATGGTTTCTGGAAGATGGACTAGATTTTCACTAAGATATTCACCATGAATAATTCGATCTGAAGACAAATAAATGTACATGAAGGGCATATACCCTCTGCTATGCTACTACCATGAGTCAAAATAAGGAATTTAGTATACTTTTATGTGGTCTTTTATATTGAGCTGGATTACATTGTTCTTCTCATGTCCAAGTGAGAAACAGCTGTAGTTTATGCAAAATTGGTATTAAATTTTACCAACCTACTTCTCCTACTGAGTTATACTAACTCCTTGATTGAGAAAGCTGTAGGAATAAAGAAAAAGTTTGAAAATACTTGTCTTAAATAAGTCAAGGAAGACATTTTCTTCATTTTATTTATATCCCATGCTGGGGTTTACTTAAAATCTTTTGTGGTCCTCCTGTTGTTTTATAATTTTCAGAAAAAAAAGCAGCAGGGAATCATCTTCAGACTTTATTTCTGTTTATTTGAATTTTTTAAAAGGTTTTCTTCAGTGAATTGCTTCAGGGCCCAAATACTTAGCTAAGTAACAAACTATTAAAAATACATATTTTTAAATAATGATTTTTAATAGCAATAATAAGGAAGAGATCACTTTTATTTAAATTGATAACCAAACTCTTCATTGATATTCTATCCTCTACCCAATACAATACATTTTTTCTTCTATATCTAATTTTTCCATGTCCTACTTTCAGATTTTCCTTCTTCCATGCCACACCCATCTCTGATTTAAAAAAAAAATGGACTATTTAAAACAAAGAAGTTTTAATAATGTAGCAAGAGACTGTAGGTAAGGCATTAAACTTGAATATTTACAAAATGGATTGGGCAATCCAGAAGGATTCAGATAATTGGGAAAAAAAATAAGGTCTGAGATCCAGTACATTTGAGAAACACAGTATACTATGTTCTATTATTGGAGACCATCAGTGAGCATTGGATAGTGAGGAGAGGTGATATATATTTCCTGGTAATTCAGTATCCAGACTTCCACTTTGGTCTGCTTTGGTCCATACAACTTCTTTAGCAGTTACTGCCCATGTAAATCCAGGCAAATTGTTTGACCTAAGTCTAAATATCTTTAGCCCTCAAATGGGGATAATAATAATAATATTTACCACAGAAGTCTGTTGCAAATATCATATGCAGATTTTTATCATAGTGACCTGACCCAGAGCAAGCTCTCAATAATGTTAGTTATTATTTATTATATTAAAAGCACTGAGAAGTCTCCCAGTTTTAAAAAAAGTCTTTGTTTAACCTAATATTTTCCAAATTTACAAATAACAATGCCCCTCCTTTTTTCATAGTGCATTTACTATTAACTTTGGAGTATATAGATTAACTTAACTCCTGAATATTTGGGGAAGTCATTTACTATAATCTGACAAATACATTTCTCTAAAAGAAAATAATTTCAATCCCTTGACTCTTAGCAGTTCCAGAGGATTTATATATTTTTCTCCTCTAAATACCATGTATCAGAGGTATGTTGTTGTCAGAAGAAAAAATCCCATTTATATCTTTTAATCTATATTTGACATTTGAGCATCCACACTATCTAGACAGCAGTATATGCAAACTTGATTGAATACCACATATTTTTCTCTTTCTTTTTTTAAACCAGATATTACATAGTTGAGTTATGAGTTTTTACTAATGAAGCCTGAGTCTTCAGAAATACATATTTTCTTATCTGAGAAAAACAATCAGTCCTTAGTTAATCCTAGTATAGTTCCTAAAATGTTAACTTAAACCATGTAAAGGTCATTTCTCATTGCCACAAAATTTATACATGCAAATTCTTGACAAGAGCAGAATTAGATATTTCTCTAAGTTACAGCAACCGAGTGGATCACCATACTGCATCTGTTCTAATATATATAAATTTACCTTATTCTGCTTAACGTACTCTCAGAGCATAAAAGATATTTCTCAGAAATGTTGAAGAAGGAAGAAAATAACTTTGTAGCCACAGAGGCCAAAATTGACAGAATGATAAAATGGTACATGCAATATTTTATTCCTTTCCAACAAAATTAGCATTAGAATATTTGCATACTTTCTAGTATTTATTATGCAAAGCTGTATGTATGAAGATACAAATATGGATTGCATATACATATATATAATACACATACAGATGTGTGAATACACAGATTTATGCATGTATATACATGCAAATACATGTAAGTATATATATGATATATATATAAATATATGTATATATGTATATAATTATATTTTCTTTACACAAGTTTGTGTCCCTCATTAAAGCACTGTCACAACCATTTTCTCACTGTTTTGAAATTTACAAAACCAACATTTTAAAGATACAGTATATTTCCTCATATAATTTATATACACCCTATCCCTAGGGATCTAGATTATATTTAGTGTGTAACATATATATATATATATATATATATATATATATATATATATATATCACAATGGTGAACATCTCAGTGTAAAAATGTTTATTGTAGTTTGTATTCTCAGTAAGTTTCCTGAAACAGAAATTATCATCTAAAATTACTTATCAAAAGGAAGTTAAATTTCATAATTCATTTGATGAGCAATTACTTTCAAGCAATGATAAAATTATACCTTGATTATCATGGAGAAAGTAACTTTTGTCATCTTTATAAATAATGAGTAAAATACCTATTATTAATCATTTAAGAGTTTAAAGAAAAAAACTGTCATTATCCCTTTGATTTTCATTTTCTGCTGCCACTACCGTTGAATACTTTTGCAAGTTTATTGGTAGTGTTTCTTTTGCAAATTTTTGTTTATGTCCTTTGTCTTTTTTGGAACGTGGAGGAAATTTTAGCTTTTCTTTCTCATTTCTATGAGCTCTTGTTCACATAAAAATTTGGAGTCATGGTAATTGCATATATTTACCCAGCTATTATATTGTCTTGTTTAAACATGACGCGATGGTGTGGCAATTCTATCGTTCCTTTGTTTTACCTTTAATCGAGTTTTTACTGCCTTTTACTATTGTCTTCTTTTATTCAGTCTTACCATCTACCTCATATAGCATCCCTAATATGTTCCTACTTAACGGTATAAATGAATCCTGATGATCAATAGCGCAAAGTTGTCCCAGAATAGAGGATAATGCAAATCCCAGTTTAGGCAAGCCTAAATTTTGCACTAAGATACCCCAAACACCTAAATAAAAAGTTACTCTTTGCATTCTGATTTCAGCAATTGGTTTCTAAATGAGAGCCCAAAACCCCTTGTCTGGGCACAAAATGTAAATTGCAGAGAAATTAATCTCAGATTTAGAAAAAGTTATGGATTCAGTATCTGTTATAAAATATCTTAACTCCAAACCTCTATCCCGAGTCTCCTTTATCTGAGTCACATGTGATTCATGCTGACTAAAGGGCAGGTCTTAGGATGACCAGCAAAAACATTGTATCTTGAACAACCAATTTCCCATTGTCGTATCTGAATACTGAGAGCAAACCAAACCAATTAACCTAATAGAAATGACCTCAGCCTTTCATGTCTTTATTTTTTTTAATATTTGTATAGAAGGAGGCTTATTTATTTAGCTCTTCAACGGATTTTTAAAGCCTTTATTGTATTTCACTCCATTTGGTTAGTGCCCCTGTGGATGTACTCTCTATCCATTTTTACCCTACATTCTGTTCCAAGAAGTTGTACTTTGGAATTGCATCCCCTGGGCCACAACACTCCCAGGTTCCAGTTGAGTTTGGCAAATGGGAAGCACCAGCAGCAAATCAGAAGCAGGTGGAGAGAGAAAGTGGGGTACTTCTCTGATGGGTTCCTTCCACAGTGGGCCATGATTTGCCAGAGACTGTGCCCCTTTACTGCTGGCTGCAGCTGCTCTTCTACAACTTCAGTCCTGATCAAGGAGAGAACCACTTCTTCCCTTGACTTCTTCCCCTGCCTTCTTTAGGCTTCCAGGTGATGTACATTAGTAGATAGTAGATAGAAGATTTCCTGCTGCTGCTGGCCCTGGGATGCTGACTTATGATGTTTCCCATTAATCATTCAAACAACCTTTGATGGTTCCCATTAATCCTGTCCAATCCGTTGCAAATATCCTTTCATTAAATTCTCTTCAATAACACTTTAGAGGTGCCACCTGTTTTCTCTCTGGCTTCTGATACAATACAGTGTATTCTGATATAAAACAGCCTATTTTGATATAATACAGAATTATATCAGAATACACTGATACATCTAATGTTAGATGTATCTAATTTTAGTTTTAAGTGCTTGAATTTATTGTCAAGGATGAAAAAGTGTATCTATTGAATACCCCTAAAAAGAAGTAAATCTAGCAAGGTTTTATGTTCATCTAACCTTCTTCCCATCATTTTTTTTTATTATTGATGTCATCTGGCGTTATCTATTATTATGTTATATTATAATATATAATATTATGTATGGTTATTATATATCACATATTCTTATTAACTTTAAAGTTATTTTACTAAGTAATTTGAGAATTGTGTATAATATTTCAACTCAATTGACATTTGTAAATGATAGTTATTATTTAGGTCAAACAAGATATTTATTGTGACTTCCCTGAAGCATTATTTCCTCATTCTTGAGTTTCTACTTTCGTTTGCACACTTGATAGATTTCAGTCATATTTTTGAGGGGTAGGATATATGAATGGTATGTGGTATAAACCTTTATAAACCAGAAAAAAAAACCCAAAAACATTCGCTTGCTTCCTTATGTGATCTTCATAGCTTTCTATACAATACTTGTATCAAAGATTTTTCTTCTCAAATTGCTCTAGATATTGTGCCCTAGTTCTAATATGTTAGTGTTATGACAGAAAAAAATATGAGATCATTTTTATTTGTTTTCATAAGAATGATATTCTACTTGAATTATTTTAAAATTGAAAATATAATATACAAAAATTTTTACCAGAATATGTTTAACAAAAGTCAGGTTTTGCTTCTTTTGACTAGTAACATATGGTAGGCCATTTGATACTGACCAGTTTAATCTATAATTAAAATTTTATCTCAAAAATTTTATGATTAAATATATATTTGAAATTATTGCTTCTATTCTCTTATACGTGTTCTCACTCTTTCTCAAAACTTATCTTCTGATTTCCTGTGTTTATCCTACTTCTGTAGCATCACTTAATCTATTGTACTCTTTAACAATACAAATGTAATATACAATACTACCTTATTATGGTTTACTTATGCTACTACATTATTTCATATAGTATTTTCATCTCAGTCTGAAAATCTGTCTTACGTTATAAAATTATATGTTAATATTTTTTTCATGGAGTCGACTTTTCCAGTTTTTGAAATCTCAAAAGTCAGTGATTTCTAAAGTATACTTCCCAAAATAACCTTTTTCAAAACTGTTCTGTGTTTATATTTACTATCTCTCATGCTTTGTAATATTATTTAGTCCTATATGGCCTGTTTCCATTTACTTAATTGGAACCAACTCATTCTCTTCTACAACCTCTAGTTTCTGAAGGTGGATACTTTTCACAGCCAGAGTTCTAGCTAGTCATGTGTGGTCTTTCTGATGTAAAACAATAGATTCAATGGAGGATGCTTTTATCTAATCTTGGAAGACTATTTTTACATGTCAAAAGTTACTTACCTCAGGAAAAAGTATGTTTGGATCAGAATGAATGTCTCCAGAAGAGTCAAGGGGCACCAACCACAATGGCCTTATTTGACTGGCTGACACGGCAAAAAAAAAAAAAAAGAAGTTATGCTTTTACTTTTCTCCTTTTGATGTCTGGCATTAACTGTGTTCTCAAATTCTTAAACTCTGTCTATATTTGTCTCTAGAGTATGTTTCTCTTTAGATTTTTTCCAGATTTATTGAGATATAACTGACATTTAACATTGTGCAAGTTTAAGATGATGATTCAATGTGATGATTTGATACTGTGTGTATTGAAAAATGATCACCAGAGTGGGGTTAGCTAACACCACCATAACCTCACATAATTACCATTTCTTTTCTTTTTTTTTTTTTTTTTTGGTGAGAAAATTCATGATCTACTCTCTTAACAACTTTCAAGTGTATAGGATAGTATTGTTAACTAGAGTCACTCTGCTGTACATTCCATCCCCAGAACTTACTCATCCCATAACTGGTAGTCTGTACCCTTTACAGATATGTCCTCATTTCCCTGACTCACAGCCCCTACTAACCACCATTCTACTCCCTGTTTCTATGAGTTTGGCTTTTTTAGATTCTACATATAAAGGATATCACACAGTATTTCTCTTTTAGATTGTGTTTTAAAAATATGTTTAAAAAATTGTTCAAAGACAAGGAAGAAGATGTTGCTCATGGTGTCTGATGAGTAGTGGTGAGTACTTCCTTGAGTCATTTTATGTCACAGTAATGTTGAAGGATAAAATAAATATAGAAAATTGTTTATTAGACAGGTGTCCACAGTAATCAAATTTTCAGCAAATAATTTACATTTGTGTAGCTGAATAACACAGAGATTCATCTGTTTAAAGTGGAAAGTTGTACAGAAAAATAATGAGTTAATGTTGGAAAGGTATAGGGCCAACATATGGCAAGTTATGAGTCCAGTTTAGGGAGGTTGGACTTTATTTTTCCAGGAGAAAATATTTTTGTTTTTTCTTCCCTTGGAATTATCAAGATGTAATTATCAAGATACAGGGGGTTGAAAATGAAGCAACCAGATGCATGGAGAAAAGTCAGAAGAATGGACAATATGGGGCTGCATAGAAAGGAAGTGACATTGGTTGAAACTGGGAAAATATAATCTGTAAATTGATGAGAAATTACAATAGCATACCATTCTGATAGAAGGTTTATGTTCTTCTCTGATGTTTTTTTCAAAGAATTTGAAAGCTTACATTTCTCTTGTGGCATTTAGTTTAAGTATTAATTGTTCTATTTGGGTTCAAATTATCACTTTATAAGAAAATAAGCTCCCCGTGAAGCAAGACTATATCTGAATCATCCTTATATCTTATAAATGTAACAATATGACATAAAACTCTCTAAAAATGTGATAGATTTATACAATTTTAGAAATGGAATTAGGAGTTTCTAATCCCTTTCTACTAAGATTAAAAAATTGAAACTTGGAGACTGCTAATGTCTTATTCAAGGTCACAGAACAAAAATAGTTACTGAGCTGGAGTTTGATATCAAGTTTTCTAATTCCTAGGAGAAATCAATTTCCATTATAGCATGCTGGATAATTAACTGAGAGAATAATAAAGAAATTGACAAATAAAATCAAAAAATGTTGAGTAAAATTATAAATTATAAAACATTTTCTAAAGTCTTGATGTTTGACTAAAACAAATAAGCTTATAAACTAATTGTAACATTAAAATAGCTTCAAATATTACAGCTATGGGAGATCCCAATTCACGTTAATGCAAATTCATTTATAGGTAAAAACTTACCTATGGTGAAAAATAATTCCACAATTAAAGATGGGAAAATGTCCAAGTTGAAAATCCAGTAGGCAGAATTATCTAAGAAAAAATACCACTGCTGTTTTCACATTTATCCATTTATTTTTTTTAAATGGCATATAATATAGACCATTATAGGGGAAAATAGAAATATTAGAAATATATATATTAGTTGCCTTCCTGTGATATTACTCATTTAAAAAAAAAGGTTTTCTTAGGACTTATCCATTCAATAAACATAATTCTATAATATGATTTGAATATCAAGTTATATTTCATCATTTTAAAATCTCCTTCAAACTTAGTAATTAATGCCAATATTGTTTAATGTTTGGTTTAATGTTCATTTTTAAAGCCACATTTTTATAGTAAAAGTGTAAATGCTATAAATCAACAAATGCATTTGTGAGGTCACAGTTATTATATCTGACTTATTTATGAGGAATGATACAGAGGGATGGTGCCAGGAATCTAAATACCATATTTTAAAGTCCAAGAACATTTAACAGTTCCTGTAACCCCCTAAAGGATATAAATACTTTAAAATGGTCAAGTTAGGTGGAAATATTAATCCCATGGAGCTGCAGACAGAAAGATTTGAATATGTGTGCCATAGCTTTCTTATTAAATATACTCATAAAGTGGATATTTTACCACATTGTAATTTTATATGTCAATTACCCATGTCTACATTTTAATTGCAAAGCAGTTTTGAAGGCTATATATTTTAAAACAATTTTGAATAGAGAATAAGAATTATAACTAGACATAGTAAAATCAACCTGCTATTTCTCAAACGGGAAGATAGGAGGATGCCAATTGCTGCCCCAAACTCATTCTCCTTAAGGAATTACTTGTCTCCCTTTTCACTCTTTCTTCTCCTGAAAGCCAGAACGTGGAAAAGAGAAAAACCCTAGGGCATGAAAGAGCAGCAAGAGAGAAGGAGCCTGGGTTACTGAATGATCATGTCGAATATAGCTGCCTACCCACCCTGGGCCACTGATCTGTTTTGAACTATTACATAAGAGAAAACTAACCGTCTACATTATTTGAGATTCTACATGGTGGTCTTCCTATTACTGTAGCTTGGTGTCTACACTAAGTAATACAAACAACACATAAAATTGAAAATGTCGGCAAGTTTGGCAAAGAGAGTATGGGATAACTGACATCATAAAAGACTTAAAATATATCTATTACCTTGTGAGCAGGTAATAGATCATAAATATCCAGACCATGTTTATTAAACACCAGTCATATGTTTCAAGTCGGTTAGCAAACATTTGGTCCTGTCCAGAACATCCTTAAGACATTTGGTCTGCACCACAAGGTCCTTGAGATTTGGACCTGTCCAAAATCACTTGGCATAGACCTAATATACTCACAAACATTTTAGATAGGACCAAATCTCAAAGGCCTTTTGGCACGGACCAAAGTCCTATGGACCAAATGTCTTAACAGATGTTTTGGAGAGGACCAAAGTGTCCTGCAAGGTTCACATCAAGTCATCCATTTTAAGACTTCTTCACAAGTAAGAATACTCAAGTTGAATATACTTAAACTGAGCAAAACAAAAATTTTATTCTCATGATGATGGATTTCACTGCTGCAAAATTCAAGGCAGACCCAAATGTGAACGCCATTAAAAGCTACATAATAGCAAGGTAAGTGACTAAGTGAAATTCATTATTTCTTCCCTGAGCTACAGTAACAAGTGATGGGAGAGAAAAGGTCAAACTTTCATAATGAGTATAGTCAGAGCAAACTTTTCAGAAAAAATTTTGAATCATTTGCAAATCCCTAGTTTTATATTAATGTGACAGGCAAAAATATGCACCATAAAAGTGTAATAATGTATTCATTAGTCTTTTTTATTAGTTTGAACATATATTTTGAGAAACTATATGTAATCTTATTGCCTATAAATTAAGATGCACTCTGCTTAAAAGCCATTCTTTTGCAGAAAATTTATTATAATAAAATTAGAAAAGCATGAAAACAATTCAACATGTGCTCCCACAAGGCTAACAGGTTCTAACTAATCCATTTAGTTAAACAATTAGTTTCAGTTTGTAAAAAACATAGTGGTTAATCAATTTTTGGCCAATGTGTCATTTTAGACATGCAAAGATACATTAATAGTGCCATAAAACATGCATAACTAACATCTCCATGGAATGCTTTATGATCTTCTAATTTGCATAAGGTATAAACAGAATGTATGAGGAGAATGGATATAATAAATGTTAGCTCTGGAGGACTGAGGTTACCTAAAGTACAGCGAATAAAAAATGGTTTGTTTCATATCCAAGTTTCAACTCTTCTCACTTGGGTTATTAATTATATTGTAAGCCATTAAAAAAAATAAAATGAGGATGTTAAGGAACGCATGCTCATAAAGTAGAAAGCTAAGTAAGGTATGGTAACACGTGTTTTCTGTTCATTATATGAATATTTTTTGAATGTTTATTATGTGAATATTACATAGGACAACGGATATATGTAGTGTGCATAAAATTGGATGGAAATTGCTTAAGTAGTGATATACTTGAGCTGGGGCAGCCCAGAGGATCATTACAAGGTGTCATTGTCCCAGCGTTTCTGCTCAGTAAAAGCTCTGGTTTCACCCTTCACAGGGGTTATCATCTTATCCTTGCTACCAAAGAATTAGCACAACAAAACATTTCCACTCAACAGCTTGGCAGGCACCTAAAATGTGTGTAAGGGAGAGACAGAAAGCTGTCAATCCAAAAAAAATAAGAGAGATATAAGCTACTTCCAAGTTTTAAGTCTTTAGAAGTAGGCTATTGAGACACTTTGGAGAATTTCCTTGGGAATTTTTGTTTGAAGACCCAGTATTTATAGTAGATATTGAACAACTGCAAAAAAAGATATAAAAATTGCTGTGAGTGCCTTAATAAGAGTGTCTGTACGCTCCTCATCGGTATGTTAGATGTTTTATCTAGACTGGGAGCCATAGCTGGTTGCTTTTATGGTTTGTGCACTCTGTGTTTTGATAAACAAAAGAAATATGGTTCAAATGAGAGGTAGACCAAAAAGCAAAAAGCGGTTTCTAAGCAATGGCACAAAAATCACAGAGTTCTTAGCTTTGGAGGATTGAGAGGAGAGAGTTTGAAAGTGTCCCCTGAGGTATTGAAACATAAAAGCAGGCAGAGCTTTATCAGGCATCTAACAAGTCACTGCCGGGATGGAGATTTCATGGTGCCTAGTCAGTTCAGACAAAAAAGGCACACAATAGCTCTTGCTTCATGGAATAACAATGGAGCAGGATACAAAAAGATTAGCAAAACTTGAACTATCAAAATATAAGAATTAAAGAGGAAGAGGAATCAAATCATACCAAAAATGGTGGAAGTCTGAAATTTCTTTGTTAGTGAACCCTTAAAATGATCTGTAGACAAAAAAGAGCATCATGGAAAGTTCTACCCACTGAATGAAAGAACCTAGAATCTAGAAAATGCAAGCCAGATAAACAGTATCTTCTATGCAGTGGTTCTTAAAGTGTGGTTCCCAGGAGGAACACTAACATTAGCATCTCTGGGAACTAGTTAGAAATGCAAATCTCAGCTGAACTCAGCACCTGCTAAGTCAGAAACTGGGGGTACGGCCCAGTAATCTGCATTTTAATAAGGCTTACAGGTAATTCTGATGCACACAAAAATTTAAGGCCCATTGCTCTATGGAATACTGCCTTACTCTTTCTGGGTTTGCAGCAAATTAGAATGCACAAATTATTTCCTTTCAGTGCTTTGTTAAAGGCTTTTTGTTCTCATTAAAATGCAATGCTTATCTAATAAAATAAAATAAAAATTCAGATTGAAATGAAATGGATATAATATGATTTCCAGTAACTTCCATAATTTCCCAGAAACAATGAAATTCTTTAATGAACCTAGGGACCCCCATCATGAGATTATTGACACTTTGGCCTCATGGTGATGACTTGGAGAAATACTGGCCAGTTTAGGACTTATTTAACAAACACCGTGGATCTTAACCTACTAAAGCTGATCTAGTACTGTCCCTGCTGAAAAACCAACCTACCAGTCACAGAGACCAGAGCTGAGTCCCCATTATGATGGGGCCATATTTCAAGGAGAACAATCAGCCAGTTGGTGGCCAGTTGGGAGGCAACACTGTGTAAGGATAGGATGCCATTCTTCAGGATAGAACATGTGCACTCAGAGACCTCTGTATGGCATTATCTCCCCACTAGTAAGAATTCAAGAGTCCACAAACCAATGGGTAAATGTAGGAGTGGCCACTTAGTGTCTCTACGCACTTAGCATTGCTGGGGGAATTTGTGTTTACCATTCATGCAATGCTTGGATCCTGTCACTGAATGGGACAGAGAGACACAGCAAAAGTCCCATTTATTAAAATCTATAGCTGCCACATGGGCATTTAAATCTCCTTATGTTCAGGGAACAGCAGGCAAGAATGGAGTTGCTATCTTGCCAGCGCTAACAGATCCTGAACATTGGGAGGAGAATGTACATGATGGAGGCAGAGAGGAAAACGTTTAGAACCAGGTGACTTGCTTGGCGCTGCTTTGAACACCCTTGTCTAATTGCGACTGTAAATGACAGGTACAATGACCACAGCCTCAGGAGGATATGGTGATCAGGGTTGAGATTCCTCATGGATGAGGTTGTAGGTGAGACCATGAAGACAGAAGACATTAAGGAAGTGTGAAAAGACATGAGACATAAGACAAAGAGGCTTAAGGAAATAACAGAGAAGGCACACATAGTAAAATTGGAAAGAAATAAATCTAGGACAATATTTCATACATAATGAAAGCTTATAACAAATTGATAAATTCCTAAATAAATCAAAAGTGATTCAAGAAGAAATAGAAAATAAGAATCCATCTAAAAGCATTAAAGACATAGAAATATTAAACAATTAAAAAACTATAAGATTCAATTCAACAGATATGTTCTATGAAACATTCACAGAAATGTTAGCATTTAATTTATGTGCACACTATTTTCAGATATAGAAAAAGAAAGTGTCTCTATTTCTTTAATTCATTTAATGAAGCATTCAAACCAAAGATGGTATGAGAAAATTTCAGCCAATTTCACTTATGAGCAAAGATGTTATTCATTAATAAAATAAGAGTAAATTAAATTCAGCACTTTATTTTTAATAGGGTTTTTTTAATGTTTTTTTAATAGCAGGAATGCAAAGATATTTTACTATAGTAAAACATTAATATAATATATAATATTAATCAGTTAAAAGAGAAATACAAAAATAAAAATAAATCAGATATGATAATAAAGAATATGATAAAATCAAATACACATACATAATTTTAAACTTTGAGAAAAATAGGAATATGAGGAAATTTTTTAATTTGAAAAGGGGTATATATCAAACACATACGTCAAAAAATTCTGTGAAACTTAAAAATAAAAAAAACAAGAATGACTATCATCATCATTACTCTTCATAATCTTATGAAAGTTTGAGGCAGTGCAATAAGAAAAGATAAATAGATAAAAGCATAAAGGTTTGAAACAAAGAAACAAAATTATAAATATCTGTAATTATTATTTTTGTCAACACAGAAATTAAAGAGGTTCTATAGACTATTAAAAGTAAATAAATTTAGAAAGTTTACCTGATATAGATCAATATACAAAGTCAGTAACATTACTATACACAGCCAAAAACATATTGATAATGTAATTAAAAATGTAATATCAATCAGAGTAAAAACAAAAGCCATAAGCTTCTTGAATTTAGTCTAACAACAACAATAATAACAACAACAAAAAACCTTTACAGAAAAAAAAATAGTTATTGTCTTAGTCCGTTTGGGCTGTTGTAACAAAATACCATTGACTGGGTGGCTTATAAACAACAGTTTATTTCTCACAGTTCTGGAGGCTGGAAGTCTGAGATCAGGGTGCCAGCGTGGTTGAATGAGAGCCCACTTCCATGCTGCAGACTTGTCCTTGTATTCTTATGTGGCAGATGGGGCTAGGGAGCTGTATGGGACCTGTTATAAGAGCACTAATCCCATTCAGGAGGGCTCCCTCAGGTCTAATCACCCCAAAGGCCCTACCTCCTAAAACTATCATCTTTAGTAGGTTAAGATTTTAACCTATTTTGGAAAGACACAAACACTGAGATCATAGCAGCTGTCAAAAATCATAAAATATCATATGATATCACAAAATATCATATGATATCACAAAATATCATATGATATATGTAGAATCTAAAAAAATGATACAAATGAACTTATTTACAAAACAGAAATAGACTCACAGACGTAGAAAACAAACTTATGGTTACCAAAGGAGAAGGGGGTGGGGGAAGGACAAATTAGGAGTTTGGGATTAACAGATACACACTCTACTATATATAAAATAGATAAACAACAAAGGCTTACTATATAACACAAGGAACTATATTAAATATCTTGTAAAAACCTATAATGGAAAAGAACCTGAAAAAGAATATATATTTTATATGTATATATATATGAATGATTTGCTGTACATCTGAAACTAACACAGCATTGTAAATCAACTATACTTCAATTAAAAAAATAGAAAATCAAAAAACAACAAAAAAACACGAAAGAAAACCCACATGGAGAACAATTTTTTTTTTAGGCTTATGAAGATGATAGCTCTTGGTCATATGAACTACAAATGCAATACAGTATTTAAAATTCCTAAAGGTTCTTTACAAAATTTAGCCGAATGATCCTAAAATATACAAGTATGAGTAAATGTGGAAAGAATAACCAAGGAAAACTTAAGATTAATAAGGAAGGATTTTCCTTACCAGTTAATAAGATTTACTATAGTCAAGAATTATATATTATTATAAGAGTAATCATAAAGCACAGAGTCAAGAATCAGAAACTATGCAAATTTTGTATATGATGATTTGACATCATTACCAAAATAGACATTGGTACTATTAGTGCTGTGGCAAATTTTTTTAAAGATAAAATTATACGCATCTCTAATGCCATATGTATTAATATCAATTTCAAATCATTTAAAGACACCGGAAATAAAAGGATAAAGAGGACGCTGAAAAACTTTTAGAAGATAATATAGAAGAATGTCCTTATAATATTAGGAAAAATGATTGCTAAATTTGACCACATTAAAATTTGAAATTTTTGACTATTTTAAGACATCATAGGACTTCCCTGGTGGCTCAGTGGTTAAGAATCTGCCTACCAATTGACACAGGTTCAAGCCCTGGTCCGGGAAGATCCCACATGCCGCGGAGCAACTAAGCCCCTGTGCCACAACTACTGAGCCCGTGTGCCGCAACTACTGAGCCCACGTGCCGCAACTACTGAGCCCGTGTGCTGCAACTACCAAAGCCCACATGCCTAGAGCCCGTTCTCTGCAACAAGAGAAGCCACCGCAATGAGAAGACTGCAAACCGCAAGGAAGAGTAGCCCCCACTTCCTGCAACCAGAGAAAGCCCATGAGCAGCAACGAAGACCCAACACAGCCAAAAAAAAGACATCACAAACTCATTTAAAAGTTAAGGTATAATTTTAGAATATTCCAGTGCACGTACTTATAAATATTATTAGTCACAATATATAATAAACCACAACAAATTAATAAGAAAAGATAAATGATCCAATAAGGAATTGGAAAAAGTATATGAATAGGCAATTCAAATCACGAGAAACCAATATGGGTGATTAACATAGAAAATATGCTAATTTTCAATAGTAATCAGCAAAAGGCAAATTAAAAGAACTGTGGTAGGTAGAATAATGACCCCCTAAGATACAAAGGCCCTGATCCCTAGAAACACTTGGCGTTACATGGCAAAAAGGACTTAAGCAGATGTGATTAAGGGTATAGGCTTCACCATAGGTTTAGTAGCCTGGATTATCTAGGTGAGCTCAACCTGTTCAAATGAGCCCTCGAAGCAGAGAACTTCTCTAGCTGGAATGAGAGAAATAAGGCATAGGAAGAAGTCTAAGAAATTCCAAGGTGATGGGACTGGGCCCACTGTTGCTGGAAGGGAGCCACATGGGGAGAATGAGAAGGAAGGCAGGCAGCCTCTCAGAGCAAACCTGGTCCTTGGCCCACAGCCAGTAAGGAAAGAGTGACCTGAATTTGGCCAATAACCTGATTGAGTTTGGAAGCGGAATCATCCAAAGACTCTAGAAAAAAACACAGACCTGTAAACACCTCAATTTTTCCCTTGTGAGATTCTAAACACAGAACCAGCTGAGACACAGTATTCCTAGACTTCTGATCTACAGAACTGTGACATAATAAATGGTTGTTATTTTAAGCCACTAGATTTGTGGTAATTTGTTATGGTAGCAATAAAAATCTAATACAGGACCAATGAAGTATTTCCGACCCATAAGCATGGCCAAGATTATACCAAGTCTTGATGAAGATGTGAGAAACAGGAATATATACACAACTAGTGTGTTGGTAGGAGGGTAAGTTGATATGGTGATCTCATAGAAAGCAATTAGTCTCTATCTAGTTAGATTGAACATATGCCTATCTTTGGACCCACAGATTCTACTCCTAGGTATCTGTCCTAGAGATGAGTGCTCATGGAGACATGTATTAGAATGCTTTTTTATTTTGTAATAATTTTAAAGGTTAAAAAATGGACAAAAACCTAATGATTACTCATTAAAATGTAATGACAGAGCAAATGGTTTATTCATTTAATGGAATGCTAGGCAACAGTTGTGACTGTTTCACATCTCATATAATAATAATAATTATAAGAAGATAAAAATATTTAACAGGCTTCTTACTCCATAGAAGGCAGTATTCTAGGTACCTAACATATATTAACTCTTTGAGTCTTCACAGCTATTTGATGTAGGAGCAACAGTTATCCTAATTAAAAGATGAGAATACCAGACTAGTGGAGATCATCAACAAAGAGGACTCCAGGTTTGACCGTTTATATTATAGTTTATGTGAGCGATGTCCCATAGATATGAGAGTATGTAAGATGTGGCGCGCTATGTGGAGGTCTTGAAGGTAAATACGGTTTATCAATATTAGAACTTGGACTCCATCCCAAGCAGTGTGACTCCAGGATTCATGCTCTTAACTACCACACTACAACTGTTTTCAATACCCAGTTATTAAGCCCCTACTACTATATTCCAGGCACTGTGTGAATACCTAACAACATCACAGATAGTGGATCAATAAGGACTTCGTCATGTTGAAATATACAGTCTAGGGATGGGGGTGGGAATAAATATGCTGTCATAGCATAATGTGATGAAGTTCAGAAAGGGATGCACTGGGTATAATGGCAACACATGGTAGGGGACCCCAATTTAGGCTCAGGTAGAGGGACTGAAGAAGGCCTAAAACAAAAGACATTGACAACAGTTTCAATAAAAAGGTAGGTTCACAGTAGATGAAGAAATGCACAGGAAGTGCCCATTCTCAGAGAGAGAAAGAGAGAGAACCATGAAGGTGTTCCTTATAGAATGCTTTATATACATCCAATGCCTTCATTAAAATAAAAAAGGCCCATCAGATCCTTGCCTACAGATGTCACAGTGAATGGCACAGAATGTTAAAAGGAGATACGTGACATTCAAACATTCAGTCTCAAAGTTGGCCATTACTGAGGCTCTTCTTTTATTATTAGAAGTGTTTTAAACCAAACCTCATTGCTTTATCCACCACTAGAATTGAAATAATGTGTGAGTGTGGAGGTGAGGGGTGGTAATTTCACAAAGAAACAAAGGTCTCTGTCTCCTGATTCACAGGAAAGAGAGCCTATGTAGAGGAAAATGTGTCATGTGTGGTAAGTACTCTGAGGGGTCATCTAAGCCCACTCCCACATATACGCCTCAGCAAAATTACAGAGGAATATAGGCAATCATCAATATCACTCATGAAAAATTAAGGTCCCAAATATTAAACCTATTTAATAGGTTTAAATGCCAAAAGACTACTGAACATGATTTTGGCCTTTTAGAAGAAAACTGTGTTGTTCTAAAAATAATAATAAATAAAAGATCTGAAATTGTTTCACAAGAAACACAGGAGAAAAGTAGAAGCAAAATTTCACATTTTTTAATTCTGGGAAATTAATTTTTTATTGCCTAAGATAGGTATTAACGTTTAACAACATTCCAAAAATAATTATGCAAAATTATATCACGGCATATATTTGTTTCAGGGGGAATTTTGTTTGTTTGTTTTAATAATGGATGTTGGAAAAAGACAATCTATAGCTTTAGGGCTGTGATTTTCTTCCATTGCCTAGCAACATGTACAAATATAGATCGGTAGAAGCAAAAATAGTGACCTTTCTTTTGTGCTTGCCTCTAACATGTATAAAGAATCTTTGATTATTTTAGTATTACTCATAAATTTGGAGGGCACTCTGGACACAGACGTTGTATTGTCTTGTTTTTCAGTGTATACTTTACATGAGCCAATGGCCTGCTGTATCTCAGGAAAAAAAATTGAAAAACAAAAACAACACCAAAAATGTAGTAACATCCTTAATTATTATTTTAGTAATATTTCTGATTTTAAGAATGTGGTTATTACACTATGCAATGTGAGAGGCTCATCTATCATATGCATTCTTAAGAAAAAAAATGTTAGTAATGTTCTATTATGCTATGAGACTGTGTTAGTAAAGAGCTTTCCCAGAAGAATGAAGTATCACAGAGAAGTCTTGGTTACAAGACAATCTGAAAATTAGTTCTCCACCTGAGAAAGTCAGCTGCTATTTTATACACAGGTCGTAGTAAAGAGGATTAACCCCTATGGGAACCATTTAGCACTCTCTGGCAAAGTTAGACACATACAACCTACAACTTAGCAAATGCAGCCCTCAGTACGTAACCCAGAGGCACACTCATGCAAGTGTACAAGGAAATCTATAGCAAAAGTTTTGTAGCTGCTGTATTAGTGTTCTATTTTTGGGTAACAAGTTACCACAAACTTAGTGGCTTAAGTTAGTACAAATTGATTATCATGCAGTGTCCATGAGTCAGGAGCTAGGTCCTTTGCTCAGGGTCTCCCAAGGCTCAAATCCATGTCAACCAGGGCTGGAATCTCATCTGAGGCTGGAGATCCTCTTCCAAGCTTATTTAGATTGATGGCAGGAAGTAGTTCCTTGTGACTGTAAGCCTGGACCTCAGTTCCTAGAGGTTGCCCCTCTCCATAGGCAGTTCACACCATGGGCACTTGCTTATTTAAGGCCAGCACAAGTATATTTTTCATGTTTTGAATCTCTTCCTTTAGGTAAAGTCTGGCCCCTCTTAAGGGCTCACAGATTAGGTCAAGCCCGCCTAACACGATCTCCCATTTGATTAACTCAAAGTCAATTGATTTTCAACCTTAAGTTCATTTCCAAACCTCTTCAGCTTTGGCTTAGAATGTTACCTAATTATCGGAGTGAAATCTATCATATGCACAGTCTTGCCCACAATCACTAGTAGGGAATTATGCACGGTGTATACACCAGAGGTTAGACATCTTGGGGGTCATCTCAGATTTCTGCCTACCACACAGCTTTATTAAAAATAGAAAAAATATATGAGATCAACATGAGAGTTAATTATAAATTATGTTAGTATCAAACTATGGAATAGTATTCAATAGTGAAAATGAATAAAATAAAGCTACTTTTGTCAACATGGATGGATCCCATAAAATAAAATGATTGAAAACAGAAAGATGTAGAGAAAAAAAAGGGGAAAAAACACATGGCAATAAACTATATAAAGTTTAATTTCAGTAAAACTATGTAGTATATTGTTGGGAATATACACAGGGGCATGATAATCTCCAAATTCAGTTTAATAGTCACCTCTGGGAGGAAGGACGGGGCTAAGATCTAAAAGGGTACATAGAGGTCTCAACCCATAACTGTGGCATTTTTCGTTTTAAAATAGGTGGTGGGTACATTGAGGTTTATTATAGTATTTTTATTCATATTTACTCCTTAAATATATTTTTCAATAAATATTAAAAATATAGAATTAGCCAAGGAAACCTTTCATGATCTATATCCATAACACTCAGGCAGAATCAGTGGCTTCTCTCTGGGTGATCTTGAAACAGTGGTGTTTAATTCTTGTTATCTATTGAATCCTTTCTCTAAACAAACTGAAAATAGAATTTGAAAGTATAAACTGTTAAAAAACACCATCTGCTCTGACTGAACCAGTGGAAAGAGGATGTGGGAGAGAGGACAGAGAGGGTGAAGACCTCAGACTTCCATTCTTTTGCCCCTTCCACAAAGAGCATCTGAGTGTGCGATTCACAATCCACAGAATGCAAACCACTGCTCCATAACTTTATATATCACTTTACATATGTCTCCATTATGACATTAACCATCCTGAGAATTAGTTCCCATATGTCTGTCTGCCCTGCTGGACTTTGAACATTGTTCCGCCTCTACAACTAGTTTTTTTTTCTTTCTTTATTTTTTGGCCATACTTGGTATCAATTAATGTTTCTTAAATGTGTTACTGATAGCTTCTGGGTGAAATTCATATTCAAGACACACAAAACACCTTGAATAGTTCAATAGGAAAAGAAGTAATACCTTTTATTAATTTAACATTCTTAGCGCTTTTTAGCCATGGTTGGGTGGGGTGGAGAGTGCGATGCAAGAACTCCAAATGATGTTTGAAGGGAGGACTTTAGAAAGTCTTGCCCATTAGAATGGTTATTTAAGTGAACATATGTCCTACAAAACTCCATCTCATAACACTTTATAGCCCACTTTTAGTGTCGTAGTTTCTCACCTGAATCCTTCCTCTCTTCAATTCAGCTCCTTCATTTTAATGGTATTGGGTCACCTTCTCTGTTCCTCCCAGGATTTGATGCCATCTACTTCATCACCCTTCTCCCTTTCCAATTTTTAACTATACTGATTTAAAACATCTGCTTATATTTAACTACCATCTAAAAAATGAAGAAATGAAAGTGGTATATTCAGATAAGAGACCCTTAAGTTAAATGGCTTGAAGAACACACTCTACCATTATGATGACTTCAGCATGGTAGACCCAAGAGCAACCTCTGGGGAGATATCAAAATTTAGGGAGTGAAATTTTAAAATATTGGAAAAACAACACATATCTTAAAATTCACACAGGAAAGTACACTTTCACATGAATCAATAAGAAAGGGTATGTGTATCTTGTCAACATTATGGGATACTAAAAGCAATCAGTAAAGATGAGGACTGGGAAAAGATATTCCTTACTTCAAAATGCTGACTTAGTTGCTCCTTCAACCCTGCTCGCATTGCAATTTGTTCATCCCTTTATCATAGCATTTACAATGTTGTATTTTAAATATTAGGTTTTTCCCTGAGCTCATGTCTCTCCAGACACTCTATACTAGCATTGTTCTTCCAGCTTGTGACTTAGTTCTGGATCATGAAATGAGAGCAACAGTCAGATCAAATGTCTCTTGTCCATGGACTGTGCCATGATGTGGTTCTGGAAAGCTCTCTTCACCCATGTGACCAAGACCAAGGGGCATATCCCAAAGGATGCTCAGACTCTGATTAAATCACCCACCTGCCCTGACTGTTCCTGGAGTACCTGGGGCTAGAACAGCTTCATGTCTGCTGTCAGCAAAACAGATTCCAAAATCATTTCCTTTCCTTTCTTTCTCCTCTTTCCTTTACGAGCTTTGCTAAGGTTATTGTAAGTCAGGGTATAAATATCAGAAATAATACTTGGAAGCTAAAATTGCAGAAACAGTTTTGAAGTAATCAGAAAATATTAATAATATAGAGGCAAGCACTGTGCCAAAACTTTACGTACAGCACGCTGTGTAACACTTGAAACAACACTATCAAGTTGATACTCTTGTCCTGATTTTTATGGGAAATAAAAACAGACCCCAACAACTTATGTCCTTGATGTTACAGAAAATAAAAAATCCCGGAGACACTATTTGGAAGAAGAAACTATGACTTTAAAATTCCAAAAAGCATGTACTTTTCCACTCTATGACTTGTCATCTTCTCCCAACAATAGATGTTTACAGAGAAATATACTTGTCTACTCTTACCTTTTTCCCAGTTGCCCTTATTAGGTGGTCTCACAGGAGATCTCTTGAATTCTCAAAACTCTAATCAGCTGTTTCACAACCTCTGTGCGGGCAGCTCAATCATGATATTGACAAATTACTCTTGAGTTATATTCAGTTTATCAAAGCTGAATGACAGAAAGAGGTCCATGGTATCTTTCCAATTTTGACATCAATTTACTCTTTAGGTACGGGTTCCTGAGAAACATTTTGATCCTTTGGGAGGCAAAATCACTTATACTCCCAATCCAATGATATTAGGTCTTTGTTGTTTTGGTTCCTTCTAATTATCCTTTGTTGGTTCCTTTACCCATTCTGAAAGTTTGAAAATTCTGACACCTGAAAAGCCCATCTTTACTTTTGGTCTATTTCATGAAGGCAGTAAAGATACAGAGTCAGGAACCTCTGGAGTCAGGATCTTTGTTCAACTGGATCTACCAGTTACTTTCTGTGTGACTTTGAGCAAGTTATTTAACTTCTCTATGACTCAACTTCCTCATCTGTAAAATGGGGTTGTGGAAACATACCTACCTCTTCATATTAATAAGAATGAAACTGATTAATCATTTACAATACTTAGAGGAGTGCCTGACACATAGTCAACACCAATCCTTGTTACTGCATTAGCTCTCTTTAACAGCAGACTCCATGCTCCTCTTTTTTCCAAAAACATGTTTCTGTTGGACATCACATTCTCAGCTTGTTTTTATGTTTCAATCATTTTCCTCCTATTATTGGCAGATTTTTGTCATTCCTCATTTCTCTGTGATATGCCTTTCATTTTTATATCCTTTGAGAAAGAATAGTCACAATTTCAAACCACTGAATACACAGAAGAAATGAGAACTATAATTTCCACCTCAAGAAGAGAGGTGTCATTCTCTAATACATGTCTTTTAACAGATCTCAAATAATCAACTTTGCTTGCTTTGCCTGGGTTCTTACTTTCTGTCCAAACTAGTATTGCTAGAAAGGGAAGGCAGACAATTAAAAGGTGTTTATCTCACCTTGTAGCCTCCTTATGACCCCAAGAGTTTCACATCGTTACCTGAACCCAGCTGTCTTTATATTCTAATGGCAAAAGGTTTTACCTGGTCTGCAACAGTGCTTGAAAGTGAGTTTCAAATTAATCTCAAGTATAAAGTTCAAGTATTTGTTTGGTTGTTATCTTCTTGGTTTCTTTGGACTCACCAAAGAAATATAATACCATATATTAATGTTACCATACTCTGAGGTATGCAGAGATCATTTTTAAAATTCTTATGCATTCACAGAATTTTAAATACCCAGAAGCTAACTCAATCTTTTATGACCTATAATTATCAAAAAGACAGTTATACCAAACATATTTATCCCACACAAAAAAAGAGAGTGTAAACACTATGAATTTATAGTAATTGACATCTTAGGGAAATCAAAACTGTCAAGAAGCTCAACTTATGATTTAACATGCAATATATAATTAGAACTACTGGGTTTTGTTTTTCTTTTCTTAAAAGGAAGATACCCCTATAACTCAGAATCAAA
Organism: Balaenoptera physalus; assembly: GCF_965194825.1. Classification (NCBI taxonomy): domain Eukaryota; kingdom Metazoa; phylum Chordata; class Mammalia; order Artiodactyla; family Balaenopteridae; genus Balaenoptera; species Balaenoptera physalus. Next base: position 162,252,482 of record NC_138890.1, read on the forward strand.
ACATGTTGCTATTTTTGAATGTCAGTAAATCACATATGTGGTTATTCTGGGTTTTTTCATAATACACAGTGGGTTAAATATCACATATTATCAATGGAAAATAAACATTGAGATTTCTCATCACTTAGTTTCTTCAGAGTTTACTCTACCTTCATATATTATAGTGTTAATAGTAGCACATTTATATACTATAATCATTGCAAGAAAAGCCATCAAAAATAACATGTTTTATTGTCTTGGTACATTCAGGCTGCTATAACAAAAATACCACAGACTGGCTTACAAACAACAGGTATTTATTTCCCACAGTTCTAGAGGCTGCGAAGACCAAGATCAAGACACTGGCAGGTTCAGTGAGGGCTAATTCACTGGTTCATAGATGATTGTCTTCTCATTGTGTCTCCACATGGTGGAAGGGACAGGGGAGCTCCCTGGGGCCTCCTTTATAAGGGCACTAATCCTGTTGATGAGGGCTAATTACCTCCCAAAAACCCCAGCTCCAAATTCTATCACATTGGGGATTAGGATTTCAATATATGAATTTAGGAGGTATACAAACATTCCGTCCATATCATATATCAACAACAACAACAAAATGTCTAAAACACATGCATTACTTATATTTTAGTAAATATATGTATTTAACTTAACCAATATGAGCATAGTAGTTTCTCAATTTTGAATGTCAAAATTTTTCTTGTAAATTTGAAATCAGTCTAAGAAAACGCAAACTGACTAACCATAAATGATACATAGATATGTGGTTTTAGATTACTTATTACTAATGAGTTTGACTGGTAATTGTCAACTTATAGCCATTCTCCATAATAGTGGGCTCCAATATTACCTAAAAATATGACTTCTTAAAATGAAAAATGTATATCTACCCTCCCATGTACCTGGATAAAACCAAATGACTAAGTTCTGGCCATTGAGAGTAGAATAAATGATGTGCCCAGCTTATAAAAAAAGTTCATAAAAGAGTGTATGTGCCTTCTTCTTTTTATCTTTCCCAATGCCCAGAATGTAGCTGTCATGGCTGGAGCATAAGAAATCATCTGAGACTATGAGGTAAACTTGGGAAAGAAAATAGCATATAGCAAAGCAACAAGAAAGAAACCAGCATCCCTGATTTGGAATGCAACACTAGCTAACTCTGGAATTATTTATATTTCCATTATCAATAGGATATGTAAACTAATTCTGGCATGTTCATAGAATGAAATCCTAAATAACAATAAAAATGAATGAACTACAACTATATGTAAATGTGAATTTTATTCACTAACATAAAGTTGAACAAAATAAACAAAAATAGAGTATAATATAATATGAGTTAATTTCATATATAATTTCTAGAACATATAAAATAAAAAAGAAATAAGTTTGCTAACATATAGAATAAACATAAAAGAACAGAGTAAGATGGTTATTACAAAAAAAATTTTGGAAAGAGGAAGGATTTTCATTTCTAAGTAAAATATAGTAAGTAACAAAAAGCCTGGTGCAATTATTAAAAAGAAATAGATAAGTTTTGTAAAATCATATTTTACAGATCTCACAGACTTGTGGAGGCAAGAAGAATGAAATTAAAATTCCAGACACAGGAAAGCCCTTCATAAGTAAGCAGATGTTCACAGGACGTTTTCATGCCTTGCAGCCTTAATCACTTTGGTACACAGATGAGGATCAAGCTTAGCCCTGGCAGACAGCCTCTAACAGGGCAAAAGAGAAACCAACTATTCGTTGTCTCTTGGGGCTAATATGACACACTGGAAACTAAAAGAACTCTAAACAAATCGCCAGTTTTCCCTATAGGGCATGTGGTATTGCTCAGGAAAATGCGAGACTAGGGAAGAGGTGAACGGTTTTTAAAAGGCAGAAATATCCCACATTCCCACAGCGTGTAGGAGACAGTTTGCACAGAGGGTAGAAGGCCACCCTAAATATATAACCAGTATTCTTTTAATATGTAAGCTATCATTTGAAGATGGATGGGAAGGAAGACTAAAGAACTAAGCTGATAACTCACAAAGGGCAGAACCTAGTCTTCTGCAGCCATTCAGGACTGAGAAGAAAGAGACCAGCCAAACTTTCAGTCAAAATCTGGATGGCCACAGCTGAGAAGGGAATCAGAGAAAAGAGAAGAGTTGTCTTACTGAAGGCGTAACAAAACAAAAACCTAACCCAATCTGTGATGCCCTCCGTGGTTCTTTTAAATATTATCTAGCAAACAATCAAAATGTTCTAGCCTTATAAAGGGCAAGAAAATGTGGCCAATAATTTTGTTTTTAAAAATGAATAATATAAAAGGTTTGTAGATGACCCAGATAGTGGATAATGAAAAGTTTAATATAATTATTATTGATATATGCAAGACAATGAGAAAAAGACAAAATTGATGAATAGATGGCAATTTTTAACAGACATCCATATGAAAGAATCAAATGGACATTCTAAATGTTTGAGGCAAACACAAGATCCTCTGTATACTCCAATTAAAAGGTAAAAATCATTAATATGAATGAAAAAAATAAAACCCAATTATGTGCTTTAAATATACACTTTAAATGCAAGGACACAGATAGTTTAAAAATAAAATTATGGAAAATGTTGTACCATGTAATTACATAAAAAGTAACAACAACAAAAAGGACTGACTTGGCTATACTCATATCAGGCAAAATAAATTTAAAGCCAAGGGGTATTACAAAAAATAATGATGAATAAGATCAGTCCTCCAGGAGGGCATAACAACCGAAATGTATATGCACCTAATAATATAACTTCCAAATTCATGAAGCATAAACCGGCAAATCTAAAAAGGGAAATATACAAAGTCAAAAAATTGGAGATTCTAACACTCTTTCTTTAACACGAAACACATTACATTGATTTAATAGACACATATGAAATCCTGCATCTAACATGTGAGAACACACATATGTTTTTCAAATGAAGAAAGAGCATTTACTAAAATAGACACATTTTGAATAACCTCCAGATATTTAGAAATTAAGCAAAGCCCTTCTAAAAATCCATATGTCACAGAAGGTATCACAAAGAAAATTAAAAACTAGGTTGAACTTAATGATATTGAAATATATCATATCCAAAGTTGGAGAACGTAGTTAAGTAGTAATGGAAATACGTTTTAAGCTTTAAACGTATATATTACAAAAGAAGAAAAGTTGAATGATACATACTTTATTTTAAGAAACCACAAAAATCCAGAAAATTATCTTTAAAGACCTTGGAACGAAGGAAATTATCAAGCAGAAATCAATAAAATATAAAGTAGACATACTGCAAAGAAAATCAACAAAGCCAAATACTGGTTCTGATAAGCCACTAGCAAGACTAGTCATAGAGGAAAAAAAGAAAGAAAACACAGAATAACAGCATTAGGAATGAAAAATGGGATATCACTAGGGATCTTTTGTTAAAAAGATAAGAGGATAGTATGTCCAAAAATTTATTAAAAAAATTATAGGATAGTGTGCTCATAAATTTGACAACTTAGATAATAAAGATAAATTTTTTGAAAAACATGATTTACCAAGCTGAATGCAGGAAGAAATACACATACACACGGATATACTATTTTTTGCTCAAACATTTGAAAATAAGATGTAGACATCATGACACTTCACCTCCAAATATTAGCATACATCTCCTAAATTGGAAATTATTCTAAATAACCGCCATAATATCATCACACTCAACAATGTTGTTGAGTGATTGTTGTTGAATATTTTAGGTAGTGTTATGTTTAAAACAGCTCACAATCAAACATTTTCATTTATCACAAAATTTCTCCTGTTCAGCTTTTTCTCTCACCAAGACCCAAACAAGGATTACAAATTACATTTAGTTTTTATCCTGAATCTCCTTTGATGTAGAATAGATTGCCTCACTCTGTTTTCATTTTACATGACTTTTATTTTCAAGTGCTCAGGCCATCTTTCTTGTAGAATAAAACATTCTGGAATCTTTCCACATAAATTGACTCAGGTTATATGTTTTGGGCATGCTATTACATGGGTGACAGTACTCAACATCATACTTCACATTGCCTCACTCTATGAGGCATACATGTCAGCAGGTCATATATTGTGAGGCTAAGTTTGGTGACTTAAATTTAACCTGCCAGATTTCTCTTTTGCAGACATCCCTTTCACTTTGAAATCATTAAATATTCTGTGAGGTGATATTTGCAGGCTTTGTGAATATCCTGTTCTTTATCAACTTTTCACCCAATGGTTTTAGCATCCACTGATCAACCTTGCCTGAGTCAATTAATAAATACAAAGGTGTTTGCAAGATGGTAATTTTTAAAAAAATATTATTTCTTCTACACACATTAGCTAGCTTTCTCTTCTCAGCAAACTCTCTTTTTGATTAGCATGTAGGACGTATGGATTCTTTGTTATTTGATGTGTTATAATTCATCCCCATCATTTTTCTTTTTTATACTCAAATTAGATGCTCAGTGCGGAAGCATATTCACACCAAATCTGTCGTTGTTTTTGACAGGTACCCATCATTCTTTGAATATCTCTTGTTTTCTGGTATGGTAAGATATCCTGGGCTCACCTCATCATTTATATGTTTTGTATTTGGAATCAGGTATTTCTCTAAAGTGACTGGTTCCTGTTAGTGGGACCAGGTTTTTAGAAAACATGATCTGCTCTAGATAAGCTTATGTGGTTATCGCTTATAGCCTTTTTCAGTAAACCGAGACGAGAAATATACTTTTCTAAAACTCATGCATTCACATCGATATCTCCAACTGAAATCCAGCACCACAGGGTTCTTCAGCCTCACCCACTTTTTATTAATACACCCTTCTCCCACAGTAAAAATCTGATTTCAAACATCAAAATATGTATTCATTCTCCCCAACTACATTATACACAAACTTCTTCTGTAGTTTCTACATGAATACCACCAACACCTCAAATCTGTTAATAGTGGAAGAACTCTTCGCATTTGTCCTTAGATTATATTCTAATAAAGGTGTAAAATTAGACTTACATGATCAAATGTAATATAAAAATTTAATTTTCTGTGTGCTTCTATTACCTATTTGATATAATGCTAGGATGGATATATTGAATGAGAGAGAAATAATCTTTTGTGTTTAGGTCACTACTGTTTGGAGGTTTTCTCTTAGAGCTAAACTTAAGCCTAAACAGTTCACACTAGTTATACTTACCAAATAATTACACAATTTATACAATTTATAGTGTAATATATGTTACTATAAATCTGTGGAACTAATTTTTAATATAAACAACAAAAAGTGGCATTTTTACTTTTGTTTTCCTGGAAATTAGCTAATAGAATATTGTCTTTGAATATCTTCTTAATTTCATAAAGTCTTCAGAGGAAATATGTGTGCTTTAAACAATATCTGTTTCCCATTTATTTTGATTCACCTGTAAGAGAATTAAAGCCAAATACCATTTTTAACAACCTATAGAGATAGCTTCCTTAAAATGAAGAAGTAATAAATAGAATCAGAGAAATTGGGGATCTAACATGAGAAAAAAAAATGAAGAGAATTTCCAGAATGGCATCCTGTAGCAGACCTTGAAAGCAGTCAGTGCTAGCATAGAATCAAAGCATGAAGATAAAGGATATATGGGGCGATACTGCGAGGCAATAAAAAGGATCAGATATGTTGTCAGACAAGTTATTGGAAAAAATTTTTTTGGAGAATCAGATTATAAGGGGTGATAGAAAGTATAGAAAGACTTATCCAAAGATTCAAGGAAATTGAAAAGTTTCATAACGTGAAGTTCTAAAGGAAAGAATATATACAATCATACTACTTTCACCTAATCATAGTAATGAAAAAATTTGAACAATCTTTTAACATTAAACAGGCATACAAATGTATTGGGGAAAAGTAGTTTAATTGCTTAAAACCCTTATCAACCGTTAGAAAAAGTCAATAATGTTCACAACTGATAAAGCTTTATATTGTACTGTATATGTAATATTTTTAAAAATGAAGTTAAATATGAGGAAAAATTCCTAAATGTGTTTGAAGGTCTTTCCATGAGAATCAGGATGTAGACTGCTCTATATGACCACTTTAAAAACCATGCCTCCATTTTGATAAAATTTAAACTAATTTTTTTAAATGAGATTCTTTATCTCTCTTCTGTATGCTATTTCTTGTCTCTTTCTTGTTTTGCTGTAGTTGTAATTCAATGGCATGGTCACTGTGCTATTTATGGTTATTTCAAGCATCATTCACATGAACATTGTTCTCAGGTGCCACACACATGAACTATTTTTGACATACTTTTTACATGATATGTAACCTACTTGTCTTATACTTTGAGCTAAAGGCTGTGATTGGTTTCTGGAGATGTTCTTGCCATTTTGAACCCAACAGTGCAAGGGGAGGAAGAGTGGGTAGCTAAGTTGGGTAGCTGTAAGCCTTTATGGGGTATTGGGTCCACACTCACTTCTGAAATTTTGTAAAATGTTCGCATCCCTCCTAGTCAGGACCCCTATGTTTCTCCCATATTGGAATATATTTGGACTTCAAATTGTTCCCATAAATCTGTAGAAAGTGCTGGAAAATTATGTTCCCCCTAGCAGCTCTTTCTTCTCTTGGAGGATTTTGATGCTGGTTATAAACTTGTACTGTAAAAAATTTCACTAGGCTACTCCCTTGGCTGCCTCTTTCGACCTTCATTTTGCTTTGTTCAAATTAGAAGGTTTGAGAAACAACAGTAGGGATTTTGTTAATTCACTGACTTCATCTACTTTCATGTCTAGAAGGTAGAAATGGAATGAGAAGTTGTGCCATATCATTCTTTAATCTTCTGGGGTTTTTTTCCCTTTTAGAGTGTATGGCCTGATGACTGAGGATGTATCCTGTCTCTTATTTTTATTGCTGCTTGTGCTTTTTCTTTTCCTTTTTATTTCTAGATTTAACTATTCATTGTTGTTTTTCTTCTATTAAGTCCAGAAATAAATTCATCAACACTCTTCAAACTTTCTGTAGAAATCAAACATATTTTTAAGAATTTAAACTACTAAAAAATTATTTAAGTATCTAGAAGTCAACACAGATGATGATTGGTTATTGTATATTTGTTAAAACTGGAAGGAATTTTCTCTCTAGCTAAGGTGTGAGTTAGGGTTGGTTCAGTTCAGTTTTAGTTGGGGTGATTGTTTGGTTTATTCAAATTTAGATACACTTGATAATTAATAAACACACTGGAACAATACATGAGAACGAGTATTGTCCAGGGCACAACAAGGTATATAATCAATCGAGGTATAGTGGAATATATGGAGGGGGTTTGCAGTTAACTCTATGTATGCCTAAGTAATTGCTGGTCATCCCAAAGGAAGCATGATTTCCAGTAACACTCTTACTGCTCATTGTGCCAAATTACCCATAATCATGACCTGAAAGTGCAGGGCCAGAGGTCATAATGCATTGTGACATGTCTAATTCAGTGTTTTTAGTTTTGTAGTTTCTTTTTCAGTAAGTGGACCTCAAAATTCTCTCAGCTTTAGATTTTGCAAAACAAGGAACTGTCCTTAAGTGTGGCCTAATTGTTTTGGGTTCAGTCTTAATTCCAAATCCAATTCTGCAATATATTGCCCATAGAAACCTGAGCAAAATATTTAACTCACCTAAGATTCAATTTTCTCATCTACGAAATGAAGATCAAATTAACTACCATATGGGTTAAAGATACTTTTAATGTTTAGAGCAATGCCTTGCAATATCAAGCAACTTAAAATTACAGTTATTTTAACTATTACTAAGCAAATAAAGACAACGCTAGTATATATGATGACTGATCCTAAGCTTGTCTACGTTCACTAGCACTTCCTACCTGCATTTGAAAAGTCTGTATTAGGAATGCAAAGAAAGGGGAGATGTTAACAGACCAGTCAAATCCTTCAGCTCTTATCATTCTTCCTTGCTGCTGTTTAGTTTCTCCTGCTATGCTATGATTTCTTCAAAACTTTGAAACTAGCTATCCACATCCCTGTGCACTAAAGTTCAATCACTTCTGTTCAGAGCTAGACTAAGAAAAGTGAGTAATAGTGTCAGGAAAATGCTTTAGAGCCCCACATAATACAGAACAAGGATAAACCTTATTGCCCTGGATTTGTTAAAAATGTCATCTATCCCAAATAGTCTTCTTAGGCTATTTGTTCTACTTTAGTTAGTGAGTCTAGAAAGAAAGTGCATTTTATTAATAAAATTGGCATACAGAGAAATACATTTGCTCATTCGTTTTCCCTGGCTGAGACAGCATCAAAGATCAGAAAAGTAGTCTCTTATAATCCTCTGTATTTCTGTGGTGTCAGTTGTAATTTCTCCATTTTCATTTCTAATTTTATTGGTTTGCATCCTCTCCCATTTTTTCTTGATGAGTCTGGCTAAGGGTTTATCAATTTTGTTTATCTTCTCAAAGAACCAGTTTTTAGTTTTATTTGCTATTGTTTTCTTCATTTCTATTTCATTTATTTCTGCTCTGAGTTTTATGATTTCTTTCCTTCTTCTGACTTTGGGTTTTCTTTGTTCTTCTTTCTCTAGTTGTTTTAAGTGTAGGGTAAGATTGTTTATTTGAGATTTTTCTTGTTCCTTGAAGTGAGATTGAATTGCTATAAACTTCCCTTTTAGAACTGCTATTGCTGCATCCCATAGGTTTTGGGAACAACTATATGTCAATAAAATGGACAACCACGAAGAAATGGACAAATTCTTGGAAAAGTACAATTTTCCAAGACTGAACCAAGAAAAATTAGAAAATATAAACAGACCTATCACAAGTAATGAAATTGAAACTGTAATTCAAAATCTTCCAAAAAACAAAAGCCCAGGACCAGATGGCTTCACAGGCGAATTCTATCAAACATTTAGAGAAGAGCTAACACTGATCCTTCTCAAACTCTTCCAAAAAATTGCAGAGGGGAAAACATTCCCAAATTCATTCTACGGAGCCACCATCACCCTGATACCAACACCAGAAAAAGATATCACAAAGAAAGAAAATTATAGACCAGTATCACTGATGAACATAGATGTAAAAATCCTGAACAAAATACTAGCAAACAGAATCCAACAACACATTAAAAGGATCATACACAATGATCAAGTGAGATTTATCCCAAGGATGCAAGGATTCTTCAATATATGCAAATCAATCAATGTGATACACCACATTAACAAATTAAGGAATAAAACCATATGATCATCTCAATAGATGCAGAAAAAGCTTTTGACAAAATTCAACACCCATTTATGATAAGAACTCTCCAGAAAATGGACATAGAGGGAACCTACCTCAACATAATAAAGGCCATATATGACAAACCCATAGCAAGAATCATACTCAATGATGAAAAACTGAAAGCATTTCCACTAAGATCAGGAACAAGACAAGGATGTCCACTCTTGCCACTCTTATTCAACATCGTTTTGGAAGTCCTACCTATGGCAATCAGAGAGGAAAAAGAAATAAAAGGAATTCAAATCAGAAAAGAAGAAGTAAAACTGTCACTGTTTGCAGATGACATGATACTATACATAGAAAATCCTAAAGATGCCAGCAGAAAACTACTAGAACTAATCAACAAAGTTGGTAAGGTTGCAGGATACAAAATTAATGCACAGAAATCTCTGGCATTCCTATACACCAACAGCAAAAAATAAGAAAGAGAAATTAAGGAAACACTCCCAATTACCACTGCAACAAAAAGAATACCTAGGAAAAAACCTGCCTAAGGAGGTGAAAGACTTGTACTCAGAAAACTATAAAACATTGATGAAAGAAATCAAAGATGACATAAACAGATGGAGAAATATATCATGTTCCTGGATTGGAAGAATCAATATTGTGAAAATGACAATACTACCCAAAACAATCTACAGATTCAATGCAATCCCTATCAAACTACCAATGGCATTATTCAGAGAATTAGAACAACAAAAAAAAAAAAACAATTTGTATGGAATCAGGCTCCCCGACTTCAAACTATACCACAAAGCTACAGTAAGCAAGACAGTATGGTACTGCCACAAAAACAGAAATATAGATCAATGGTACAGGATAGAAAGCCCAGAGTTAAACCCAGGCACACTTGGTCACTTAATTTATGACAAAGGCGGCAAGAACATACAATGGAGAAAAGACAGTCTCTTCAATAAGTGGTGCTGGGAAAACAGGACAGCTACATGTGAAAGAATGAAATTAGAACACTACTTAACACCATACTCAGAAATGAACTCCAAATGGATTAAAGACCTAAATGTAAGACCAAACACTATAAAACTCTTAGAGGAAAACATAAGAAAAACACTCTTTGACATAAACCATGGCCAGATCTTTTTTGACCTACCTCCTAGAGTAACGGAAATTAAAACAAAAATAAACTAATGGGATTTAATTAAACTTAAAAGCTTTTGCACAACAAAGGAAACCATAAACAAGACAAAAAGACAATCCTCAGAATGGGAGAAAATGTTTGCAAATGAAGAAACTGTCAAAGGATTAATCTCCAAAATTTATAAGCAGCGGATGCAGCTCAATATCAAAAAAACAAACAACCCAATCAAAAAATGGGCAGAAGACCTAAACAGACATTTCTCCAAAGAAGATATACAGATTGCCAACAAACACATGAAAGAATGCTCAACATCACTAATCATTAGAGAAATGCAAATCAAAATGACAATGAGGTATCACCTCACGCTGGTCAGAATGACCATTATCAAAAAATCTAGAAACAATAAATGCTGGAAAGGGTGTGGTGAAAAGGGAACCCTCTTGCGCTGTTGGTGGGAATGTAAATTGATACAGCCACTATGGAAATCAGTATGGAGGTTCCTTAAAGAACTAAAAGTAGAACTACCATATGACCCAGCAATCCCACTACTGGACATATACCTTGAGAACACCATAATTCCAAAAGAGACATGTACCACAATGTTCATTGCAACACTATTTACAATAGCCAGAACATGGAAGCAACCTAAATGTCCATTGACAGATGAATGGATAAAGAAGATGTGGCACATATATACAATGGAATATTACTCAGCCATAAAAAGGAACAAAATTGAGCTATTTGTAGTGAGGTAGATGGACCTAGAGTCTGTCATACAGAGTGAAGTAAATCAGAAAGAAAAAAACAAATACCATATGCTAACACATATATATGGAATCTAAAAAAAAAACAAAAATGCTACCGACGAACCAGCTGCAGGGCAGGAACAAAAGATGTAGACATAGAGAATGAACTTGAGGACATGGGGTGGGAGGGGGAAGCTGGGGTGAAATGAGAGTAGCATCGACATATATACACTACCAAATGTAAAATAGCTAGTGGGAAGCAGCAGCATAGCACAGGGAGATCAGCTCTGTGCTTTGCGATGACATAGAGGGGTGGGATCAGGATGACAGAAGAGAGGCTCAAGAGAGGGGGGATATGGGGACATATGTATGCATATGGCTGATTCACTTCGGTGTACAACAGAAACTAACACAGTATTGTGAAACAATTATACTACAATAAAGATCTATTTAAAAAAATCAGAAAAGAACTAAAAAACTATTTTCTATCCTTTTGCACTATTTATCCTCTCTTCAGTGTTAGTAATTTTGCAATTTAAAAAACTTAACATTGTAGAAATCTACTAGTCTATGAAAGACTTTGAAACTCTAGCTATAAAATAAACCATTCATTTACTGTAAGTGCACTACTCAGCACATTGTTGGCCTTTAAAATTTTACTTACATGTTGAATGTTTATTTGTTTATTTTCTCTTTCAGTGAGGCCAATTTGCATTTTGGCAATTATATGAGAATTTCCATGCTGAAACCTGGCAAGAGCTAGTTCAAAGTATTTGTTGAATGAATGGCTGATTTAATGACTAGAAGAATAAATACATGGAATAAATTGTTTTAGATATGTTTTCCATTTAATTATATAAAATGAAATTTTAACTCTCCCACACTGCTGTGTCAAATATTTGGTTCAGATGTGCTTTTCTGCTTCCATTTTACAAAGTATTTCAGACCTATTTTCACTCTAAAACAAAATTATGCAAATCAAGTTTAATCACTCTATAAAACAGTTCTGAATGAAGTGTTTCCAGTTATTCACAATTAGTTTGATAGCTAAGGTTATTAAACCAGTTTTCATGCTTATTTGGTCTTGTTATTTTATTCATTCATTTGCAATTTTTGACATTTTCGTAGTAATTGTAGGGGAGGACTATTACAATATATTGACACTCGTAGATAAAATAATTTCTTACTGCTGTCCATATTTGCCTCAAAACCATACATACAAATAAAACCTCTCTGGATAATTTTAATTAGTGTCTTTTGAGACACAGACAAATATCTAATTCAGAGAGGTTTTGGTAAAAAAAAAAAAAAGGAAGAATAATTAGTCCTTTATTTTGTTAACCTTATGGCATTTTATGAGTTTAGCTATAAATCAGAGCACCTGGATCCCTATAATTGTCCTGTAACTGATGTAAGTTGAGATTTCCCACAATCTTTATAGAGAAAATGAAAATAAATAATTTTTACTCTTGGTAGGTAATGTTTCTGAGTATTCTGATGTTATTTCATCATTTTTCCCCATCACCATCCTCCCACATCAACCCACACACATGCATGCACACACGTGCACACACACACCCTCTGGAACTAAAAAACTCCCTTTCCCTGTTTTCAAAATTTAAATTTTCCAGTCATATGTGTACTTTCCGTAAGTAACTTTTCTTTCTTTATAAATCATTTATGCCTTGGTTCTGGGGTATTAACTTGCTTAGGTAATATATTTTATTTAAATACATTTCACCAGAATTTCTTAGAAGAGAAAGTCTCAATAAATATTTAAGTCATTCTGGGAGTGTCTCAGCCCTCAAAACATTTTAAATGTGTGCCAACTATATCTTCTCTCTTAAACCACACAGCTAAGAATGCTGGGAGAGTTGTCCCCCTGAAGTTTCAACAGAAACCTAAGGTAGAGAAGAGCTTCCCCCAGAGGAATTTGTTAGTGTTGTCTTTTGACAAATGAGTAAACTCAGAAATATTCAAGAGACTACAAAGCTTTTAAGAGAATTGTATTGGCTTGGATTGAAAAAAGCAGAAACATCCCAGATGAAGATAGGTCTTGGAACCCCAAACTTCTACACACAGAAAGCAGTCTAAGAAACCTACTGCTATAGACTAAATGTTTATGTCCCCCCAGAATTCATAAGTTGAAACCTAATTCTCAACATGATGGTATTTGAAGGTGAAACCTTTGGGAGGTGATTAGGTTATGAAGGCAAAGCTCTCATGAATGGGATTAGTGCCCTTATAAAAGAGACTCCAGGAAGTTCCCGTGCCACTTCCACCATGTGAGGACACAGCAAGAAGATGGCCATCTATGAATCAGGAAGCAGGCCTTCACCAGACATTAAAGCTGACAACACCTTGCTCTTGGAATTCCCAGTCCCCAGGAGAGTGAAAAATAAATTTCTATTGTTGATAAGCCATCTAGCCCATGGCATTCTCTATATAGCAGCTCTAAGGTACTGAGATGCTGATGAAATAAAATTCATATGTTAAGACAAGAAAAATTTAACCAGACATCCCCATGGCAGAAATACCTGCTCAACCATAAGGATTAATTTTTCTTCTGGGACCAGCCATGTAACTCCTTATAAGATAACATTCTTTTCTCAATGCTGTAAAGGGTCATGATGACCTACCACTCGCCTTGTACATGAAGATATCTTTGGTGAACTTTATGTACAATGCCAATATATCATTTCCCTTAAAGGTAGCAATTGGTACAGAACAGACTGGGTCAGATGACTCGGGAATGTACTGGGCTGCACCTAATAAAAGTTTTTAGCTTAAATACTTACTTATGTGGTTATTAAAGTCACTAGATATGTTAACTGTAATCTACCTATTTTACAAGTTATTGTTTCTTGCATTACCAAATGTATGACTGAGCCTCCAATAAAAATAGTGATGACTAGGTGACTTGAAACAATTGACCAAATGTATAATTCCATGAGATCAGTGATTGCAATAATGAAACTCTAGATATGGGAAGAAGCAACAACAGGGAGTGATTTCCTATACATACCACATGTAAGACATGTGGTCCAGAAGATTTTGGCTACTCTTAACTGGGTCTAATCCAGTAATAGCACATTGAGTGGCCTATCAAGGAAATCCTCACCTGACCTGGGAATGAGCATTTCTAGGGCCATGGGACAAATGCTTCCCAAATCTTGGTCAAAATTAAGAACAAAAGGGAGGGTATTGTAAAATAAAGAATATTACCCACCATCCAGTTCTACAAGAATCAAGTCGCTGGCCAATGCAGTTGCTGACCTACAGTACACCCTGAAAGAAATTTGTGGCAACAATCAGAATGAAGCACTTTGTGCTCTGGGAAAACTGGCAGAACCTCAGATAGGAAATATTTTCAGGAGAAAATTTTATGAACCCAGTTTCTCTCATCTTCCCATACTTAGAAAAGCACCCACACGTTTATGATACCTGTTCCTCAGAAATAGCAATGGCCTTCTACTGAGATGTGTGATTGATTGAATGTACCCCCTTCCCCCAAATCACATATATACTGGCCTTTCCCCTTACCTCTTCAGAAGAGTCCTCAGAGCTTTCTTAAACACTTTCTCCTGGGTCATAATCCTTAGGTTGGGTAGAATAAAATTCTGTATTTCTTAGATTGACTATTAATTTTATGTCTATTAATACCTACTCATTTGTAAATGTGGGATATCATTTATGGAAAAAAAAAAAAACCCTAAGAGTTAAGAAGGTGGAACCCTAGAGAATGGAGCCCAGAGATACAGAGATCTATTACCAGAGAGTAGTAGGACTGAGTCCTAATCAAGGAAGTACCAAGAAATGCCCAGCAGGTTTCAAAATTGTTATAGAAGAGCAACTCCTGTGTGCCTCTTGTGTTTCCCTTTTCTGAATGAGACTATTTATAATAAATGATCCTACTCTTGTTCTATAATGGTAGGACAATATGTTGGGTGCATGACCCACAGGGAGGCAAATAATTTATCTCCTTAATATGCAAGTCTTTTTATCTTAAGGGCCTACACTTGAGAAACTATAAGGAACACACTTCCACACTCGGGTTAGTTTAGATGGTGAGACCTTAGAGTTGGAGCTGCTGCTGTAATAAGATGGCTTTGGGAACCTTGGATGAGGGTGAGAGTATTTTGCAGTCAAATGCTCTACCACTGAGCTATACATCCTCTATGGGTGAGAATATTTTGAACATGGGAAGAACGTAAATCATTGGAGCCCAGAAGGAAATCTATAATATTCTTTCTCCAAGAATAGACCAATAGACAACAATCCAAGTCTACTGATATTTATAAATGTGAGTGGTCTCCTCCTACACAGAATCATGGCTGGCTGTCCAATGTAAGTAACACAATAGACATGGACATTATTAAGAGTACTGAAAAACATGCATAAGTAAATACAGTTATGTGTGATCAAGGCATAAAGGCTTCCATATTGGTTACTCTTGTTTCAGTCACTCTGGAAAAATCTGGCTTCTGTGTCCTGCTGAGACTTGCATGGAGAAGCCATTTGTAAACCATATAAATTAGACTCTCCAGCATTAGTCAAGCCTTTAAATAATAGCAAACTCATAAGACACTCCAAACTAGAACTTCCCCCACTGAATTATCCCTGAATTCATAACCCACACACACAGGGAGAGATAATAAATGAACATTGTTGCTTTAAGTCACTAAGTATGGGATGATATATTAGGCAGCATTAGATAACTAACATAATTTCTTACTCTGATGTCATTTATATGACATTATAAACCATGTCAAAGGAAATTATAGGATTTAGGCTTTCATACTTAGGTGATGAGTACAAATTTTTAAGTAGCAAAAAAATACTTTACATATAAAATAATCTAGTGTTTTCTTTGTAAGCAGGGAGAATCTTGCATTTTAAAACATTATTGCACATAACTATACATTTCAATAAGAATTTTAAGTAACATAAATCAAAGGTAAATTGCAATACAGGATAATACATTTTATGCCTGATGTATTTTAGAAACTGAGGGAAATTTTGCTGGATGAGTAAGAGCCACACTTGGATCTTGAAAAAAAATAAAAGTTAAACAATAAAAAGGAAGGAAAGAAAGAAAAAGAAAGAAAGAAAGAAAAAGAAGGAAAGAAAGGGAGTTGAATTAAGTAAAAAATGAAAGAAGGGTGTTATCTTCACAGGAAGCAGTAAGATTAAAGGCACAGAGCCAAAAGAGAGTTTGGATCTCTGTCCAGAGTCACGTAAGAGTTATTAAACACTGGGGTGCATGTATCCTTTCAAACCATGGTTTCCTCCAGATATATGCCCAGGAATGGGATTGCTGGGTCATATGGTAGCTCTATTTTTAGTTTTTAAAGGAGTAACCATACTGTTCTCCATAGTAGCTGTACCAATTTACATTTCCACAAACAGTGTAGGAGGTTGCCTTTTCTCCATACCCTCTCCAGCATTTACTGTTTGTAGACTTTTTGATGATGGCCATTCTGACTGTTGTGAGGTGATATCTCATTGTAGTTTTGATTTTCATTTCTCTAATAACTAGAGATGTTGAGCATCTTTTCATGTGCCTCTTGGCCATCTGTATGTCCTCTTTGGAGAAATGTCTGTTTAGGTGTTCTGCTCATTTTTTGATTGGGTTGTATCATATGATATAGCTTATATGCAGAATCTAAAAAACAAAAAACAAAAAAAGATACAAATTAACTTATTTACAAATGGAAACAGACTCACAGACTTAGAAAACAAAATTATGGTTACCAAAGGAGAAAGGTGTGGGGGAGGGATAAATTGGGAAATTGGGATTGACATGTACACACTACTGTATTTAAAATAGATAACCAACAGGGACCTACTGTATAGCACAGGGAACTCTGCTCAGTATTCTGTAATAACCTAAATGGCAAAAGAATATATATATATGTATATGCATAACTGAATTACTTTGCTGCACACCTGAAACTAACACAGTCTTGTAAATCAACTATAGTCCAATATAAAATAAAAATTTTTTAAATGAAAAAAGTTATTGAAAGATTTCAAACATAGGCATGATAAGATCAGATGTGCTTTAGAAAGGAGAAAACTGGTGATGGGGTAGAGAGTAGTTTGGGAGATGTCAACAATAGAATAGAGAGCGATGAGGAGATTGTTGTAGCCTCCTGTTGAGAAATTACAAGGGCTTGAATTAAAAATATAGCAGTAGCCATGGAAAGTCTTGTCCATACCAGTTAATGGCAACTCTATCCTTCCAGTTTCTGAAACCAAAAACTTGAGTATTCTTGACTGCTTTCCCCTATTTTTTCACACATCACATCGAATACTTTGGCAAATTCAGTTGGCTTTCCTTTCAAAATATATATCTAATATCTAATACATCGCCTCTGCCTCAGGGACTTTGTGATTTTTCTTCTTCTCCTTTCAGCGCTGGTCCACCAAATATCTGTAAGTTTCACTCATTTTTATCCTTCAGGTCTTTACTCAAATATAACATTTTCATAGAAGTCTTTCCTGGGCATCAAATATAAAATTACAGTCCTTGCAATCTTCTTTATTCTCCTTCCTACCCTATTATTGTTCCTACATATTACTCCATCTATTTTATTTAATTATGTTGCTTATAATCTGTTTCCCCACCTCCATCCATGGGAGCTGGGAATTTGTATACAAAGCATGTAGACTAAGGAGAGACACACGGTAGGTAATCAATAAATATTTGTGAATGGATGAATAGGTTAAAAAAATACCTTTTATTATAATTGGCAACATGATGAATGAGGACAGGGAAGAAGTCAGGAATAGCTCCCAAGTTTTGTCTGTGTTAGAACTATCCAGGACCTCTCTCCACCATATACAGACTCCTTTTAGTCATAGGTCCTGAAAGGTCCAGTCAATTAATTCAGAAACAAATGTCTTAGGGGATGAAATTTTCACACAGTTTTCAGCTCCAACATTTAACAACAATTCCTTAAGTAGTTTTTAATAGTCACATCTTTCTCCAAACCCAACATATTAATCTTTTATAACTATTTGATAATAGAGAGAAAGAGTAAAAAGGGGAAACAATTTGGAGTGAAATACCTGGGATTCTTATTCTATTTCTGCTATAATTTAGGAAACTTGCCTAAATTCCATTTGAAATTTTCCACATCTCAAAAAATAAAAAGGCAAACAAAAGTTAAATATATCTGCTCTAATTTGCAGATTACATTGCAAAGAAGAGAAAGAGAGTTATATAATATACCCATTAAAAACTAGAAAGGTTATGCACTCTATGCACAAAAATTCTTTTAATATTATGTTTCCAAGAAGTCAACCCACTAATATTCCAGATATATAATTATAAACGAAGAATTTCCAGGTAGTTGTTATAATAATGAAAAGTTCTCAGAAGTAAGTTCTTCATAGTAGGAGTCAAATGTGATAGCCAAAAACTTTTTTCCTTCTTATTATAAAACCATTTCTTAGTGATCTACATTGATCATTAGCGTAAAATGCTTTGCTTGTGTTAGCTCACTATCTTCCCCTTAAAATCTCTGTAACCTTTAAAAGATTCCATCATCTCTTTATGTATTTGTCAAAAGTAAGAAATATGAAAGAAAAAATGTCCACATAGCCCAATTACAGATTACTGAAAAGGTCAGCAAGATGTCAATATTATGGAGCTGTCTGGAAAATCTCATGACAACTTTCAGCCGAGAGTTCAGTTAAATTGTTGGGTTTCTGACATAGAGGAATCAATCTCTCACAAGAATAAAGGGCAACAGATACTGTGTGGGTAAAGAACACTGGTTTGACTATTTTCCTGATGTACAGCAAAGCTAATGAGAAAAGTGGCATCAACCAACACATTACATTACTTCTGGTGATTAAAGGTCATTTGCGCTCATGTTTTTTCCACACTATAATGTGCATTTGACTTGTAATTAATACATTCTGCAAAAAGTTTCTAGTTCATCTTAAAGATCTTATAGCTTCAAGAAATTCCAAAACTTAAAGATTCTTAAGAAGTGATAATTAAAGTTGTTTTGAGAAGTTTGTTACCAGTACAAAAATCCAAGATGCACTTGTTTTGTTTTCCTCTTGTTATTTTCAATTTATTTTGTATTTAGAGCACAAAATACCAAGGTTTATAAGACTTTCAGAAAAATTTGAATAAATCAAATATATTGTTCAAAAAATATATAACAAATATAGCTATGTGAAGAAGAACTCTAAAAACAAAAGCAAATGAGCCTACTTTAAAATTATGAGATGACATATAAAGTCTTAAGAATGCTTTTTGAACATCTGATAATATTCACTCTAGCAATTAGGTCAGAGGGCATTTTCATTGAAGTTATTATGTACTTTTCTGTGGTCTAGTCAAATATATCTAAAGACGTCTAGGTCTTGAATATTCATATAAATTCTCTTATCTTTAAAAATTAAAATCATTTTTAGCAGTATATATCTAAATTTAGTATTGCTATTGTAAACTGAAACCTGGAACCATCATATATTGCTTGTTAGAACCACTTTGGCAAATAATTTGGCAATTTATTTTAAAGTTGAACATTTACATACCACATGACCCAACAATTCTACTTCTAGATGTTTACTTAAGAGATACAAAAGCATTTCTACAAAACTTGTATAAGAATGTTTTATAGTAATTTTTTCATAATAGCTCCCAACTGAAAAAGCCCAAATGTTCATACATGAACAGGAAAATAAAAAGTTCTTTTGAGGTATTTTCACATAATAAAATACTACTTCACAATACAGGAACAACTTAGTGATACTCAAACAATATTGATGAATCTCAAAAATATTATTTTTAGTAAAAGAAGTCAGACACAAAGAACATACTACAGGATTCTGTATATCTGAAGCAGAACAAAAAAAACCTTTTAATATGATAAAAATCAGAACAGTGGGGGCCATCATGGGTGGCTGTTGACTGAAGAAAGTGCGAGGAAACAGCCTGGGATGATGGAAATATCTATAACTTAATTGTGGTGGTATTTACAGGATGTATATACACTTATCCAAATTCACTGAATAACATACTTAAGATATGAACATTTCATTTTGTGTACATTTGGTTTCAATGAAAAAGAAAATATATGTCAAGTGATGGACAGGTATGAAGACATACACTTTCTCATGCTTCACAAAAGCAATTGACATCAAAATTCTTAAAATGTACACATTTCTTTTTCCTAAGTGAGTAATTGTGTGTGTGTGAAATACAAAGAGCTATATGCATTTATTAATTTAAACATTATTTATATATTAGTAAAAGTTGGAGCAAAGTTAAGTAAACCCTCATTCATACATTGGAGTACTAAGCAGCCCTTAAAAATCTTTTTTCCTGAGTGTTTAATAACGTATCAGTATATTAATATAAATTAACCTTATACAATAATAATGTATATTAATATTATATATTAATAATATAATAGTATTATTGTTAATACATATTAGATTATTAAGTGAAATAGGTACATGTGCATGATAATACCATGTAATTAAATATAGACTAGCCAGACACATGTGTGTTTAAATGAACCTGTCTATATGTACATAGGAGTAGGAACCCACATCCATGAATAGTGAGCCCATATGGACTCATACTGAACATATTAATTTGTAATCTCATTTCTCAGTGCCACTGGAACATCTGTTATAGGGAGTATTTTATTTTACTGTATGTGCTGATTGCATTGTACAGTGTTTGGCAGAGCACGTACTCAAAATTTCCTTATTGCACAGAGTATTCTCAATAAATATGGCACTTCTCTATAGTTCTCCTCTGCGCTTAGGATTTGCAATGAGCCTGGCTTGCCTTTCGCTTGTAATGTAATTGATACGGTGCTTCAACGACATACCTTCTTTT
Source organism: Balaenoptera physalus (assembly GCF_965194825.1). Lineage (NCBI taxonomy): Eukaryota > Metazoa > Chordata > Mammalia > Artiodactyla > Balaenopteridae > Balaenoptera > Balaenoptera physalus. Next base: position 162,273,479 of record NC_138890.1, read on the forward strand.
CATGTCCAGTGGGAAAGAGGAAGAAATTCAAGCCTGGAATAAATGTCTTCTCTTTAGGATTTTTCTTCCAAATCCAACTGATTGGGCTATTCAAAGTCAAAACCAATCTCTGTACTGCTAAGAGTTTCCAATGGAATGCTGTATCCCTAATGGTTTAAAACTGGGTCTGTGTTCCAATTTTTGGAAAATCCTTACTACAGTTGGCTTAGAAAATTAGAGCACATCTTTGCAGCTGGAGTGGGCGTCCCCTACATTGACCTTAGCTCTGCCTGGGTTAGAATCGCAGCTTTGTTACTTGCTACCTGTGAAACCATGGAAGATTACTTCAACCTTTTAGCAAATTAGTGATAATTATAGTATCTCATAGAGTTTGTGAGGATTAACTAAATTTACAGTGCATAAAACTGACCTGGCATACATAAGAGCTCCATAGCATAGATATTACAGTTACGTTTATTATTACCATGAGATACACAGGCTGTGTGGGGCAGGAGTAGGTCCCAAACAAAATTACACTTCTGTTAGGTAGAAAGAATTGTATGCTAGATAGTTAACCAACAGTGACTGCTACAAATAATTACCTCCTAAGATAAAGTATTTAAAAGTGATAGATTGATTTATTATTTTAAGAAATGGCTAAGGCAGTCACTAAATGTACAATTTATTAAAAATTATTTTGAAGGAACTGACAAGTGAATCCTTGGTTAGTCATTCAACTGTTTGGTCAAAACAGGACTCATATGTCTTTCTTTATTGTTCTTTATAAAAGGGCAAAATGGTAATGAGCAATTTTAAGCGTGAGTCACAAAAACTGATGAAATAAATTCCTAACATCCATCTGGATTCTTCAGTTGATCATTTTAGAGAACTAAATATAAAGTCTTTGGAAAAATAAAAGGAAATAGGGCTTTCAATATACATTCTGCTAAGTAGAATTACAGCTTAAAATGTCACTTAAATAAATTTATTACTTTTAAAAGCATAAAAAACTAAAAATATGGTTATGGATAACTTCTCAATCATTTATCTTGCACTCCTAAATTACACCCACTTGCATAAAGCTTTATTAGCTAGAAAAATTAGTATTTATCAAAGGATAATAGGACTGCCTTGTTGGCTTAAACCAACTTTAAATTGCTGGGAAATGGATACATGGATGGGGGAATACCAGCTAAAAACATCTGCCATGATGTATGTCTAAGTATATAAATAAATTAAAGCTTATTCCCCAGATATCACAAAATAAAACCAAATATTTATATACAATAAGACTATTTAACTAATGATCACTTATTGCCAACATATGGCATACTGCTTTGTATGCTTTTCCATAAGGGTTATTCTATAAATTTTCAACATTCTTCCTTATTGAAATTATCTCTTCATTTGTGTACTTGCTCATTTGGACTCAGTGGGAAATAAATAGATAATATTTTAAATAGTTCTATAGAATTATGCCACTCATTATTGAGCTTAGCAGTTGTGCTACCTTTTAGGAAAGGTCACATTTTATTCAGTGCCCGAAGATAGATTGCCTGGAAAAGGTCTGTGTTATAACCAGTAAGCTTTGGGAGAAGGAAATTCTTTGTGCTTAAGGGAAGTAAGAATTGCAAATTATTTAACGAACTGATGAATGTACATTACTGATCCAAAAATTATGATTATTTCAAAACTGTTTTAGCTTGTTTAGCTGTTTTAGCTTGAATCAATTTATTAGATAAATGATTTTATAATCATAGACACTTTTTATTTAACAAGATGCATGCCTTATTGCACATTAACGTTTTCTTTCAAAAATATAATTCATTTGAATAGTTACCTTGTCTAGCATGAGGTCGAATGAAACATTTTCATGTGGTAGCAGGCACTGTGGTACAAACATTTTGTTTATTCAGAAATTGTGAATAAACTAGTTACTGTGAAGTCACTAAGAATACAAAAATCAAAAAAGTGCAAACCCTTAAATAACTTTGAGTTCTGTGCTTAGAATTGTTAAGATTGTCCAACAAAATATCAAAATAAACTTTACAAAGAAGGCTTTCTTTTTCTTTTACTGTATATGTAAAAGTGGGAGGGACCCACACAATATTTTAAACATTTTTAAAGTAATATAAAAATTGAGGACTCAGAAAGATTTATTTCATGATGCTGACCTGGCAAGTTAATATTTAAAATGGATGGGAAAATATTATGTAATGAAACGGGGGCATTTTCTTCACCGCATCCTTCAGACAGCACTACCCTTTTGCAAGAACATAACCAAGGGTCACAGAGACTGTTTGTTTCATAGGACAAATTGTGTCCTCCTCAATTATCTATTCTTCTGTGAATTGGAAATAATACAATTATTTGTTAATAATATCCCTTGAATCCCATTAGATTGAAAACTATTTTGGTCAAGAATTATATTTTATTCTATCTACGCTTTGAACCTCAATGATGAAGGCAAACTTGAGGCAGAGCCCTTCCACTGAATTTTGTCGGGGTTCCTTGTCTACACCGATGGCTAACTTCATAAACCTAGATATCTTTCTTGACTTCATTATCTACTTCAAATGCTCACATTCAATCAGTTATCATATATAGCATACTTGCCTGTGTTTTCTTTTTCTCATACAACTGCAAATTTCTACATTCCCACCATCACTACTGTAGTTCTGAAATTTATCATTTCTCTCCTAGATGTCTGCTCCGGCTTTCTTTTCATGTCCATGGTCCCTATGTTGTCCAGTTCCCCATATACTGTACAGTCAGTTGAGGCATTTCTAGACATAAAGGTGATGCGACTTGAATTTCTTCAATTGCTCTTAGACAATGTTCTCTTTCCCCAATGTTGCATTTAAGAAACTTTATGATCAAGGTGCCTGCTTACTGCTCTTGTGAATCTCTGTCAAATCAAACCTTTTACCCCAAGTCAACTATTTGTAACTCTGACACTAGCTGGTGAGAGCCTTAAGATACTGTGTTTTGGTACCTTTTTATTTTGTTTTGTTTCGTTCGTGTGCTCCTCATGTCTAGAAAATGTGCTTTTAAATATTTTTACGTAAAAGTTTTTCACTCTGGTAGAAAATTTAGGAGAACACAGTTACAGATAAAAGTGCACCTTTCAGCATGAATTAACAAATTTACAAATCAACAAAATTAACATTTTGCAATATTAGATATTTGATCTATGATTGAAGTCCTCTTTTATTTTCCTGTCTAACCCCATGCTTTTAACTTCCTTTCAAATTCAGTCACTACACTAAAGTTGCTATATCTTTTCCATCTACATCTTTTTACTTTTCTAGGTATGTATGCATCCACATAAGACCATAAAGGTATGAACTTCCAGATGTAAAATGAATAAATTCTGAAGGTCTAATGCACAACATGGTGATTATAGTTATTAATAAAGGATATGTCCTTGCAAGATGCTACGAGAGTATATCTTAAATGTTCTCATCACAAAAAAGAAGGTAATTTTGTAAGATGGTGGAAATGTTAGCCAACCCTATAGTGGTAATCATTTTGCAATATATAAGTGTATCAAATCAACACATTGTACACCTTATCCTTACACAGATTATATGTTAATTATATCTCAATAAAGCTTGGGGAGGGGGGAAGAGATTGTAAGAAAGTATAACCCAGAAGAATAGAGACCCTTTTTGTTGTGTTCAATGTTGTATCCTAACACATAAAGTGGAGAAATACTGAAATATTTAAACAAATATATATATATATATATATACATATATATAGCTTTATATAATAAACATGTAAATACACATTAATATCTTTAATGATACCTAAAACTCATTCAGAAAAGTGCACAAATCATAGATACACACTTCAACGGAGTATCAGTGAATGAATGTGTCTGTGTCATCTCCACTCAGATCAAGAAATTAAACAACAGCAGCATTGTAGGAGCTCCTCTCTTGTCCCTATCTTAAATATCATGATTATACTGATTTCTAAAGCCATAGGTTAGTTTTGCCTGTTTTTGAGCTTAATATGAATCAAGTCATATTTTGGATTGTGTTTCTTTCTCTCAACAATTATATTTGCCATATTTATCTATGTTGTTGAAGCTCTTTTTATTCTTTGACTAAAGTAATTAATGTTGCTATCCTTGTTCATGATTTGTAGCATATAGGTGTGGATGTCTGTTGGGTAAATACCTATGAATGGGATTGCTGGGCTTTAAGCCCAGCATCACTCTAAGAAGTGATGTCAGCTTTCCAATGCGACTTTACCAAAATAAATTCCCACAGATTGTGTATGAGAGAGCTCCTGTAGACCCACATCTTTTCTGACACTGGATACTAACGTTCTTTTTACTTTTATCATTCTGATAGATAATTAACACCATTTATTAACAATGAAAATGTTTTATTTTGCTTTTCCCTGATGAGCACTTTTTCACATATTTATTGGACACTTGGATATTCTCTTTTGCTAAAAACATATTAAAATTTTCCTCTAATTCCCTCTTGAGTAATATTTTTCTAATTGACTTGAATAAGTGTTTTATATATTCCAGACAGGAGCCCTTTGTTGGTAATATATATTCAAAGTACTTTCTTCTAAGTTCTATACCCTTAATGTTGTATTTTGATAAAATAAAATTGGTCAAGATCTTTTGCCTCATTCTTTTCCTTTTGTTTAGTGCTTCTAGTGTCCTGTTTAAGAAATATTTTTGTACTCAACTTTTTCCATCTCAAGGTCACAAATGTAGTCACAAGTACTATTTTATAGAGATGTAATTTTTTGCTTTGAACATTCAGATCTAATAACATCCTAATCTAATGCAGCTAGAATTGGCTTTAATGTATAGTGTGAGGCCTTAATGTATAGAAGTCAAAATTAACCTTTATCCCTACGGTTATTCAATTGGCACAGAATAATTTATTTAAAGAATTATTCTTTAAGGTATCACCTTTTAAATAAATGGAGTATGTAAAATGCTCAGATTGTAAAGCTAGTGATTCCTCAAAAACTGATCTTATTGACCAAAGCAATCTGAATAAATATTCCAACAGGTTGTTTTGTGGAAATTGGCAATCTGAACCTAAAATTTCTATGAATATGCAAAGAACCAAAATAGTCTAGACAATCTTAAAAAAGAAGAGCAAATTTTGAAAACTGACATGACCACATTAAAAGACCCATAAAAGATTTATAGTAATAAAGGCAGGATGGTATTGGTGAAATGACAAATAGTCCATTAGGACCAAACAGACAGTACAGAAACAAATCCACATATATATGATTGTTCAGTTTATGACAAAGATGACACTGCAATGCAATGGAGAAACTTCTGTAGGTTTTTGTTTCTTGGGTTTTTTTTTACCAAACTACTTACCAATAAATTAAAATCAATTTCAGCTTTGTTGTGGATCTAAGTGTGAGAGGTTAAAACAATAAATCTCCTAGAAGAAAAAAGGGTGGTTTTCTTAAATAATCTTAAAGATTTTTTAAATAGAAGTAAAAAAGTGCCTGCCATGAATGAAAAGACCACATTATGAGAGTAAAAAGACAGGCTTTCAAGTGGCAAGAAATATGAGCAAAACATGTATTAGAGAAAAACAAATTTAGACTACAGAAACAGTACCAACAAAGCAATAAGACAAAGGCAGTCAGTTCAATAGAAAAATTGTAAATATTTCAACAGGAACTTCAAAAAAACATGAATGGCCAACACACATATGAAAAATTGCTTTATTAGTGATCAGGAAAATGAAAATTAAAGCTGCAATATGATACACTGTACATCCACTCAAAAGGCTAAAATTAAAGTGCCGTCAAAAATTGCATGTTGGTGAGATGTGGAGCAATTGTAATTCTTGTACACCATTGATGGGAGTGTAAATTTGTCCAGCCACTTTGGAAAACAATTCAGCAGTATCTACTAAGGTCAAACATACCAACTCAATGACCCTAAAGTACATGCCCAACAGAAATAAGTAGATATGTTCACCAAAATACATGTACTAGAATGTCCATAGGAGTCCCACACCGGAAACAACTTCAACAGCCTTCTACAGAAAAATGATTAAATGAATCAGGATACACTCACTGTGCAATAATAGAATGACATACTGTGCAGTAATAGAAATGAAGGAGTCCCAAAATACAGCTAGTCACAAAAACATAGATGAATTTCACAAATGTAGCGTTAAGTGAAAGAAGACAAGCACACAAAAATATGTACTGTATGGCTATATTTATAGAAAGTTCAAACTTTGGCAAATCTAATCTATGCTGTTAAGAGATGATATATCTGGCTACCTTTGGGGCTGATAGTTAGGGATGGGGCTCCAGGAGAGCCTGTGGGAATCAGAGTAATAGTTTGTGTGGTTCACAGTGCTGGTTCCACAGATTTGCTCTATGAAATTCATTGAACTGTGTACACTTAGGATTTGTGCACTTTTCTGTTACATTTTACACTTAATTAAAAGTTTATTATTAAAAAAATTCATAAAACCTATTTAAATTTCAGTGTTGGCTTCCTGGGTGGTTATTTAGCATCAGTATAAAAACTTTGACAAGCAATCTGTTGCCATGTTAGGTCAGAGTACCAGCTTTGAGATTCAGAAAAATGAGAATTGGTGCCAGTGTGAAAGCCTTGGATGCTTGGTGCTTTGGTCAAGCTCCCTTTATCAAAGAATAGTCTAGACTCCCACGCTTTCCAGCTCGTTGACATTTGCCATGATGGTCATCTCGGCCATGAGCTAACACTTTGTTAAATCTTCCAAAACTTGGACAATAGGCCTTGAGATAATTTCACAGCAGATCCCCCCTTTGTTCCTTTGGAAATCTAGCTACTTAACCAATGATCTGTGATAGAAGAGAACTTTCACATTTGACAACAAGAAAAGAACTCACATCATATCTTCCAAGTGCTAAATTCTGTACGGGATATTATGAAGGCATTGATTATACACTGAAGAGCGTAATTTTTATTTGGTAGAGGTGAAACCTATCTCCTTTAAGAAAGGTTCTGTATTAAGTAGGACGAAGCCAGTGGTCTCCAGCAGAGGGGATTTGGCGACGTAGCATTTTAGCAGCATGGCAGCAGCCTCGGCATGCTGTGAACATATTCATAGCAGCCTCATGAAAGTCCCAGGACTGCTGGGCCAGCAGCTGCTCACTACCAATGAAGCTCCTGTTATTACAGAGCACGGTTTTTTCAGTTCTTCATACAATCTTTTTATAGTATGGGGCTCCATTGCCACAGGGGCTCATTGCCAGCAAGGGACTGATTGAGCAGACAACTACTAAACATAAATAACACCTAGTTAAGTGGACATGTCATACATGCAAAAATAACAGTCTTGTAAGTCAGTATAGCAGGAATACTTCAATTGCATAAAAATTGAATCATCGTCAGTATGGCTGAACAATGTGAAATCACCAGTAAACTCTTGTTACACCTGCAAAAAATAAACATCTATGATAGGATGCTTAGAAGACAAAAAAGCTTAATTTAAAATCACACTTCATCACACACTTTCTGTAATTCTGAAGAGCAGTTAAATTGTATCCTTAAATACTTTATAATACCTTCCTCAATGAGTCAGGAGAAAACAGGATGTTCTGTAAATTTAGTCTGATATGAAATATAATTCTCAAAATGGAAAGATCATAAGACTAGAAATCAGAAGACATTGATTCTCAGGGGTTCCATTGATACCTGGGTAACTTTAAGCAAGTCACTTACATTTAAAATGGAAACAATAGCTGCTATACTGTTACCTCAGAATTGTTGACAGAGCACATGAAATAATGTATGTGGATGCGCTTTGTATATCATAAAGAGCTGTAAAAAGGTGAGGTTTTAACACTTGGCTATAACTAAGGTGATCCCCGGATGGTTTCTGAATAATCTATGTTTATAGTTCTGGGACAACTTATATAATTGATACATAAATCTAAATTAACATTTCAACATATTTTTTCAATTTCAGAAGCTGAGGAACTTCACTTTTTAATGTACAAAATACACTTAACTTTTAAAAATATAAGCCTACGTTTAGCTTTCATCATGTAAAATCCTCAGATTTTGGCTGCCTCATGTGCATATATTTCTGTTTTTGTAATGACTATACATCAGGACCCAGACTATATAGCATTTTCTTATTTTCACTAATTTTCCTTAAAAGAATCTCTTTCAAAATCTGAACAATTAAATGTTGTCTTTTTGTGTCAGCATATTTAACGCTCTTGATTTATACCCTACAAACAAATCCAAACATATCGTTTTCTTTTTATAACCCTGCACACATTTACCAAGATTTCCAGAACATTCTAAATGGAATGGGCTTTTTTGTAATAAACTTCTAAGAGACAAATCATCGTGAATCTCTCTCTCTCACACACACACTCAAACACACACACAGCAGTAAGACGATGATCCTTTTCTCTTTCCAAAATATACATACAGTCAGCTTTGCAGGTAGCAAGGCTCTTTTAAGCTTATTGTACACAAAGGACAATCCATAAAATGTAATTTAATTTTTTAATTAAAACTTCATTGCTGTTTAATTGCACACTACACCTTCTTCAGTGCTGAAACATAATGAGAAGGAAGCAATTTCAAACGTGTTTAAAGGTCTTACACTGCTCCAAAGTAGAACTGGTTTCCATGGCAACTGGCATACCACCCTCTATTTATTCCAAATAAATGACAAATCAAAAGTGCAGCTGCAATATCGGGTAATTCTATTTCTCTTAACACAATGCAAAGCTACAGATACCTCTGCTAGCATGGTTACCACTTGTGATAACCTAATAAGTGAAAAAAGCAGGCTTTCAAAATGTAGTCTGTGGCTGCAGTTTTCTGCAGTGAGAAGACTGTCACAGTGACCTTGACTTCCATTCTATAAAATGCCCTTGGGTGAGAAAGCAAAACAGAAGGCACTATTTTCATGATGTTAGATATTTTACACTGCAAATGAGATTTGTTTGTCTTAACCTAAGAAGCAAATCAAATTCCAAATTACATCATCTAATAGCTACTGCTGGGAGCTGCCGTCAACAGGATTATTGATTTGGAAACCCAACATCTGCAAAACGCTAACCTGATCTATTAGGGCCAAACAAACGCTGTATGGCTCAGCTGGTCCCTTTTTGTCGCCTTCATCATGCTTTCAGTTAAATGAGCTCCAGCCCAGGAGACAGGAAAAGAGGCCGGTGAGAGTCCATCAAGTTAGTGACCATATGGGAGAGCATCAATCAGACCTAGTGCAAAACCTGCGCCCCCTCCGGCTCATTCACATGAAAGCCTTCTCCTCCACATTCACACATGCACACACACACACACAAGCACACACGCACTCCTTCCACCTGAACACCAGAGCCAGGGTGCTTGAGAAAAAAATATCTGTAACTTTCACATTTCAACTTATTTGTAAGTCCTCTTACAAAATGTAAATGTTGTGGAAAATTCAGTATCCATTCAGATAGAGATGGAAAATCTAATTTCATACTATTTTCTCATAAGAGCTGATATTTTATAGTCCGAAATATTCGTCTTTTTATTCATCATTTCTTTTCAAAATATGCTTAAAGATTTAGGTTTATGTCACCCACATAACTCTGATGAGATTGTCTGTGATCAATAATCAACCAAACAGATATATTTTTCATATGGCAATTGGAGAGATAAAATGGCTAATGAAAACACACACATAGGCACACCCAGGCATTTTGTTGCCATTCTCATCCTCTGCAATAAAGACTAGGGGCCTCCAGAAAGAGCAGAGGCCACGGTCTGTTGTTATGTTCTGCCTGCTGGTGCACAGCGAAAACACAGCCATGCTGGGGTCAGCAGCACGGAGCTCTGATTATTTTCCCCATTGTTTGTAGGCAAGACACTTCTTTCTGCATATGAATAGACCAATGAATAGAACTGTTTCAGCATTTAGATGTTAATTCCTTTATGATTTTTCAACATCACCGTTCTTCAACACCTCTACTTGTTTTTGTCACAGCAATAAATGCAGAGGATCTAGGGTCAACGTAGTTGGTTTTGAGGTTCTTTAAAACTGCTCATTCACCCACTTCCTAGAGAAATGGAAATAAAAACAAAAATAAACAAACGGGACCTAATGAAACTTAAAAGCTTTTGTACAGCAAAGGAAAACATAAACAAGACGACAACCCTCAGAATGGGAGAAAATATTTGCAAATGAAGCAACTGACAGAGGATTAATCTCCAGAATTTACAAGCAGCTCATGCAGCTCAATGTCAAAAAAACAAACAACACACTCCAAAAAGGGGCAGAAGACCTAAATAGACATTTCTCCAAAGATATACAGATTGCCAGCAAACACATGAAAGAATGCTCAACATCATTAATCATTAGAGAAATGCAAATCAAAACTACAATGAGGTATCACCTCACACCAGTCAGAATGGCCACCATCAAAAAATCTACAAACAATAAATGCTGGAGAGGGTGTGGAGAAAAGGGAACCCTCTTGCGCTGTTGGTGGGAATGTAAATTGATAGAGCCACTATGGAGAATAGTATGGAGGTTCTTTAAAAAACTAAAAATAGAACTACCATACTACCCAGCAATCCCACTACTGGGCATATACCCTGAGAAAACCATAATTCAAAAAGAGTCATGTACCACAATGTTCATTGCAGCTCTATTTACAATAGCCAGGACATGGAAGCAACCTAAGTGTCCATGGACAGATGAATGGATAAAGAAGATGTGGCACATATATACAATGGAATATTATTCAGCCATAAAAAGAAACGAAATTGAGTTATTTGTAGTGAGGTGGATGGACCTAGAGTCTGTCATACAGAGTGAAGTAAGTCAGAAAGAGTAAAATAAATACCATATGCTAACACATATATATGGAATCTTAAAAAAAAAAAATGGTTCTGATGAACCTAGGGGCAGGACAGGAATAAAGATGCAGATGTAGAGAATGGGCTTGAGGACACAGGGAGGGGGAAGGGTAAGCTGGGACGAAGTGAGAGAGTGGCATGGACATATATACACTACCAAATGTAAAACAGATAGCTAGCAGGAAGCAGCCACGTAGCACAGGGAGATCAGCTCGGTGCTTTGTGACCACCTAGAGGGGTGGGATAAGGAGGTGGGAGGGAGACGCAAGAGGGAGGAGATATGGGGATATATAAATATATATATATATATATATATATATATATATATATATATATATATATGTATATGTATAGCTGATTCACTTTGTTATACAGCAGAAACTAACACACCATTGTAAAGCAATTATACTCCAATAAAGATGTTAAAAAAAAACAAAAAACTGCTCATTCGAATCCTAAATAAGCCAAAAAAATATGGATTCCATCATGAAAACTAGTTAGAACAAAATCCCTCTTCTTAAAAATAGATATGCTACACCAAAGCCAGCAATAAATCTGTTTAAACTAATAATGAGCAAGGTTTTACACAAAGGTTTAGCAAAACATCAAATGAATGCTAAGGATTCTATTAAATATTGACTTATTGCTAAAATCTCGTGTTAAGATTTAATCGAATAGCAGCAGATAAACCAAGTTGCCATATAATTAGCTAAAAACTACATAAGAATTCAATACAAGTTTTTTTTTTTTTTTTTTAATTAACCACCTACACTCACTCAATAACCTACTGTTGTACTGTTTGACTACATCAGATTTAATGAAAATATATATAAAATTCTGGTCTTGAACATTTGACAAGAGTAAAACTGAAATTTACCTTTGAGTTGTTGATTTTTAAATGAATTAATATAAACAAGATTGCAGAGGGCATATGGAATTAAGACAGTGAAGGAGGTTTGCACTTAATAAATGGAGCCAGTTTTGCACACAAAGGACTGGTGCTAAGCAGGGCTTCATTTTAGGGCCACCCATAGCTGAGGCTTTTTGAGTCAGAGAAGCCTTTGGGTTCAGTTCTTGCTCTGACACTAAGAGGCTTGTTTTGCTTAAGCAATTTATTTAACTTCTCATCATTAGGCCCCTGCTCTGTGACACGGGGTCAGCAATATCTGTCTCAGAGTGCTGTCAGGCGAGGTAAGTGAAGAAATGTCAGTAAAGCACCTCTGCAGTGCCTAGCACAAAGTAGGCAATTAATGAAGTTCGTTGCCCACTTCCTACTTTCTTCTAATATAACACTTAGGCTGGGAAAAATTGTAAAACCAGTGAAATGCATTCTTCCTTACTGTACACCAGCTCCCTTTCCCACAAACAGTCTTACTATTTCTCCCATTCTTTCTCACCCTCACAGGAGATTCTGTCTGTCTCCTCAAAATTCATTGAAAAAAAGCTGTATAGGTGGTGGGATGAATTGGGAGATTGGGATTAACATATATACACTAATATGTATAAAATAGATAACTAATAAGAACCTGCTCTATAAAAATAAATAAAATTCAAAAATAAAAAAGCTGTAGAGGCTTTGGAGGAAGTAGAGAGATTTATTGTTTTTTAATAACAAATTTAAGATATATTACTTTTGAAAAAAAATTTAATGTTAAGTTATATGGAGTAAAATGCTACGGTTCTCATTATACTCATTCTTCTTTTTTATTTTTATCATGATTACCCAAGTGCATCGTTTTAAAAATCAAATAAACTAGGAAAAGTATAACATAAAACAGTAGACCTTGTCTTTCATATATTCATCTTCCTGTTTACCCACTATAGGCAATGGTTTTCAGCTCCTTCATTACTCCATCTACTTAGGGTCACATTGGTACATAATGTACTTATACTGTCTTTTTTTCAAGTTTCAGATAGTAATTTATTGATTCCCTAATATAGAATATGAAGATCAAATATCTTTTTTCCTATGCCAACCATGGACTCACACATACATATTTCCTCTGTCCAACTTCCAAAATAATTTTACTGTAATTTTGGTGAATTCAATATTTAGCATTTATTTTCTTTCTTGTACAGCTTTTTGTTTTCACTGGAATTAACAGTTGCATCTTTTTTGCTTTGCCTATTTACTATGTTGAATACATCATTTAACTGACTCTTTTGGGGGGGAGATATTTCTTCTGGAGCCCTCTTTCTTTCATTCCAGTTTGGCCTGCATCTGCTGAAACAAGAACCACAGTTGAGGGAGTGCCGTAATTACCATTTAAAAATACCCTTAGCTCCTCTACTGCACTGGATTCCTTGTACTTTCCCTCCCATGATCATGTTACATTATATAAGGCTCCTTCTTGCTAGCAGGCTTACTGAGAGACTCTCCAGTCTGATGTGATGAAGTAAGTGGCCATGCTGGGAAAAATCATGGGCCAGCCGCCGTGGGCAGCCCCTAGGAGCTGTGTAAACCTCTAGGGGCTTAGGAAGTCTCCAGTCAACATCCAGCCAGAAGCTAAGACCCTCAGTCTGTACCACATGTGAATGAATTCTGCCATCAACATAAGTGTGCTCAGAAGCAGAACCTTCCTCCAACCAAGCTCACAGATACAAATGCCGTCCAACTAACACCTTAACTGCAGCCCTGTTAGACCCTTAGCTGAGGATCCAGCCACACCGTGCCAGGACTTCAACTCTGCATAAATACCAGGAAGTAATAAATATGTGTGTTTTAACTCGCTAAGTTTGTTGGAATTTGTCAGCAATGTAGAAAATGGACACTTTTTCCATTCCAAATTCCTTTTATTTGTTCATTTTGATGTTTGCCATTGGATTAAAGGATGTTTTTTTCAAATATCACATAATCCTCAGTTATCCCCTTATATTTAATCATTCCCCCTAAAATGATTGGGGTTTTGCATGTATGGATTTTTTCCATAACTTTGACCTAATTTTCTCTCCATCAATTAATATTTCCCTGGAGCTGGGAATATGGCTCTATCAAGGAAGAAAACATTGGTTTGCTTAAGCAGAATACTGTATGATACTAGCTACTTACCTCTATTTCAAGGTTAATTATAGTGATAACAACATAAAGTATCAGTGCGGTATTAGAGCACCAGAAGTCCTCTCACTAGGATGCCAGGGGCAAGTAATTAGAGTGTACAATATATATCCAGTGTGCATTCTAACCAACACTGGGTTCAGTTATCCTAAATACTGGCTAAATCTTTCAGCTTAAGCACTATATTAGGCAGTATTTGATAGACTATGCTTCAGTAGCAAATTAATTCTAAAATATAAGCTGCTCATACTACAAAAGCTTAACTCGTCACCATCTCAAAATGTGGTTTTTCATGATCAACGGCCAAAAGGAAAATGGGGAATGGAAGAGCATATCGAATCTTAAGCCTTAGACCAGAGGTAGGGTTCACATTTCATTAGCCAGACTCAGTTACATGGCTACAGCTTGATTACAAGGGAGGATGGGACATGAAAAGAAATACATGAATATTTGCTGAGTTCTACTTATCCTGGAAACAAGAACATTGCTTATCTCTAATCATAACTTTCTCCTAAATAGAAGAGTGTAGATCTTAAGCACTTTGTTACGGTTTTAAACATTATAATTAAAATGGTATTCATTTAACTTTCAAAACCCTGTCCTGTGACATTTGAAGTGATGTAAATATCAGAGGAGAGAAACTTTGTAGCATGTGTGGCACTGAATTGAGTTTTGACTTGAGTAGTGAAATTACCCCTAAAATGAAGTCTGCTTATCTTAAAAAGCTGACAGAAAGCTTCAGAATGATAAAAATGATCCCCCTCGCAAATTTACTCTGGGCTAGAAAAAAAAGCCAAACATAACTAAAGGGATCCAGCCACCAAAATTATAAAATTCACAATATCTAGCATGCTATTAGAAATTTTAAGGCACTGAAAATTACGACCCATAACTTAGAGAAAAAAACAGAAATAACAGAATAACACACATAACAGAGATGACAAAGTTAGTAGACAGGTAACTTAAGCTGTTATAAATCTTATAAATGTGCTAATGAATGTAAAAGGAGGCATGAAATGTTAAGAGAAATAGAAGATATGAAAAGGACCCAAATGAAAGCTCTAGAGATAAAAAATATTATACCTAAATAAAAAATATTCTGAAAGCAGTTAACAGTGATTGGACACAGAAAATAACTGTGGAGTTGAAGAAATTACCCAAAATAAAGTGTAGAAAGGAAAGTAGAGAAAATAAAAATGAGAAAGGCATAAGTGGCTTGTGGGAAATATCAAGGAGTCTAACATATGTGTAATTCAAACCCCAGAAGGAGGAGAGAGAGAGAGAAGAATATAACACACACATGCACGTGCACACGCACACACACACACACACACACACACAGAAAGGGGGAAGGAAGAAATAATGGCTGATTTCCTTAAAATATTGTAAAAAATTGAGACCAAGGGGCCTATGAGGCTCAAGAAACTCCAAGTATAAGAAATAAACAGAAAATCAAACCAAGGCACATTGCAAGAAAATTTATCAAAATTGTGTACAAAGAGAAAATCATAAGAGCCATCAAAGGTAGTAAGGGATACATTTAATACAGAGAAATTGAGATAAAATGATAGATGAATCCCTGTCAAAATTATGCAAGCCAGAAGGCAATTGACTAACCTCTTTAAAGTACTGAAAAAAATATGGTCAAACCAGATATATATACTTGGTGAAAATATTTTTTACAAATGAAAATAAAATACATTTTCAGGAAGAGAGATATCTGGAAAATCCCTAAATATTTATAAGGTAAACAATGCACTCTTAAATAGGGTAGTCAGATAAAATACAGGACACTCAGTTAAATATGAATTTCAGGTTTGCAATGAGTACTTTAATATAAATAAAACTCAAATATTACACGGCACATACTAATACTGAAAATAAATTGTCAATTTGAAATTCAAACTGGACATCTGTGTTTTTAGTTTTCTAAATTAGGCAACCCTACTCCTTAGCCATCCATTAATCAAAAAAGAAATCCCAAAGGACATTAGAAAATATTTTGAACGCTATGAAAATGAGCGTATAACATATCAGAAGTTGTGGGATGCAACAATATGTTGATTGGAGGTAAGTTCATAGTTATCAGTTGCTTATATTATCTAAAGAGAAAAGTCTAAATCAATTATCTAAGATTCCACAATCAGAAATTGAAAAAAGTACATCAAATAAAACCCAAGCAAGCAGAGGAAAAGGCTATTAGGATAAGAGCAAGAGATCAATGAATTAGAAAGTGATCAAGATACAGAGAAAAATTCATGAAACCTAAATCTCCCTCTTTGAAAAGATGAATAAAATTTATAAACTTCTAGCTATCTGTTAAGAAAAAGAGAGAAGCTGTCAATTACCAATACCTTCCATTACCAGGAAGAAAAGAGGGGGCATCATTGTGAATCCTGTAGACATTAAAAGAATAATAAAGAAATACTATAAATAATTTATACCAATAACTTTAATAATTTAAGATGGAATAGACCAAATCCTTGATACAAGCAACCAAAACTCACTCAGTAAGAAATAAATAACCTAAATAGCCCTATGTCTATTAAAGGAATTGAATTCATAATTGGCAAAACTACCCACAAAGAAATTCCAGGTCCAGATGGCTTCCCTGTGAACTCTACCATTCACTTCAGGAAAAATACTATCAATCTTACAGAAAGCCTTCTATAAAATACTATTCATTTTATGAAGCCTCAATTACGCTGGCACCAAAATGAGAATGACATTAAAAGAAAAGAAAACCAGAGACCAATATCCCACATAAACAGAGATATGAAAATTCTAAACAAATTTTACCAAATATAATCCAGTAATGTATAAAAATTATAATACATCATGACCAATTGGGTTTAATGTCAAAAATGATAAATTTGTATTACATTAAAAATCAATCGATGTAATCCTAAATCATATAATTAGGCTAAACATTTTTTTAAAGTATATGATAAACTCAGTCAATGCAAAATATTCTTTAAAACATATCATAAACATTCATGATTAAAAAAAAGAAAACTGTCAGAAAAGTAGAAATAGAAGGGAACTTCCTTGATATGAAAAAAACCTCTATGAAAACTTACAAAGACATCATACTTAATGGTGAAATAGACAAGACTTTTTCCTTAAGATGCAGAACAAAGTAATAACACCCACTATCATTACTTCTTATAAGTTAAGAAGTTAGTAAGACACCAGACAGATTGTGTCAGAACATACCTTAACAGACTCATTTTAATATAATAACCACTTTTAAGGCCCAATCTTTAAATATTGTCATATTTGAAGTACTGGGAGTTATATCTTCAACATATGAATTTAGGGGGAGGGGTAGACACTATTCAGTCCATAACAGCCATGTTTTTAAAAATGCAACTCAACTTTATCTCAATAATAGACCTAAATTTTAAAACGATAACTATAAAGTACACAGATAAAAGTAGGGGAAAGTTTTCATGACATTAGATTAGGCAAAGATAGATAAGGACACAAAAAGCATGACCATCAGAGAGAAAATTAATAAATTTCATTTCATTAAATCTAAAATGTTGGAGCTTTGAAAGGCATTGTTAAGAAAATAAAAAGGCAAACTACAGGCAGGAACAAATATGTCTAAAACCTCAATCTGATAAAGGACTTGAATCCAGAATATTGAAAGAATTCTTACAATGTGAAATTAAGAAGAAAAACAACCCAGTAAAAAGCAACCCAGTAACAACTTGGGCAACAAGTTTGATCAACCACTTCATCAAAGAATGTACACGAATAATGAAGCTGTACATGAAGAGGAGCTCAACAACGGTATTCATTAGGAAAATGCAAATTAAAACAATGATAAGACATACATCAACTACAATGACTTTATATTTAACAGAGTGACAGTAACAAATGTTGGCAAGATGAGGAACAATGGAATATCCACACATTGCTGGTGGGAATAGGCATGACAGTCTTTGGAAAACACCTGACAATTTCTTATAAAGTTGAAGATACTGCTACCATATGACCTATCTAACACACTCCTAGAAATGACTCCAGAAGAATGTATAACATATGTCCACAAAAAAACTTTTACATGAATGTCCATAGAAACTTTGTTTATAATAGTTAAAACTGGAAACAAACCAAATACCTATCAACTAGTGAATGGATTAGCAAACTGCGGTATCTTCACACAGTGAAATATTATTTTGCCATTAAAAGGAATATGCTACAGCTACCTGTAAAAATAGGGATGAATCTCAAAAGAATTTTGCTAAGTACAAGAAGACGGGTACAAAACACTACATACTTTATAATCCCATTAAATTAAATTGTAGAAAAAGGTAAAAATATAGTAACAGCAGATTAGTGTCTGCTGGAACCATGGATAACAGAAAAAAATGATTGCAAAGGAGCACAGAGAAGCTTCTGGGGGTGATAGAAATATTTTACCTTTTGATAGTTGTAGTGAGTACAGAGCTGTAGACATTTGTCAATATTCATTGAATTTTACACATAAATCATTGACTTTGGGGGTTGACTTCAAAGAATAGGCAAGTTTTATGAAGTTTTCTTTTTCCATTCTAAAAGGTAATCCTTATATATATAGACTCATGCAACAGAATGAACCCAAAGCTGAGTACTCTAAACACACGTGTTCCCCAAAGTAGCAAATAGATAAGGAATGAGTTTACATACATAAACTCGCCATGGTGCCAACAGCTGAAAAAGAAGTACTTTATCTTGAGGGCACATGGAGTGGTGGCACTCAGATAATCTTTCAGTAGAGACATTTTGGACCAATTCCTAAGCCCTCCCCAAAGAGAACAATAATAAATGGGAGGAATTTGGAAGGAGGTGGAGTTCTGGGATTACACTAGGCAGAGTACAGAAAGGAGTATTCTGTTACCCACACCCATAGCCTTGGAAAGGAAAATCAATTAAATTAAATTCACTGATATTTTTAAACTATGAAATGAGAATTTTACTTTTACTGTCTAGAACACAAACTAATTATATAAAACCAAGTTTAATCACTACAGTGACCATCACAGCAGAGAGACATTAGAGGCAAAAAATGTTATATAATCAGCAGGCATTGTTTTGCTGGGTAGAAGAAAACCTCACACCTCAATTGCTCTAAATAAATATTTCATGGGTGCTATAAGTGTCATCATTTGGTGACTGATGTAATCAGTGTTTCTTCCAACCCTTTCCAATTGAGTTGGCATCCATATTTATGTGACCTTTTAATTAGCATCTCAGAGTTGTCTTTAGCATAAAATTTTATACCTATAACTGTCTAATCAACTGTTAAAGCTTTAAATTATTTCATGGAGAAAGAATAATGAGGCATTTACCATGTTATGTGATGATATAAGTAATCATTTATATAGAGAGATGATACATAGAGAAGATGAATTTTTATTAAACATATGAAATTCCTCAATATTTTCATCAGAGAAAGAATAAACAAACCTTACTCAAAAATTATTAACTATATAAGAATTTCTTAACCTAGTGTCTCAAATCCTATAAAATAGGTTGCAAATCTATGTATGTAGATACATTATTTTCTGGTTAAAAACAAGATATCAGTAAATTTTGTCTTGATGGAGTCTTTAACTTAAAAAAAATTGAGAATCACTTGGCATTTGCGAGTAATGAAATGAGAAACTACGTTAAATCTCATTTTTAATTCTCTCAATCAGAATTTTGTGCCTTGGTGCTAAAGAAAACTGGAACATTAAACTGTGTGTGGTTTTAATATAAATTTAAACCTACTCGTTGGTCAAGATAAAATATAATAATATTAATAATAATAACAACAAACTTTTTATCGCAACTACCATCTGCCAGACACTGTTCTAAGTGTTTCATACACATCACCGCATCTACCTGTCACAATAATCTTAGAGACTAGGTACCATAATCATTCCCTTTCACAGATGAGGACATGAGCATTCAAGTGTCTTTCCAGGACCACACAGCTAGCGAGTGTCACAGCAGTAGTGTTGGAGCCAGCATTCAAATCCAGCCAGTCTGGCCCCACAGGATGCTTCAACCCACCAAGGTAAGTTATCTTTCAAACTACATGTGCTTTGAAAATTGACATCTAATTTTAAAACTAATTTGGTCATTAGATTGCAGTCTACTTGGATTAATGTCATAATAGGTATTATCACTTGTACTGATAAGAATTTTCAGCTTCAGTAATCAACTTTGTTGAAAAACTTTAACGTTTATATTTACATTGCTTTTTAAATATATGTTCTGTTAGAAAAAAATGAAATGAAGCGATTCTTTATGTGGACCTTCTACTGCTTTGCTTTATAGCATAATCATAAGGATAATCTGAATTGATCATTTGCTGTATGTAATAAGATACACATTTTAAACTAAGGTAATAACTATGTAGATTCATTTAAGGCATTTTATGAATATGTCTTTATTAGATGAATGTATTATTGTTTTCATTTGTTCTGTAAGAACCAGATTATTTCATTTCATTACATACAGTTTAGAAAATAACCATATCCTTTAATTAATGATAGTTTTTTGTGTTTCTTTTAAGGATAGTATAGCTGTCTTAGAGCTGCAAATCCCATACACTCAAAGCTTTGGACAGTAGCTGGCTTCCTAGAGCTCAGTAAACTCTTACAGTAGAAGCTGAAAAACCCTTCCTCTGTCAAAATTGTTTCATATGTTAAGTATATAGTTATATAATGGTAATATAGTATCTAACTAAGAAACATGTTCTGATTTCTACATAAGAATACTTAAAGGATTTTCGCTTAAGTTTGCATTGTCTGAAATATGAGTTATAATAGTTTGAGGGTTTCCTTGTGTATGAGACATTATATCATAATCGTAATCATATCATAATCTTACCACTAAGTAAGATTCAGTATTTTATAGAGTTTGAATTTATAGAGCATTTGGAATTGTAGTATCCAAATTCCTAAGGAATCACCATTTTAATTGAGTTTACTCATTGAAGGCAAAATGTATTAGCTTTTTAAATGCCAAAGTAAGACTCATAAAAAAAAATAATGTTAAATAAATTCTCATACAATCTAGAATCTGCAAAATTGTGGTGCCCTAATTTATAAAGCTATGGAAGTTGGAAGAAGGAGATGGAAGAAACATCATAGATTTCCTCAAAAAGAGCAAAGTCTGGAAATTAATGGTAAATTTCAGTGTGTGTGATTCTAAGAGACATAGTGTCACATTTTCAAATGGAAATAACAGACTACTTACATATATACATTTTGTTATTTTTAAAAGACCTCTGACCTGGTCCCGTCCTTTCATTGTATAGGTAGAAAACTGGTCCAGAGAAGTTAAATAAGTTATCTGATGAGCAAAGAAGAACTAGAACCAAATTTTTTGTTTGTTTGATTGTTTGTTTGTTTAATCCAAATTCCTAGTCCCTTATGTATAATTTTAACTATAGGCTTAGAGCAATTTCTCATTGGTATATTTTTAATCTCTAGATATATTATTTGGACTTGCATTTTCTGCCAAATTCTGAAATTTGTTATGCTTGATCTCACAAGTAATCTTAATCATTGTCTTATATGACTGAATCTGTGACCTCCTTTCATTATTTTTACTGCAGAGAAAATATTATAACTATATTTAATTTCATGAAATATCATTCATTTACATTTTCCTGGATGTGATAATTTGAAAAGTGATAGGACAAAGTTTTATGCAGCACAGAAAAAGAAAATACCAATTGGAAGAAAAGTACCTTCAAAGTTTTTGACATCTTACAAGTTTGAATTGATCCTGAAAATTACAGTTGCTTCTCACAGTCCCAGCCAATACCAAGAAGCTTCCTAGAGAGTGTGATAAAATAGCTGTGTAATTTGGGTCTCACTTTTCCATCTCATCTTTTTTGATCTCACTACCACTATACAATTAAGCCCCCCAAAATTCTCACGTGTGACCACTTAGTTCTTGCTATTTTCAACTTCATATCATATTACAGTATATGCCAACTTTAAGCAGGTTTTGATATATTTTTTACAAAAGACATTTAAGCCAAACTAAGGGCTGAATATACTGGACTGAATGCTTCCCTCAGGTTAGCAAAGGAGAAACTGCCTTACATGTTTGTAAAAGAGAATTTGTAGTGGTAGTATGATGTGTAAGGGAGAGTTTGAAAAGCATCCTGAACTCCATATCATGGCACATGTCGCTCAGCAGCTACTTGGCATTGACTCCTCTCCCTTCGTAACCCCTATGCCTTCAACTTTCTCTTCTACATTCTCTCTTTCAGTCTTCAGTTGTTTGCCAAGTTGCCCATAGTATCTCACTTCTCTTGGCATGATACTGCATCTACCACACTGTGTGTTAGTCTTTGATTTACTCGCCAGTCTTCTCGTTAGACTTACATCTCCTTAAATTCAGAGATCAAATTGTATTTTCCTCTCCCCACCCCACCTTGGGTTACATGAAAGTGACTGCCACAAAGTAGGGGACGCTTATTTAGAAACCAAGAAGTGTCGTAAGACTACAGATAAAATTTTACCAGAGTACATCGTATGAAAAGATTACTTGGGTGAGAGGGTGGAAGAGGACAGGAGATGGAAAATCAGAAAAAGTTGTGGTATAGGCAGTGTTGTTGTGAGTAATGCTTCCACTGATAGCTAGAACACTGATGGGATAAAATGTTAGAAAGTGGACTTGAGAGAAAAGAGATTGAGCAAAAATAAATAATCAGGTAATTTTGTGTAAGAAAGAAGAATTACTCTTGTCTGGCTAGAATAACAGGAAGAAAGTGGGAGGGGGAAAAAAATGGGTGATACCAGACTCTAGAATATCCTGGAGTTTAAGATTTAAAATTTTGTTTTGAAAAATAAATGAATTAATGAACTGTATTTCAGGAAAGTTAGCTTTGTAGAATTTTGCAAAACGTTTAAGGAGGAAAGTTAAGAGACTACCGACAGTCTCCTACTTACATGGTTTGACATGATTTTTCAACTTTACGATGGTGCAAATATATGCATGCAGTAGAAATCGTGAATTTTGATCTTTCCCTGGGTTAGTGATATGCAGTATGATACTCCCTCGTGATGCTGGGCAGTGGCAGTGAGCTATAGCTCCCAGTCAGCCCCAGGATCACGAGAGTAAAGAGCCAAAATACTTACCACCATTCTGTACCCAGACAACCATACTGTTTTTTTCACTTTCAGTACAGTATTCAATAAACTACCTGAGATATTCAACACTTTATCATAAAATACGCTTTGTGTTAGATGATTTTGCCCAACGGTAGGCTAATGTAAGTATTCTGAACACATTTATGGTAGGCTAGGTTAAGCTATGATGTTAGGTAGGTTAGGTGTATTCAATGCATTTTTGATTTACTATATTTTCAACTTACAGTGGGTTTATCGAGAGGTAACCCCATTGTAAGTCAAGGAAGATCTATATTAACAATGCCAAGCTGGAATTTGTCCCCTGTCCTAAAGAAGCTAATAGCTGATTGGATTATATGTTTCAGTGATCGTGTGCCCTGCTGAAAAGAAGGTAGAGTTGAATTTGGAAGCTTTGACTGTGTTTTCACTATGTAAACTTCAGTAGTCAACCTAAGTTTTAGTCTTACTAACTTGAGAAGTTAACAACTATTCTGCCTGCAACATATGTTGTTGAAAGGATTACATGAGAAAAATAAATGTTATAAAAATTGCAATTCACAAAAAAATTAATTGTTTCTGTCATACTGTTTTAATGAACCACAAAGTCCTTCTGAAAATATGGAGTCCAGGGACCAGTTCTTGTTCAAATGCGTATCATTACATAAAAATATATAGTTAATAAATCCAGCTTCATATCGATGCACATGGAAAGAAACAAAAGGAAACTCTAGAGCTACATTTTTTAAAATAATTTTAGGTATCAAGAAGTTATAAGGTCAAACAATAATTATGTTGGCTTGAACACAGCTTTATTGTCCTATATTGAATTTTCATTATAAAAAGGCATGTTTATCTAGCCAAATGGACTAAATACTTTGAAGCAATCTGGTAAATACATCAGAAAATAACTTGGAATAAAAAAAGTTTAATTTGTTCTTGGATGACTGTATTGCCAATGAAAATAATATGAATGAGACATAGCCTAGAAGTGAGATTGTCTTACATTTCAAAGAAAATATTTAAGAAAGGCAAATCTGTTCTCCAACTAGATGTTGTTGTGACTGTAGAAATCTGAACTCAGTGCCTGGAAAGTTTAACAGAATCCTACAATGCAGTTAATGTTCTGAAACCAGAAATAGTGAGCATTTATTACTGAAGAGTGAGTTGTAAAACTATCAAGAGTTACCAGGAAAGTCGAGTATAAAAAGAAAAAAATAGCTCAAAATAACTTTCCTATTCCATGACTGTTTTCCCTAAAATTTATTTTAAAGTATAATTGCTTTTTCAGTATAAGTTTTATCTCAAAATAATATATTCTTTTACCGTTAATAAAAGAATCTTCAATAAATTATAAATGTTTATACTTATTGCAAGTAAATAACTCCATAGTAATTTCAATATAATTTCTGTGACAGGAATTTTGCTATTTTTCTTAAGATATATTCATTTATTTATCCAACACATAACGTAGAGTATACATTGATACTTCCCACCAAGTGTTGTGCTGGGCAGTAGTAATATACGCCCCTACCCTCAGGAAGTTGATATTCAAGTGGGAAAGAATATACACTAGAGGTGTCAATATTATAAGAAGATATTTAATTTGATCAATCTCAAATGCTATAAAATATTACAACATTGTACAGATTTTAACATCCTAGGAACAGTGTTCTTAATAAGCCCTCATTTATCTCCTACTTTACATTTTCAAAATCTTTTTCCCAGTTTTTGTCTTCCTCCAACCCCACTGCCATATGCAGTCAACAAAAAGTCAGAAATAAAATGATTAAACACTTAATCCCAGGCACAGCCAAGTACGTGTTTTATATTACAATTGTTATGCTCCCATAACATTTAACAAATGAAATAATATGCAAGCCTGAGGTTATGAACTTTTTCCACATTATGTTTAAAATATATTTAAGAACATATTCATTATTTGAAAACACAGGTACATAGCTATGGAGAGGGAAGAATGATCCAAATTCATGTAAAATTTATTCCATATAAAGGAATAATCTATATAATGTCTATATATTATAAATTCTCTAGAGAGAACCATATAAATGTCACAAATGCTATTCTGAGTATTAAGTATGCATAAAAGATTTTGTCCTCAAGCACTGTATAAGATTGTCTAATTAAACGGTATTATGATATCTCATAGTAATTAAAGAAAAATGAGTAATTCCAGAATCCACCCAAACTCTTTAGTTAGAAAGCATAACAATGTAAAATGATCTCAGGAACTAAAACCACCGTGATTGGAACAAAATTGTCATCTATTTTCAAAGTTAGGAAACACTATATGTTGTTTTCCCATGACCTCATGGTGTCTTATGTCTCATTAAATACTGCCATTCTTTTCCTAAGCATTTCTACCTCCAAATAATCATGTAGATTTGGTTACGCAGGAAGAAGCAGATGAGAACTGAGGGCAAAGATGGAAGTTTTGATTGTGACATGGCCAAATGAAGGGAGAAACGAAAGAAACAAACCACTGAATTCCATTATTAATGTAGAATAATTCTAATAAACATGGATTTTCTGTAAATGCCTTTAGGAAACCTAATTCTTCATGTTTTCTCAATGCCACAGGAATCTCAAAGCATTTAACCGCATTCTGGCAGGACAGAGGCACACACCACGACTATAATATGCCTTGGCAATCAAACTGTTTGAATCCTGATCTAAAAGCTTACCAGTTGTGTGACCTTGGACAAGTTACTTAACCTCGTAGTGTCCAAATTTCCTCACATAGAGGAAGAGGCTGTGGTAGATTGCATTTCCAGTCTCCTTAATTCAATGCTTCTAACTCGGTCCCCCTCCTTGTGGAAGAACTATACATTCCCAACCTATTGAATTCAGTCATGACCACATGACCTTGTCTGACCAATGAAGTAAGCACAGAAATGACATGAGCATCACTTTCAAACTGATGGGTCAGGGGAGCAGCACGAAGTATACATGGGATCTGTCCTTCTGCCACAAGCTCTGGCCATGTCCTCAGACAACGTGGGGTAAAGCCTCAGCAAGCCCACCTTGGATACATAATACAAGAGAGTAACTTGTGTTCATTAAGTCACTGAGCTCTTCCATTTGTCCATGAAGGCAGTTTAACCTCACCTACCCTGATTCATACAGGGTATTCACAGGTGCCAAAAAGATCAGATTAGATTGTACAAGGAAAGAACTTAGAGGCACACCTGATATCATAAAAACTCAATTCATCATAGGAATTCTTAAGATTATAGTATATACTCTTTTCATTAAAAAAATCTTTAAAAGTTTTCAGAATGTATCTTAAATGCACAAATAATGTGTATTTGTGGCTATTTATTAAAATGGTGCCCACTTTCTCAGATTCATTTATTTCTAACACTTCTTGAACATTTCTCCTTTGTAAAAAGTATTAGTTCATCTGAAATATTTTTGTTTGAAAATTAAAATTTGTGCCTGCATTTCCTTGTATATGCAAAAGGGATAAGACTGCTTACATCATAAGGTTGTTATGAAGAAGAAATATATTAACATATGTAAAGCACTTGGGACAGTAACTGACATTTAGTTAGTTCCATACAGTTATTATTATTATTTTAATTATTATTAATGATATAATTCTCTATCTTGTCCTGTTGTATTTCCCTGTAGATTACTACAGTATTGCCAACCACAGGAATTAATTTCCTTCTATACAATTAATTGAGGATTTTATTTTTCTACTTAGTTAGAAAATAAGCAAGTATTTACTGTGATTCTATTATGTACTTACAATAGTGGGAAGTAAGAGGGAGATTATTTAGTGTTAAAGCTGGTCAGAAAAGAGGTGGAGAAATAAATTGATCCAAACAACAATAAATGACTTAGTGTTGAAAGAGCCAGAGAAAGTGAAAATTCCATCATTCCCAGTGTAAGACTCTCCTATCTCCATCAGAATACCCTTTCTTATAGCTGATCTTTGACTAGTCACTTTGCCTTTTAAAATCACTTTGTAGATAAAGTCACCTTTTTCTTCTCCCTGTATTCTTGATCAAATTTAGCCTAGCCTTGGAAGGACAGCACAGCATTTCCACCTGTACTCTCCTAGGGAAAGGTGTTACCTTTGTTTCTGTCAGAAGAGGGTTAAGAAGGTCAGCTACTTTCCAATGTCAGGTGCACCAATGTTAACTTAAGTTTGTTTCCTTCTCTCTCAGGTCCCATGGTATTCAAATAAGGTACTGGGTTTGCATGTAATTAAAAGTATGGTGATTTTGAAAAAGAAATACAGAATGTTACCAGATTCTTTACTGAGTATATTTCACCTTATCTAGGGGATTAAAGAAGTTGGCTCTTGAAAGGTGCTCTTCACCATTGAAAATAAGTAGAAAACTAATAATTAGCAACAATCTGAGGAAAGCCTTCTAAAATGAATGATAGAACATTCTTGGTTGTGGGGTTTTTCTTTCATCATTTTAAATATATCATGCCACTTCCTTCTGGCCTGCAAAGTTTCTGTCGAAAAGTCAGCTGTAATTATAATTATCCTCCCATTTGTGGGCTGCTTACCTGAGTGTGATGTGTCTTGACTATACCATGTCTCCACCCCTCCTACTCTTCTTGTTGTGGTTACTTCGTTATATCTTCAACTGTGGAAAATCTTTTCTGCTAGTCTTCAGGTTGTTCTCATAAATAGTTGCTCTGTAAATACAGTAAGTCCCCTACCTAGGAACCTTCAAGTTGTGAACTTTCAAAGATGCAAACATGCATTTGCATGTCCAATCACATAAGTTAGTTCAGGTGTCTGGCATATGTTGTCACATGCATGCATCCTCTACAAGTGGTTGTGCTTTTGTGTACTTTACTGTACAGTACTGTATAGAGTACAGTAGTACAGTATCTTTATTTCAAACCCAGGATGTCTGGAAACAAGCGTAAAAGCAGTGGTGGTGTAGCTGATACTGCTAAGAATCTCCAGGAATTGGAGGTCCCGAGAAAGGACGAAGAGAGACAAGAGGAAAAAGAAGTAACTGAAGAACCAAAGATATTCACAACGCAGGAAATGGCAAGGGGATTTTCTTTGTTTGAGGAGGCACTGTTAGTTTTTGAGGCAGAGGACCTGAACATAGAACGGTACACGAAGGTTGCAGCAGCCATTCAGAATTCACTCCAGTGCTACCGTGTCATCTATGATGAGAAAAAAAGAGCTACTACCCAGACATCACTGGATAATTTTTTCAAGAGAGTAGATAGAATTGAATCCAGCAAGGAACCAGAACCTGTACCATCAACGTCAGGCGTGAGTGAAATTGCAGCTTGCCCTCCGTCTCCTATTGCTGACAATCCTTCAGCTCTACCATGTCCCACACCTTCTCTCACTCCTCCAATCAGTAATTCTTCTTGCCTGTTCACTCTATGCCAGCCCCTGTATGCCAGCTGTTGTAGGACTATTGTACTTTTCAAGGTACTGTGCTATAAAATTAAAAAAGGTTTCTTTATTTTTGTGTCTGTTTTTTATGTATTATTTGTGTGAAAAGTATTATAAACCTATTATGGTACAGTACTATACAGCCGATTATGTTAGTTGGGTACCTAGGCTAACTTTGTTGGACTTACAAATGAATTGGACTTAGACATAGAACAGAACTCGTTCTATGTAGGGGACTTACTGTAGTTGAAATTTTGGTGTGCGCATGAGAGGAGGTGAGCTCAGCTGGTCTTCTTCCTTTGCTATCTTGGCCACATCTCTGACAAATGTGAGTCAGAACAGTCCTTGTAGAAGTCCTCAAGTGGGAAATTGTAGCTTCAGTCCTGGTCCAATCTTTGAAACTTGCTTACTTTGTAATTAGTTTTAATCTTTACATTCAAGTAAAGTAGCTGAGTTCTAGATCCTGCACTAGATCCAGAAATAAACAGAAACATCATCCATCCATCCACTTTTAAAATGAACCACTACTGGAAAGCAGAGTCTTTGAGCCAGAGGTTTTCATGAGAAATTAAGTTTTCTGGAAACACACTGAAATCTTAAAAAGTTGATAGGCTTTTAAAACGTCATGATATAGCATTTTAGAAACAGTGTTTCTGTACTTTAAGTTTCAAGGGTATTGTAAAAGACGTAAAGGCCTATAACATTAATAAATTTGGACATGATCTTGCAGTTAGTGGTAATTTGTTAAAGCAGAGTAACATTAAATTTTGGAGTTTGATCGTTTGTGTTAATAATCTGTCTTCAATGTTGTGAATACATTTGTTACATCCAAGTCTACATACAAGGAAACTGGTTAAGAAGCTATTGCAGTAGCAATAGAAGAAAAAAGTACACATATTTGAGAATCTGAGACCTGGAATAAGTAGCTTTGGAACTGAGTAGACATGATAAGTAAAAATGGGAGAAGAAAGTAGGATTGTGCCCAGATTTTTAATTCTTGGACTACGTAAAAGGGACAGCTAGTATTCCAGTGTCCATTGTGTGACACTACAATCATCTGTTCAGCTGGCTCATGTCTGCCTAGAATAATGGCTACATTAACCAGCTTTTTTAAAGTTTCCTGTGGTCATGTGACTAAGTTCTGGCCAGTGGCCTATAAGCAGGAGTGATGTGTGCACCTAAATGGAGGTGCCCTTAAATGGAGCAGATATGTTCTTTATTTTTAATCTGATGGCTAGTCTGATGTGTTGTCAGAAACTTAACCAGCTATCTGTGACAATGCAAACTGGGAGAACAATATAGGGGTGGCAGAGGGATAATACGGAAGAAAATATTTTTTAAAAAATCCATGACTCTGTCATACAAGCCCAGAATTGCTGACTTCTGACCTTTGTATATGACAGAATAAAATCTGGGATTATGAAAACAACATCAATTTGGGTTTTCTGTCACATTCATTACCTTAACTAATGCACCTATCTCTATTTTATGCTGACATCATTCAATGGTAAGAAATACAAGAAGAGTAGTTTCCCAGGGGAAAAAAAAGGAGTTCAATTCTGATTGTATGGGCTTTGGGATTTAAGTTGCTTATGAAACATTCGGACGGAGACATCAGTGAGATAAGAAGAGGGCCTAAGATAGAGACTTTTAAAAAGAAAAAATAATAATCTTCTATAGAAATAGAAGCCAGGAAAAACACTAAAAATAGAGGCTAGAAAACCATGAAGTTTTGACAGCACAAAAGACAAGACTGGAGCTCGTTTCAAGAAGGATCAAGTGGTCAACAGTGACAAATGTTGAACTGTTAAGTAAGTGCTGAAGCATGTGTCTTGAATAAGGCATAAAGTTATTGACAGCCTAGGTGAAAGCAGTTTCATGAAAGAAGAGGTGGCAGAAGGCAGACTGCAAGTGGGTTGAAGTCTGAGTGGCTGGTGAACAAGTAGAGACAGGCAGCACAGTGGAATGGCGTCAACCTCATCTTGACCATTATGTGGCACAACTCTTCCTCCCAGAAAGTAAACTTGGTGCCCACCCTTCTATTGCCATGGCACAATGCTTGTCTTCTCCCATATTCTTTTATAATTCATTTCAGTTTTGCCCATTAGCTGAGACACACTAGACTTTTGACACACATCTTTCCACCCCTTGGTCATTTTAAGCACTTCTGTTAGCCACTCAGCACTATTCCAAATTTAGTCGATTCTCTTGAAGTTTCTACCTAATCCTCAAACCCCTAAATCCACAAATAACATCATCTACTACTTCCTAAAGCCAGGTTCTCAACTCCAGCACTATTGATATTGGGGAGAGGGTGTATTATAGGACGTTCAGTTACATCCCTGACCTCCACCCATTAGATGAAAGTAGCAGCCCCACCAGTTGTGACAACCAAAAATGTCTCCAGATATTGCCAAATATCCAGCGAGGAGGCAAAATTGTCCCTGGCTGGCAACCACCAGAAACAATTTGTCAAGAACTTTTTCACCTTCCTTTTCCCACAGCTACAGATTCAATACCCCTTCACATTCTTCACATAGAGACACAAATGGTAGGACTCTCATTTTGAGAAATGACTTTGCAAACCTTTGCGTCCTTTACTTTTTCCTCTCTATTGAATTGCTTCCCCTTAACCTATAGGTAGGTTGGTTCACCCTGATAAAATAACTATCAGTTCTGAATCTCCTTTAGCTATCACCCTTCCTCTAACCTTCTCTGGAAAGTCAATCTTTATAATCCTCTCTAAAAGTCTCACCTCATTTCTTACTTCATAACTATCCAAACCTTATACACAAGCCATGTTAAACAACATATTTATAGTTTCCTTTCCTGTCTTGCTTTTTCAAATCTTTCTTTTGCCCTTTTCTTCTTTCTACATAAAACAACATCTCCTTCTCATTCACTTGTCTAACCCTCCTGAATTCTTAAAAACAATCCAAGAAGCCTTCCTGGCCTTAATATTACGGGTTAGATTCCTTGTTAACATACTTGAGAACAGCCTGGGTTTCCTTATGTCATTGTACATATCACACTCATACACTTTCAGTTGACTCTTTCTTTTTCTCTTTTCATAGCCTTGAGATCCTTGAGGCTAGGATCTATGTCTTCTTTTTCTGCTGTGGTTAGCTTTCCTGAATCCAAAATGAACATGAACTGGGCCATATTCTCACCCATAACCAGTCTGTTCCTTTGACTTAATTTTACTCAACTGTGTTCAGACACAATGGAAGCTGTTAGGAATTTCATTTACACCTTGATGCCTTGCAAATACATCCTCTTCAGCTCTGTTTATTTTGGTCAACTCGTTTTTTCCTATCCTTTTATCTGCTCATCAGGAGAGATGAAAGTAATGGAAATAAGATATTCTGTTCAGGGACTGGTTAATAACTTCTTCTACCTGACAGTGAAGTAGCAATTGGACCCAAGCTGCTTATTTATTGATTGGTGACCCAAAAGGAAATTGTTTTATTTCCTCCCTTAAAAAGGTTAGCCACACTTCTAAAAGAGGGTTTTCAAGACCTCTGCCTGAACACTTTACATAAAGTTAATCAAGGATAATGGATAAAATGTGATTTCATGTCACCATTGAATGTCCTAAATAACTCATTTCCATTTTTGTTCAATTGAAGCTATTCAGGGTGATATGAAATTATAACAGCATCAAATGAACTTAACACCAGAAGACATTATACACTATGTTATTATTGGGCTATTGGGCTTACAGTAAAACAGTTATTCAGTTCAATTTTTATTTAAATCCAAGGATCCAGAAGATTAAGCTAAAATTTTTAACCAAAACCCTGAACAATTAGAAAAAAACTAGCCTTATATAATTAACACAGTTCGCAAATACTATTATTCAATATTTCTTCTCCTAAGAAAATATGTATAATTTATACAAAGATTTTTGTCCTAGAGGTATCAACTTTATTAAAATAATTTAATCATATTCTTAAAACAAATGTATTCTAAGTTGTTATAGGTTTATTCAATTAAGAAATTTGTGGGGCTTCCCTGGTGGCGCAGTGGTTGAGAGTCTGCCTGCTAATGCAGGCGACACGGGTTCGAGCCCTGGTCTGGGAAGATCCCACATGCCGCGGAGCAACTGGGCCCGTGAGCCACAACTACTGAGCCTGCGCGTCTGGAGCCTGTGCTCCGCAACAAGAGAGGCCGCGATAGTGAGAGGCCCGCGCACCGCGATGAAGAGTGGCCCCCGCTTGCCGCAACTGGAGAAAGCCCTCGCACAGAAACGAAGACCCAACATAGCAATCAATCAATCAATCAATCATCAATCAATCTTTAAAAAAAAAAAAAAATTGTAACTCTGCTTCGTTGCTTGATAAACTGGGAATGAAAACACTGGGTAAATAAAAAGAGAATCTTTATATCCAGACTAGTAATTTTGTCTTCTCTATTCTACTTCCTTGAAACCAAAGAAATTCCTTTAAAGGTGGATTTAGAGAATGCTTACTTAAGTAGATGGCCATAGAGAGGAACTTCTTGGAATTTTTCTCCGTCTACCAGTTCTTTTCCTTTTTTCCTTCTCCCTCCATTTCACAATAATAGTGACATCAGGGTCCAGGCATCCATAACCAAAAAGTAGATGAATTTTTAACACTGAGTTAAATTTGCTCATTTATTCCCAGAAGATGTGTTAAACCAGCAGTATATATTTTTTAAATCTATTGGTC
The DNA here is from genome assembly GCF_965194825.1 of Balaenoptera physalus. NCBI lineage: Eukaryota > Metazoa > Chordata > Mammalia > Artiodactyla > Balaenopteridae > Balaenoptera > Balaenoptera physalus. The sequence continues at coordinate 162,306,612 of NC_138890.1, forward strand.
TTGGCCACAGATAGTCAAAGTGTTATTTGAAATGCTTTAAGACTATTTTTATTAACACTTATTCTTTATCAATTTTCCTGTTCATTTGCATTATCCCTCTCCCAATATAATGTATACTATAAAAGGGCAAGGATTTTTGTAGGACTTTGATAAGTATTTGTTGAATAAATATTTTGATATAAATTATAGTACCTTCATCTATAATTTCATTTATCATCTGAATAGGACTTATTGTTCAGAGAACCAATCACTGTGAGGATATATTTATTAGCTTTACATGATCTAATCATCAATTTAATAAGTAAATATTTGCATTCTTGGCATAAAGCTATGCCTGTAATGCTATATTGAATTGACCAAATGTACATGCTTTTAAATACTTAGTACCTTTACAAAATAATGATCACTATACCATTATTTATTACTTTCTCTTACCAGATTCAAACAATAGTTATATGTTTATATATTCCAGCTATTTAAGTTCATGTTATAATTGCTTCACATTTTTCTTGAATCTAGCTTTTGCTCATTGATTCTATTCACCTTATATGAAAGAGAGCATTTTAGGCAATGAAACAGTTTGATCTGTTCTCAGATTGGTAGATATATTTGGTTCTAATCCCTAGAAACAATTTCAGTCAAAATGAAAATTGTAAGTTTGTAATGATTGATAATGTGAAAGTATATTTCAATATGTATACTGAAAAACATATTTTTTATGTCATTGTTTTGTCTTTACAGAGTTCAATTGATAAATATTTCAATTATTTTGATATTCTGTTACTAAATTCATATCCGTTTAGAATGATTATGCTTCTTGGAGAATTGATGCCTTTATCATTATGCATTGCCTTTCTTTATCGCTGGTAATCTTTGTTGTTCTGAAATTGACTTGGGCTAAAATTAATATAACTACTACAGCTTCTTCTGATTATTGTTCATGACATATATTTCTCTATCTTATCTCTTTACTTTTAACCAATCTGGACCTTTTTTTTAAAGTGGATTTCTTGTATACCACATAGCAGTTTATGCTTCATTTTTATATCCATGTAGATGATCTCTGTCTTTTACTTGGTGTATTTAGACCATTCATATGTTAAATGATTTTGTTATAGTTAGATTAATATATACCATGTTTGTAGCTGTTTTCTATTCATGCATTAACCGTTCCTACACTTTTTTTTCTGTCTCTGGTTTTAACTGGCAATTTTATCTCCTCTCTTAGCATATAAATTATACTGCATTTTTTTTATTGGAGTATAATTGCTTTACACTGTTGTGTTAGTTTCTGCTGTACAATGAAGTGAATCAGCTATGTGTATACATATAACTCCTCCCTCTTGGACCTCCCTCCCCCCACCATCCCACCCATCTTAGTCATCGCAGAGCACCAAGCTGAGCTTTTTAGAAAAATTTTAATGAATGTCCTGGTGTTTCTAATATACATTTCTAACTAGTCTAAGTCCACCTTCAACTGACATTATACTACGTCACCTGTATTACAGGTATCTGATAACATAGTATTCCTAATTTCTTCTCTCACCTCTTGTGATATTGCTTTCATTTATTTCACTTATCCACGTGCTAGGATCATCCAATAGATTGTTATTATTATTACTTTAGACAAAGTTGTATTTTCAATCAATGAAGCATAAGAAAAATAAAATATTTTATTTTTACTTTCATTTATTTCTTTTCTGATGGTCTTTATGTGTGCACATCCAAGTTACTATTGTACATAATTTTCCTTCTACCTCAAGGAATTTTCACATTTCTTACAAAGCATGTCTACTAGTAATGAAGCTCCTCAGTGTTTGTCTGAGAAAGTCTTTATTTCTCCTTTACTCTTGAAAGAGAAATTCATTAGATATAGATTTCTAGGTTAGTGTTTGTCTTCTTTCAGCACTTTTAATATTTTACTTCATCTTCTTCTGGCTTCTATGATTTATGACCAGAAGTCTTCTGTCCAAAAGTAATTCTTGTCCTTGTTCTTCTATAGATAAGGTGATTTTTCCTTCTGGATTCTTTCAAGATTTTCTCCCTGTCCCCTTGAATTTTTTCAATTAAATGTAATATGCCTATGTGTAAGGGGTTTTTTGGGTTTAGGCTTTGGTATAGATTTTGATATTTATCATGGATGGTCTTTTCTGAGCTTCTTAAACTTGTGGTTTTTTGTTTGTCATTAATTTCGGAAAGATTTTGGCCATACTACTTCAAATATTTCTTATGTTCCATTTTATCTTTGTCATTAATTTTGGAAAGATTTTGACCATACTACTTCAAATATTTCTTATGTTCTATTTTATCTTTCTTCCACTCCTAGTATTCTAATTGCATATTATATTACATTTGTTTTTATTGTTCCATAGTTCTTGGATGTTCTGTTCTGGTTTTGTCTGTTTTAGTCTTCCTTCTCTTTGTGTTTCCGGTTGGGAAATACAAGCTGGCCTGTGTCCAAACTTATTGATGCTGTTCTTGGCCCTGTTGAATCGACTGATGAGCCCCTCAAAGGTATTTTTTATTTCTATTATAGTTATTTTTTCAATTTCTAGCATTTCCATTTGATTTTTTCCTTAGTAATTCACCTTTGTGCTTATGTTACCCACCCATTCTTACATGTAGCTTATTTTTTCCATTAAAGCATTAAAGTCCTTAGCATGTTAATCATCATTATTTTAAATTCCTTGTTGTTAATTTCAACACGTGTGTCTTATCTGTATTTGATTTTGGCACTTGCTTTTTCTCTTCAGACTGCATTGTTTTCATGCTTTTTGGCATTCCTTGTAATTTTTTTGCTGAAAGCCAGACACTCAGGTAATAAGAACCGAGATAGTCTTTTAGTGTGAGGATTTACTTCATTCTGGCCAGGAGTTGAGCTTTGTTGAATGTTTGCTATAGCTTTAGGTGACAAAGACTTCATATTCCTCTAATGCCTTTGTTTTTGTCTCTTCTCTGGTCTTTGGGTTTCCCTAAATATTCCTCTTCAGAGAGATTCTGCATCTTGCAGAACTGCTGGTTTTTGTAGCCCTGTGGATGTAGAGGAGGTGGTGGTGGTAAACCATGTGTGGAGGAGGGAAAGCGGAATTCTGTAATCTTCTGATTAAATCTCAGTCTCTTAATGGGCATGTGTCTTAGGGCTGTGACCAACAGAAATGCTTTTCCAGTGATATAGCTTTTCCTCCTGCCGCCTACTCTCATTTTTGGCTACCATATCCCAAGTCTATTTTCTTGAACCTCTGATCCCCGTGACTGTTTGTTTGTTTGTTTGTTTGTGTTTCCCTTAGGTGAAACATGAAGTCAGTAGCAACTGAAATGGGAGTAATTCCCTTCCCCCAACTGGGATAAGGCTCTAATAAAGTCGTTTTTTAGGGACGAGGCTTTTGTCATGGAGAAAGCTTTATGTGTATTTCACAGTGATTATACCTCTTCTCCTGCCAACACCACAAAGTAATATTTCTTGACTCTTCATCATTAGAATCTGATGGGGTTCCTGGAGGTCAAGCTCATAAAAGAACGGGCACCCCCAGGAGTTTCTCACTTTCACATTAATCCACACTCAGCTTCCAGCAACTGGTCAAAATTACTATCTTCATGTTCCTACAAGTGTGTGATTCCAGCAGCTTCTGTTCTAGGTAAGCAGATGTCACCCTTGCTTTTCCGAATGCACCTGTCTATCCAGATTTGCAGGTGTAGGTTTAGTCGGTAATCTCAATTTTTTAACGGATTCAAGAAAAAATCATTGATTTTCAGTTTGTCTAGCTTTTTCTTGCTTAAAGGATGGAGTGATGATCTAACCTCTTTGCATGGGAAAGCTGAAGCTGAAAATCCCTGATGGTAAACATTTTAACAACATTTTCTTATTTTTCTATTCTAAGTTTTGATAAGTTGAGTCACCACACTGCTTTTTAAAAGACCTAGCGAAATTACTGTTGTCATACCATTAGAGTAAACTATTGCTATCAAATTGCCACTTGCAAGAGTCAATGAAATGAAAAGATTTTCTCTGAGTCATAAATGAAATGGCTTTCTCAACAGTTTTCTAGGAAAAAAATAGCTTGTAAAACTAAATATTGTCATTTTATCAAAGTAAAAATTTATCTAGCAAGGCTTCAAGTTCAAGTAAAATAACATTTGAGTGTCAACTTAATAAGGCCTCCTCCCATATGCAATAGAGAGTCACTAAATTTCCAAACTAGAAAGGATTTTAAAGTTCATTTAAACCAACGGTCCTTAATCCAAGGTTTATGTAGTTCCCAGGGGCCCAAAATTGAAATGGCAGCCTGTAAACCTGATGTAAACCTGAGAAGTGAGTGCTTCTCACAAGAACTGATCCTTTGGACCAGCATGAGTGAGACACATGCTGTCGCACACAAGGCAATGCTGAGCTGCTTGCATAGATTTGGATGCCATGGCTTATTTACATCATCATTTCTGTTGCATCTTCAAATGATGTTTTCATTGGTCCTCTTCTTTGTGAGAATTCAGGTACTCTTTCTTACCATAAACACACATCAAAACTGCATTGCTCTTCTGTAGCTTTTGTATGTTGCTTTTTTTGTATCCCCTCACCATCCAGCTACAAAAAAAGAAATAAAAATGGAATATCACACTTAGGGACTCACTTGTGTAATGGGCATAGAAGAAGCACAAATATCGTAGTACAAACACTCAAACTTATTGTCAAAACAAACACTTAACTACAGGCTCTTGACATTACAGCGATCAATACGGTGATGCCGATGGTCATATTCAGGATCTTGAAGTCATTTATGTTTGCTTTACTTAGGAAGCCCTTTTTACAGATCAACAATCCTAAGTCCATAACTCAAACATATCTTTATGATTTCTATATCTTATATTAAATTCTATTTTAAGCATCAATTCCATCATATAGAATAAACAATTTTAGTCTGTTCATTTCCCAATACATTTTTCTTTAATTGAATATGAGATCCAGTTGAATCTAAGATTCATATTTCCAGGGAAGAGTGATGTGTGTGTGTGTGTGTGTGTGTGTGTGTGTGTGTGTGTGTGTGTGTATAAAATATCTTTGGTATCTGGTACTATATCCTGAAACTGTATTCTGAATCCATTTCTCCAAAATATTAACACTTACAGGCACATCAACATGTGACTCTGTAGATATCATTAGCTCCACTCCAACCCCAACATACACAGATACAGACATATATATCCAGAGTTTCATGGCTAGGTAAGTACAGCTGGCTATAGATAACGTCCTCACTCCCTTTGACTAGGGGACAAAGGGGAGGAGAAGGGTGTAGTACTTGTACACAATCCACTACACTTAGTGATATTAAGGGGCATGCTAATTTAGTTGTTTCTACCTCATTTGGAAGATAATTACTAGATTTTTTCTCTTCTCTCCTGGAAAAGATTTGGTTATTTTAGAAATTCCTATTTCAAGATATAGACTTAGAAATCACCTCCCACAGATCTCCTTGTTTAAGTGTTCTCAGAACTGTCACTGGGAAAATTGAATATTGCCAGTTTTTACTCATCCTCCCTTGCTTCTGAAAATCACACTTTATTTTTCCCAGGATGTTCAAAACAGTCTATAGAATGACTTCAAATTTCTTCTCATCATACAACCATGGAAATTTCAAGTTAGCCATGAATTCTGAGAGTCTACCCCGTCACTGGCAGCAATTCTCTGACAGAGTCACGGACAATGATTTAAGATTCTTTTGTTTTCATTCTAGTCTATTATTTTTATGACATATAATTTGCAAACATAAAATGCATCCTTTTACATTTTGTACTTTTTAGAATATTCTCAAAGTTGTTCAGTCATCACCACTATTTAATTTGAGAACATTTCATCACACCAAAGAAGAAATTTAGTATCCATTAGTAATAACTCTACATTCTCCCTTCCTCTTGTGCCTGGCAAATATTAATCTACTTTCTGTCTCTAAAGATTTGCCTGTACTATTCATATAAATGGAATCATACAATACGTGGGCTTTTGTGACCAGCTTTTTACACTTAGTAAGATTTTTTTCAATGTTTATCCATTTTGTCACATTCATCAGTACTTCATTCCTTTTTATTGCTGAGTAATATTCCATTGGGTAGATATATGATATTTTGGTTATCCATTACATCAGTTGATGGATATTTCAATTGTCCCCACTTTTTGATCATTATGAATAATCCCACATGATCATTCATGTCCAAGTTTTTATGTGGACATATTGCTCTTGGATACATACCTAAGAGTGGAATTACTGGGTCATGTGGTAACTCTTTTTTTTTTTTTTTTTCCTGAAGATTGGGTGTGGAATTTCTGGTTTGTACCACCATTTTTCCCTGATGGTATCTTCTGAAACTATTATAATTCCCTCCAGTTTATCTGCCCATACAGGTCACTCTTTGTTGCTCATTTCTTTCTTAAGGTGTCTAGATTAAAAACAACTTCTTTTTTCTTTCTGTGCCCCTCTCTGGCACATAGGAATTTGTCTCCCTGCTTGCAATTTATATTGGGCTATGAAAAACTCCTCAAGACTATTCAGGAACACTTTGCAGCCATTTCTACTCTGAGATCTGACTGTCCTCAAGGATCTTGACTCAGTTCTTTATACACACAGCTCCCACTACTTAATCTTGTGTACTTCCAGCATCTTTGACATTTAGATCTAGACCCATGAAGTGGTACTCAGGATATGGTGACCCATCAGCTTTTCGGATGTCCTCACTTCTCTTTTGACTCCACTTTTCTTCTACCAACTTGAGAAACCTTTATTTATACATTAAGATTCATCGTTTCCTCTATGTCCTAATTCTTATGAAGCCCTAGATTTTCAAAACTCGAAGTCTCTATGTATTTTCTGTAATGTCTTAGCTTCCTTGAGGCATATTATGTCTTATAATGTAAATAATTGGAGGAAATATTGAAGAGAAAAAGTTAACATTTCTATATGTTATTCACAAATAACACAAAGTATTCTAATAAGATGTCTATTTGTATGTCAAGAACAGGAAGCTGCATACAAGAGCTAAAAAATAAGTGACTCCTATGCATTAGAATTTTTTTTTTAGAGGTTTTGGGGTTCAAATGCAAAAATGAACATAATATTTCCTTTCACCTAACTACCAGATCTAGTCTGGAACTTGTGACAGACAAGAAATCTCATAGAATAGGAGATACGAATGGTAGTACTCTTATAGTGGGCACTCATCTTCATAGACCTACTGGTGTTGGGGTTAAAATCAGTTGTTGTATTTATTGGTAATGGTCATAGAAGAGTTATCATTTTGTGAACCACTGCAATGATTTTTGTGCCCTTTGTTGTCAGAGATTTCTTATGGAATCATAGAGGAAAACTTAGTTCAACTTAGTTAGTTAGTTAGTTAGTTAATTAGTTAGTTAGTTAGCTAGTTAATTAGTTATTCCAACTTAATTTTACTGTTGAGGCAACTAGAAAAAAAATAATATGTTGCCCAGTTAGAGGAAGATGGGTCACATACCAGCATCACATGATGTATGCTGAATTGTTACACACTTTCTAGAAAGTTTTTCCTTCAAATTGAAGGATTCATTAACCACCGTTGTGAGTGAAGTAAACATCCTTAAATCATCACATCATTACTTATTCTTTAATTATTATGAAGAAATTGATAATGAGTACACTGTCATTTTTTAATAGAAAACTTAGTTTGCCTTCCACAGTCAAATATTCAAATTTTGAAAAGCTCTAAGTCATATTTGTTCTTTTGCATCCAAAAACATTTATGTGATGATTTAAAATAGAGGGTTTATCTTCTGTCTAGCAGGAAGAGTTAGAACTATCAAAGTACCTAAATGAACTTCACATGTTGCTGAAATAAGCATAGTAATGACTGGTGTTTTATTAGAAAATTCTTATCTTGGATAAAGAAATTTGAGAAGGGAAATTGTATTATTCCATTTAATATTAAAATATATTTCCAAAAATAAATATGTGAACATTTAACTAAACAAAATTCATTTGCAACAGTTGAGTGACTCTTTCTGTGGGTATCATTCTTCTAATGATATTAATGAAATGGAAATAAATAGATTTTAAATTAATTTGTCTTAAAATATATTGTAACAACAATGGTGACCTAATGAAAGATGGTTTCTCAGTTATGAGGCAATGGCCTCAATGGCCACAACTGAGTAGAATTTGCAAGTATACAGCTTGAGAATTTCTGATATGTTCAACCCTCATTTTTTCTATAACGATGACAGCACTGGACTTTTCTTCTGCCATTAGCTTCTACTACATGCTGGTAACATAAAGAATTTTCAACACTTTTACATGTAAAACAAAAGCCAGAAAACACTTTAAAATAGAAGTGTTGGCATGCTTGTAGTTACTCTATCAAAAGTTTCTCTTTGCTTAAACATCACTGAAAAAAAGTTACAGGAGACGAATCACTATGTAAATTTTATGTATAGTTAACATTACTGTGAAACTAAAATAGTCAAATTGATAACATTTGACTATATCTTAATGCAAATGACTACATCTACTTTAAGAATGGCAGCAATAGACCACATTTATTATTTCTAAAGACAAATATAGAAACTAGATACCTAAAAATGGCCACCTTTCTCAAGGTGGCAGCATGAATTATTGACAGAGGAAGAAACAAATCGTAGATGTTTCTGACAGCAATTGCTGTATTGCTTCCAACATATAATAATGCTTATTCAAATGTCTGTGATAAATGAAGAATGGTATCCCTAGTATTCATTACACAGCAACATAAAGCACTAACATGTTCCTTGGAACTTCTGTATTAGATGAAAGATCTGGTAAAACAAATAAATTATAATTTTTGAAAAAGAAGGCAGAATCAAGTCTGCAACTGGGCCCTCTACAAAACTCCATCTGACAAAACTTAATTGTTTCCTACTTTCAAATTTAGCCAAAATCCAATAGATCCCCAAAATAATGATAACCCTAACCAGGCATGCTCCTACATTACAGTAGGTACAATGATTATTCAATACATAAAAGAGCTCAGGATAGATATTAGCTGAATTGTATGTAAAATATGGGAGATTAACCTCCAGCAAATTATCTTCTGAAAGGAGCTACATTTCATATAACCAAATAGCTATGTTGATTTTCAAGCATTACAAATGCTTAATGTTGATATCCCTCTAACATTCATACTTTATCCTTATATGATCCTGGATACTATAAAATATCACCAATGTATTAATCATGTTTCAGGTTTCATGAGAAGTATGGGCAAAATTTTGCTTAACATAAGACCATACCATGAACTTTCAACGCTCCTCACCCCCAGTTCAAGCAAGCAAAGTTAGTGTCCGGGGAGCTTATGCTGAAATGTGGACCACCACTCACTGCTGGTCAAAGTTGCCATCAGGGTAATTTGAGAAGCAGCACATTGTGGGGCAATTGTCCAAAGAACAGAAGACTGGCCAAATAGGTAATCAATCTGTTCGGGATGGGCAGAGAGACAGCTTCCAAGATATGATGCCAATGGCAGAGAAATCCAGGAGCCCAGACTGGAGAGAGGGTTTAAAGCAGATGGTGAGGATTGTAGCCACCTGGAATAATTCTCTGAGTCAATTAGCAAGTACCAGTAGTGGATTTTTGGATGACTCTTCAAGCCATGGAAGGGAAAATGTCTGCCTTAAGAATATAGGTTGGATTTAAAAGTAAGGGGAAGAGATTTTTCAATTTATCCTTCTTTTTATCCCTTCTACAAGCTCCCTTCTGTCATCACTTCATTCCTCACTCAGCCTAGACCCCACTGATGATTATCTTAATTTCTCCCCACAAGGAGCCTCATCTAACCTGCTGGTGTTTCCTTATGTTACAACAATGGATAAACATCACAACACTGACTCTGCTCCATAATTTAGGCTCCTTAGTACTCTAAAGAAAAAGGTACAACCCAAGGATTTTTGCTAGTACAGATTTTTCTTGTAATCTGACCCCTTCTTAAAAAAAAAAAAAAAAAATTGGGTTGGCCAAAAAATTCGTTCAGATTTTTGGCTAACCCAATAATTTTTATTGAGGTATAGTTGCTTTACAATGTTGTGTTAGTTTCTTCTGTACAACAACGTGAATCAGTTATACGTATACATATATCCCCTCTTTTTTTAATTCCCTTCCCATTTAGGTCACCACAGAGCATTGAGTGGAGTTCCCTGTGCTATACAGTAGGTTCCCGTTAGTTAGCTGTTTTATACATAGTAGTGTATATATGTCAATCCCAATCTACCAATTCATCCCACCCCTCTTCCTGCACTGGTGTTCATAAGTTTGTTCTCTACATCTGTGTCTCTATTTCTGCTTTGCAAATAAGTTCATCTGTACCCTTTTCCTAGATTCCACATATAAGCAATATTATACGATATTTGTTTTTCTGTTTCTGACTTACTTCACTCTGTATGAAAGTCTCTAGGTCCATCCATGTCTCTGCAAATGGCACTATTTCATCCCTTTTTATAGCTGAGTAATATTCCATTGTATATATTTCCCACATCTTGTTTATCCATTCTTCTGTTGATGGACATTTAGGTTGCTTCCATCTGAACCCTTCTTTATAATCTATCAATTGTTTTCTTGTCTTTAACCAATTCCCTCTATTAAGCAACAATTTTATTAATTTTAAATTTAATTTAGTTTTTTTTATTGAGGTATAACTGACGTATAACATTGTGTTAGTTTCAGGTGTACAACATAATGATAGAATATATGTATACACTGCAAAATGATCACTACAATAAGTTAACATCTGTCAATCAGTTACTGTACATAGTTACAATTTTTTTTCTTGTGATTACTTTTAAGATCTACTCTCTTAACAACTTTCAAATATGCAATACAGTAGTATTAACTATAATCACCATGCTGTACATCACAACCCCATAACTTATTTATTTTATAACTGGAATTGTGTGGATTTTGACCCCCTTCACCAATTTCTCCCACCCTCTTCCCCTCACTTCTGGCAACCACCAATCTGTTCTCTGTATCTATGAGTTTGGTGGTGGTTGTTTTTGATTCCACATATAAATGAGATCATACAGTATTTGTCTTTCTCTTACTTATTTCACTTAGCATAATGTCCTCAAGGTCCATCCATGTTTTCGCAATTTTAAAATTTTGCCACTGGATGAATTCCCCATACTAACTCTTACCACCTCTTTCTCATGTGAAGATCTACTTCTACGACTTTCTTCATCATTATTCCTCCCATGCCTATATCTTTATATCTGACCTACATTCTTAGGCTTTCTTCTAATTTCCAAAGTGATTATATATTCCCTCATATTCAAGATAACCTTAATCTCAGTTGCATCATCTCCTCAAGGAACTGGCATCCTTCCTTTATGCTCAAATGTTCATTCTCCCTCTGTGAAGATGTTCCTCCAGCTAGAAAATATGCTGCTGGTGTCTTAGATTTAAAGCAAAAGAAAAACAAAAAGAAATGGTAGATACTTTTCTCTTGGACCTAAGTTTCTCTTTAGCTACTGATTTTGCTCTTTCTCTTTTCATTTCAAATCTTCCAAGATAATTCTTTGCTTTCTCACTTCTCAATTAATTCCTTTCCAGACTGAAAACAGGATTCTGCTTCCCAAAATTACTCTTGCTAAGATAACCAAGGACTTTCTAATTGCCAAATCATAAGACCACATTTCAGTTCTATCTGCTATGTTTAATACTGTACACAATACTTCCCTTTGTCCTAACACTCTATGTTCTATTAGATTGTTCAGTTCATTCTTGTGACACTCTTCACGTCTCCCTGATCAGCCTTTTCAGGTTTCTTTATGTCCTGCTCTTATGTTGTTCATCATTTAAACCTTGTTATTGCAGCCATGATTCTATTCTCAGACCATTTCTCTTTTTAGGCCACTCTTTTTCTCAAGTTAACCTCTTCCATTGTAAGACCTTTACTTAATAATTCTTAAATACTGATTACTATGTGTATTACTCAAGGTTTTTCAGAGAAACAGAACTAACAGGATGTGGGTGTGTATACAGGGTAGGACTGCAGGGTAGGACTGTAGGCTGGAGACCCAGGAAAGAGTTGTAGCCTGAGCCCAAAGGCAGTCTGCTGGCAGAATTCTGTCTTGCTGTGGGAAGGTCAGCCTTTTGTTCTATTCAGGCCTTTGCTGATTGGATAAAGCCCACCCATATTATGGAGGGCAATCTGCTTTACTCAAACTCCATCAACTGAAAAATTAATCTCATTTAAAAAACACCTTCACAGAAACATTCAGAATAATATTTGACCAAATAGCTAGGCACAATGGCCCAGCCAAATTGATACATAAAATTAACCATCAGACTATGGAATCCAAAGCTTCCACTCATGTCTTTCTACTAAGTTCTAGAGATATATAACATTGAACATCTTCATGTAAATGTAACAAAGACATCTCCAACTCAAGGTATCCAAAACTGATCTCTCTTACCTTGGCAAACTTACTCCTCATCCTAGGCAGAAAATTCTTGTGTCTTTCTGTCTCTCCCTTAAAATCAATTACAAGCTCCTCTCAAATATTTCTTGACTCTGTCCCTCATCTTCCCACCACCACAGCCCTAATTTAGCCTTATAACAAGGTTTTGGCTGAACACGATAAAAGCTTTCTACTCGGGTGAGACAAGAATGTCAAACCCGATGTTCCCTGCAAACACCGCTGCTGGACTGAAATTCCTGCAAACTTCTGAGGCTCCAGACCTCTAAAGCATTGTTATGATACAATTAGAACTTCAGACTCACTTGCCTCATTGCGCCCATTTCTGCTGCGCCAACCGCAGATGCAAGCTGAGGAGCAAAAGAAACCTCTGAGGGACCATACCTTGAGGAAAAACCACCAACTGCCCAAGCCACAGGTGATTCTGTGTGGCCCAACAAGGCATGGAGCTTCAAGAAACTCTTAGAACTCAGATTCTCCAAGCTCCTCATCTCTAACAGCTGGTATTCAAAATATCAGCACCCAAACACATAAACACACGTGCACACACACACACACACATGCACGCATACACACACACTCTAAAGCTACAGTTCTCATATTTGCTTCATCATAAAAATCCCCCACTGCACTTGTTAAAAATTCAAATTCCTAGTTCTGGGGATTAGACCTGGGGTTAAAACTAGGAATATGTATTTTAATCCAAGTGCAGTTGAATATTCTCATTAGGAAACACCGTTCTACCAATCTCATGCCCATAACTCACTGTGCTCTCTTGAATTAAGACAAATTCATCTCGTGCTCTCATTATCTCTCTCTCTCTTTCTCACTTTCTTCCCATCTGCTAAACATTGTGCCCACTAAAATTTCTCTTGCCAGGCTCTTTCCTCCATGTTAACCCCATGTTTTGACTTCATGAAAACCTGAATTTCTGCCGAGGACACATCTTCCCTTGACTTGTTCTCAAGTAAAGCTGCTCATTTCCTCATACCCCATGTACCTGTGGGTTGAGAAAGTTGGTCTACATCTTCCTTATTCCTTCTTTCAAGTGTTTGCATCTCATTCCTCTTATGAAACCCCCTTTTACACTGTAGCTACAAAGAGAAGGAGGTGGGGTGCAGAGATAGCACAGTGTGAGGATAATATCGAGTCCAGGGAAGTATTCCTATGCTGGGAGAGACTCAAGCAGGGTCTGGAAGGGAAAAAAGGTGGAGAACACATGAGAGGGATCACTGTGAGTGTAAGGTTTCTGGGAATTAGACTCCAAGTCATACGTGGAAAAATTAGCCTTTGAAACATGAAGGGGCACTTTCTGTACTGTGATGTGAAAGAAAAAGAGAAGTGTGAGTATAGACACACTTTGACTTTCATAATTTTGGTGGAAAATTGAGAGCATTCCTGTCTGGTGACTTTTATTGAGTTATTCAAGAAGGAGGGAAGGTTCTCTTCCCAGAAAGTACTGATTAAAATGGGCTGTTTGAGGTTTTAGAAGATCAAAGAAGATTTGAAGTTGTTGCTGTGAGTAGCATGAAAGCAAATCATCTAGAGAAATACAGTATTGAAGACTAATTTATATTGACATCGGTCTGATTTGTGTGTATGTGTGTGTATGTTCTCTCTACTAGCTGCTCTGTTTCATAGATGCAAACCCAGACAAGGCAGGTGGTTGGGTTCATCAATGATGATGGTGGGAGTGCATGTGACACAGTTTTCTAGATGAGATAACAGATTAGAGAAGAGGGTTTAGAGAATTTACAGGAGCGTAATTTAAATGTTGATCATTGTGAAGATTCTTCCTGATGTGAAGGACATCTACCTCTAATGGTACCTTATGAACCTGGTGTGCTTAGGATATGGTTAGGGTCCCACATGGCTTTTGGAAGACACTACATCGATCTCTTGATATTCTGAGTCCTGAGATATTAGTGTCACTTCAGAGCCAACACAAGTCGCTCCTGAAAAGCCTGCGTGTTTTCCATTCACACTATCTACCATCTGTGCAAATAACCAAAAGTCATATGGGGAAGACTAAGGAGAAGTTTCCTGGATATTCTTGTCACGTTATAGAGTTCTTCCCTAGGGAAACTCAATTTCTTTCTTCCTTCAGAACATTCTGTGTCCATGGACACACTGAGGATTTATCTAATATTGGGAGAAGGGCCATATACTCTCAGTTATGTTTGCTCAAGCCAGACCTCTATTCATGAGAGTTGGGATACTTATATTAAAACAACTGAAGAAAGAGGATATTGAGTTGACCATCAGTATCACTCCTAGATACCTTACCATCAATTAGCTGATGTGAAAGAGCTTAGGAGGTTATACAAATCTCAGAGGTCTAATTATAATGCCAGTCTCACCTTCTGTTGTGAAAATCATACCCACTTAGCCCTTGCTGGCATATATAACCTTGTCCATCTCTGCCACATGGTGGTTGTCTCATCCCCATTGACCTCGAGGTACCCGTATAGAGTCTGCAGATTCTTCTCAGCCTCAGCTGTCTCTAGGGCAGTTGACCGCAACCATCTCCACCAGGCCACAACAGAAGTGACCAAGTCTGTATGGGCTCTGACTAACCTCATGTTAGTATAACCCAATAGTGTATTACTTCATGCCAACATTACCACATATGACTCACTTCCTGCCCAAGGGTTTTCCTGTGAAATTTCAGATGTGAAACCATGTCGACAGTCTTGGGGACTTCAAAGGCAAAATGAAGGAGTGCAAGGGAGACAGTAGTTGATGGATAAATTCTTCTCCCTTCATCCCCTGGATGGACTGTCCTGTGATGTTGTTTATAAGCCACTCCCAAAAGATTCAGTTGTCAGTTTTATGTGATTCCAAACAGGGACCAGTTTGTTGTCACACCCTGATATTTGTTCTCTTCTTCTCTGTCTCATCCCTGCGTTTTTGGTTTTGCATTCCTTAACAGCAGCTTTTGCTGTAGGCTCTTCTCTCTGGATGAATCCAAGCTAACAGTCCATTTCATTTGTAGAGTATTCCACCAGCATTTCTGGCTCAGAGAAAGCAATGAGTAAAGCACTATTCTAAACAAAACGCATGGTTTCCTCAATATTTTCTCAATTCCTTGGTAAAGAGTGACTCCTCTGGATTTTTCTCAGGGAATATTGGGCTTTGGGTGAATGGGATGGGATCCATGTGATGGAGTAATATAGACGTTGAACACTTCTTTCTATATTTGTCAAGGTCTATCTGAACTCTCAATGTCTTTAGTAAGGGTCAGAGTTAGTCTGTACTGTTAGTGACTGCCACTCAGTACTTATGAACTCTAAATAAAATGTCATTTCCTACTTACCCTGTCTTTCTAGGTGCTCCCAACTGTCTTTGAGATGAAATCAAAGCCCTTTAGCCTCATACACAGGAGGCATCTGTGTATCTCTCTAGCTTTATCACCTGCTACTCCTAACCCTGTACTTTACAAACTATATTTTCAGTTTCCCACACACATCACCCACATACCTGCTTCTGTAATTTTGTTCATGCTGTTCCCTATTCTGGGAACTCCAGCCCCACTCTTCTCTTTCTTGTAAACTTTTTACTCATAAAGACTGAGATAACTTCACTTTCCTCCAAGAAACGTTTTCTGACTTTTTCTCCCACATCCATGTCACGCTAAGAGAACATGTTAGTATGAAATTGTATTATTATGGTAAGATCATTTATTTCCTTGATGTCTCTCGAAGTAGACCAACTTCTTTGAGATCATGGACCAAATTTTATTTAGGTATGTATCCTAGGACTTTGAACAATGTAGGTTATACAGAAAGTGTCAAATAGATGTTTGCTAAATTGTTAAAATACCCATTAGGGGAGGGTCTATGGAAGTCCATTAGACAAAAGCACAATTGACCAGAAGATAGAATTCAAAGAAAAATACTTAAGTTTAGCTACAAGGAAAAGACACAAGGAGTGTTAGAGAAGGCAGGCAACAGAGATTTCAAAGAAACACAGAAACTGAAAATGCCAGACACCAAACTTCTTCCTGATTGTAGTCATTGTTTCTAGCAAACTGTGTCTACTTCAATATTTCTCTAAGATAAACTGTTTAGTTTCATTATAAACACTGACTCCCAAAGTGATTCCATTCAATTTACCCTCCAGTCGGTATGGTTATCACATAGGCTGAGAACATCTTTATTTATTGCCAGTTGGCTTTGTTTTCCATTTTGATTATGATTATGTTATTGTCAAATATCTTTGTTTCTAACAACTTTGGATACTTGGACTTATTGATAAAAACTCTGTTAAGAAGCATTTACTACAAAGGTTAGAAATAACTAACACCCCAGAGACTAAAATAATTATGATTATTATCTTGCTATTATCAGATATGATAATCATAGTTGTTACTATGTGTTAAGTGCCTACCACATAGGAAAGGTTCAGTATCAGATACTTTGTGTTTAATCCTCATAAATAAAATACAAGGATTTTTTTTCAACTTTAAGTCTAAGGAAACAGAAAATATCTCAGAGAAATTAAAGGATTTGATCTGAGCTCAGATCTATTTGAGGCCAAACTTGTTCTATTAAAAGGACAAATGTACATGATGTAATAGAACTAATTTTAATATCAATAGGTAGCTTCATGATTGTAAAATTTCAAAAATAAGAATAAGAAACTTTCGGGCTTCCCTGGTGGCGCAGTGGTTGAGAATCTGCCTGCCAATGCAGGGGACACGGGTTCGAGCCCTGGTCTGGGAAGATCCCACATGCCTCGGAGCAACTGGGCCCGTGAGCCACAACTACTGAGCCTGCGCGTCTGGAGCCTGTGCTCCGCAACAAGAGAGGCCGCGATAGTGAGAGGCCCGCGCACCGCGATGAAGAGTGGCCCCCGCTCGAAGCAACTAGAGAAAGCCCTCACACAGAAAGGAAGACCCAACACAGCCAAAAATAATAAAAAAAATAAATAAATAAATTTGAACCTTGGCATTAAAAAAAAAAAAAAAAAGGATAAGAAACTTTCAACCTTTAGTCCCAAGGGACAGGATTCTGAAGAACACACTGAACTATATTTCTTCTTGCCATTTACTGCTGGCATTCTTTTCCGTTTCATTTGCTTTAAGTGTTGTCTTTCATTTCAAATTGCTTCCACTGTTACTAAAAATGAATTTAGAGCATAAAGAAACAAAAAATACTGACAAGTTATTTCCACTTCCTCAGATGAGATTTCCAGGGCTCTGTCATTTTAAAAAAGAATCTTTTCTTTTTCTACCCATAGAAAATTACTTAACTCATGCTGAAAGTGATTGTGACTTTTCTTGCGTGTTGGGAAATTGCCCTTCATGGTCTCATACCCCCCTCACCCTCACAAATCCCTCAAAATCTCCTTAATGAAATCCAGCAGTTAAAAATATTCAAGAGTAATATCTTTCACCTATGCTTAAAAATTAGATTTATAAATGGAAAATTTGTTTTTTTGTCAAGAGCTGAGGCTTCTGTCATTGCTCTTGAACCAGCACCAAGACTTAATAACATATCGGTAAAAACGAGAACCCTCTAGTTTAGACTGAGATCATCCCAACCACAGTGGCAGAAAAGGAATTCAAGGGCCCCCAAAGGGAACTTCAGTGTGCGGGAGGGGAGATCAGGGCCGTGACTCCAGTCACCTTCCCCTGCAGGCTGGTTCTTAACCAGTCAGGACGGGCCACCCTGGCTAAGAACACGTGCTCTGGGGAAAAAGTCTGAGCACGTGAGTATTAACAAGCAACTCTGACTGGAAAAGTCCAAGCATGAGTCCCTCCACCTTCCGGTCAGGCAGGGGTCTACGCCGGCCTGTGTGTGTTGTCTCCACACTGGGCAGCATGGGGACAGCTTGCAGGAGAAATGTACTATGGCAGCAATGAGAGTGGACACAGGCAAACACCTGGTGTCCCCCGAGCACTGAGGAACTCTCTAGTTTGCCTTTAAATGGAATTGGGAAGCTGGAACAGTATCGAATAAATCTCTGCGGTACTGCAGCAATTCAGGCTGTAAGGGAATTTCTCTAGAAAAATCCCAGATTTGCTCCTAATCTGGAAAATGGGGCCTCTACCAGTTTTAATTTTGAAATCAGAGAGATATAGTCATACTGCAGTACAGTACAGTTACTGCACTGTATTCTAGTGACGTCTCTCCTACCAATTGCAAGTGTATATCCAATAATCAAGTAAGCTGCATATAGCGTTTCTACTGAATAATATGTAAGCAGTTTGAATCTACCCATGCTCCTGTTTTGCTTTAGGTGGAACCTCCCTAACCACTAAAATCAAGATTGTGGTGTCCAGAATAAGCAAAATCAAGCACAAGTACCCTTACAGAATGTGGTTTTAGTAAGGCTTATTTTAGTCTGATTGTGTTACCCGTTATAAAACCACAATTTTCATGCCACTGAGAAGCTCTTATTTCAAGCTGACCACATGTTGATGATCTTAAACAAAATATTCTTTCCCTGAGTTAACTGTGATGAAACCCTAACGTCAGTACTGTCATATTATTTTAAACTGAATAATTCTGATACATATATTCCAGATACATAATGTGATTGTTTTTAAGAACATGGGTTCATGACCTTGTATTTTGGTAACTGTGATATTGTTTTGCAATGTCTAACTGCAGTGTCCTTTTAGGAATGCACAATAATGTAACTGAGTATTTCAGATGCAAAAATTCTAATGGAGGCTTTACATTTCAACTTAATATTTAGACTTTATTGAGGATTGTACTGCTTCCTTAATTATACTTAATAGTTACGTACCACATTACATATTTTCAAACCACTTTTCTCATTAATGAACACGTTCCATATCATCATTCATTAACTTTGAAAAAGATGAGCATTATACTCTCAGTTTAGGGATGCCAAACAGAGAACGATTTCCCCAGAGTCATAGAGGTATTAGCCCATACCTTTAAGCTTTTGGAGGCCGTTTGCTGAGCAAGGAGGACTAGACTTTACAGTTATCCTGGATTGACATTTAGCCTTTCATAAAGCTCCAAGGGCTCAGAGAGATGAGGTCTTCATCACAAAGATGAGTTCATCCTCCAGCACACCAACTAGAGTCCAGCTAGAATTAGTCCTTCAGCAGAGGTGCTTCTCCAAGCATTGCTGCTAGAAAAAGAAGGACCAGATGCGTTATCATATATGATTCCGCCTCCTGATAGAACCAGAATACTGTGCTGGCCACTGCTTGCTTAGTGGAACAGCAAGTATCGTCTTTAATGGAGCCCCAAATCTAGCTTTGCCCCTAAACAACAAGTTTCCAATATTGAGAAGGATTAAGACCCTTTGCTCAACTGCCTAGCCAAATTTGAAACAAGGAACACATCCTGACTTTTTGATTCTCTAGAAAGTATTAAATCTGAGTTTCCCTGTAGATATCTGTCAGTGAGTAAAGTTAGGCATTTGTAAAAATTCTCAAGAATCTATAAGGCAAAAGTACCAGTATGAGCAGGTTTTCTGCCAGATGTGTGTTCACCAGTCAAAAGCTCTCATAAACTCTGGCAACAAATATGTGAGTGCTAGCTCCTCGACACATGCAATTCCAACTTCCATCTCAGTGTTACTTTGTTGCAAGGCATGGAGCGCGCGGCTGCCACATCATCCCGAGATGTCTGGCCATGGGGAAGAATATTTAATCAAAAAGCACATTTGATGGTGGCTTGACTTAACCTGAGCTTGACTTAACAAAGGTAAGAAAAATGACTTTGCACCTAGTAATGTAGTATCTGTTAATTTCATATAAACAACATGTTTTTTGTTTTTTCTCATTCCTCCCTTAGGGGTACATGGATACCTATATGTCTTTAAAGTCATCATTATATTAGCATTTTCCAAAGTGGCATGCATACTTCCAAATTTATCTCTATCTGTAAAGCAAATGCCCTGCTAACACCGCCCCATCCTGGAAAAGTAATCAGAATTAAGTTTTTTGATCAAGAAAAAAATACTTTTTTATTCTTCCTTAATTGCAAAATCCCTTTACCTCAAATGCCAGCTTATTCATTTATTTCTAGCTAATAAAGCACGTGAAATTGCTGCCTTGGAGAATAATTAAGAAAATAACAAAATTTTGTTTCTGTAATACATTAAAAACATACAAAATGCAAAACAAGAGCAAAGTTTCTGCAAAGGAGGAAGATAGTGTTGGGAGATAATTCTCCAAGGATCTGCTGTATCTGTACATCTTCTGAGCAAAAGACACTGACAACTTTATTCAAGGATGTTTACAAAGCTGCTTCTGAGCAGGGGGCAGGTTTGCTTAAATTCCGGGGTTATAAAGCTAGAGACTCCCTCCCATCTCCTGACACATTCCAGGGTGATAAAGATGATGATGTCTCTGGAGGGAAGGACTGGCAAAGGCTAGCAATTTCCTTCTAAGACTGGGCTTTCTTAAGGTCAGCGTTCCTCAGGTGTGGCCAGGATCAATTGTGTCCCTTATCACCATTCTGGGAACTGGAGGACAAGGGGAAGCAGGTAAACAGGAAGCCATCCTCTGTGCTGTTAGTAACAAACTGTCTAAATCCACTTGGACCCATTGTCTCCTTAACGCTGGAGTGTGGCCCGCCCACCTAGCAGTTTCAGTAGTAACTGCTTCTCAGGAACTTCACCGCTTGACAGGTAGACATAGAAAAGTAAACTCTGGTCTTAGAATGTACTGTTCGCTCTGTTAAAAAGGAGGAAGCCAGAAAGTGTGTAACAAGGTGATGACACAAGCTCTAGAATGAAGTTTTCATAGGAAAATATCCGCCTGAGTACAGGATCAAAAACACTCCCTTTCTGCTAAGAAGTTAAAGTACAAACTATCCTGTATGTGTGTGTGTGTGTGTGTGTGTGTGTGTGTGTGTGTGGTGTACGTTTTCAGCTTAAGCATCCAATTTATTCTGTGTCTGGGATTGTTGACAGGATGAAATGAGATTTTTGAGCCAACAAATCTGAGATATAAATGAGAGGGAAAATAAACTTTGACTGTGGCTATTATCAAACACACACACATACACACATTTATAAACTTTGGGAAAGAAAAATTCTGAAAGTTCCTATTGACCAAGGGGAGATAAATGAAAATTGGTAGCAAAGCTCCTATTATTTTACAAAACAGAGAATAGTATTTTTATTCACTTAATTGTTATTTATTATTTTATTTCAGTGACAATCAAAATATTTCCATGTGCCTTTATAGAATTAGCTATTTTTTTGACCTTCTAGCCTATTTTTCTAATGCAGTTTAATATCTTCAATGGGACTCCTATAAGGATAGAACCGTGACTTCAGCATTGGGAAGGGATCACTGTATTGCACACTAGAGGAAAGTTGCTACTAGACTTCTCCTTTGGAATTAGTTTCACCAAAGTTTTGTTGTTTGTTTGTTTTTTTACTCTACATAATTCTAAAGTATTTAGTGCACCATCCTAAATCCTTCTTTAGTAAATTAAAACATTGGAGACTTAAAATGACTTACAAATGACTTTTTTGGAGCATGTATATTCTGATTTTCAGTCCAATTTTTTTTCCCTGTTTTGGAATTTGTCAAGAATGTAAAAATTTCCTATGTTGGTTAACTTTCAAACACCAATTGTTATTCATATATATCTAAAAATCTATATCTATTATTATCTATAACAATAATAGAATATGAAAAATGCTTACATAAAATATAGGACTCATTCTTTTAGTTACCTTTTTAAAATTTTCCTTTCTTCAATTAAATAAGGATAAAATTAGATTTAATAAAGCTGTTTGAGTATTGTTTATTGATTTAAATTTATACTTATAAAAAAAGCAAGGAAAATAATTGTATCTGTACTATAGAAAGAGTTGCAGACATTTCTGCTAATTAATTTCTGCTTAAATCTGAATTCTAAATCATTATCTCCAACTCACCAACGTGTCATGTTCTAAACATGCCTTGAAGCTAAATGAACCTCAGACCACATTTTCCCGTGGAAACAAGTATCATAAATTATACTTTGATTTCTAAACCAGCGCACAAATCTTATTTCCTCTTTGTATACAGATGTCATCGCAGGACGTAGTGTCAATATTTTTGGCTTCTAAGTTCTGAGGAACTCTACTCCTCTGAAGAGGCACAGCCCTCCAAATGAGTCATGTGCTCCCTTGAATTAGAAGCAAGTGTCCAGCAATGAGAAATCTTTTCAGAAGTAATGCAGGAGAGCTCTAGATGAGAAAAGGGAGGGACAAGTATCAAAAGAATGGATGGCAAAGCATCCCAGCTTGCAAAGGTCGCGGTGCAGACCTATACTCAACTGATTTGCCACAGTTCAAATGGCAAGTACACTTGCCCTCGGCCCAGCATCCAACCTTCTCCCGCCACACCACTCAGCCCATCTTTCTTCTCTCCACTTCAGAATTCCAAAGTCTAACTTGAAATAAAATCTGTGCTGAGGTTCTGATTATTATCCATGAAAACAGTTCAGAAATATTTTGAGATCAGAAAGCCACTGGTCTATATTTTTTTATTCATTCATTCATTCTTCATGTATGCAATTGTTCAGTATATTTGTACTGAACATATGCTTTATGTGGCAGACACTCAAAGTTTATTCCTTAGCCTTATAATTCATATTTATGTCCCAGTTAGTGTTTGAGTCTCTCAAATTTGTTGCTGAAGAAGATGTCTTATAAAGCCATAGTCTTTAATTACAGGTGAAGCCAGTAATCTTCACACAGTATCAGGTATACAGATGCTTTCTAACTCTTCTTAGCCCCCTGTAGGGTTACATACAAGAGGAACCAAAGAGTAGAAAATAAACATATCCAGAGTACACCATCACCACTTCCTCATATGCAATTCAAAATGTTCACCTTCATTCTACCCGTAGTACTAAGAAAGAACACTGATCAAAAAAAAAAAAAACTCTGCTAGACTAGCATCAACAATTTACTACCAACATGTAAGTTTCGATTTCTGTAAAATTCAAATGTCCCTAGGAGGAACAAAACTGGTAATAGTTATCAAAACTGATAATGATGAGTCAACTTCAGATTATTTGGTAAGAGCTCTTGGTTAAAAAAGAGGAGAAGGGGAAAAGAATATTATAATAGGCATTGAAGTTTTTCATGACCAACTAAACTTCCAAATGAACTGAAATGAAAGGTCATTATTTAGAAATACTGCTTTAGGTAGAAGTATAGCTGATAGAAGTTCTGCCAAAGAGGTTATTCTCTTAATAAACTAATCTGACTTGTTAAGAACCAAAGCTTTCAAATTAATGAAATACTGTGTTTGCTTTCTGAATAATGACCCTCCCCTATTTCACATCTCATTTGTCCATTTCAATATTCTCCTTCCGTTTCTCTTCCATTTTTTCTCATGTTCATCCAATCTATCCAATTCTTAGTGGTGGCAAACCAGGCTCCCCAGATCAATTACACTGAGAAAGCAACACGAAAACAGACCAGACTGAGCAAATATTCCACAAAGAAAGTGAATGCTCTGAGTTAGAATTAAACATACAAAATGGATATATGTATTTTTGTGCTGATCTGCTATTAAAATATTTCTTTGCCACAATTAGTATGTATTATTCTTTAGAATTAATTTTGCCTAATACCTTTATTTTGGGAATAAAAATTTCATTTTGAAGTCAAATGATTGCGTAGTATCAATCTAGCCATCATGAGGAGATGGGTTTTTTATACATCTTAATGTTGATTATGGGATGACTGGGCATGAAAATATATTTGATACATATACATTTTTTCAGTGTAATCCAACATTCTCAAACTTCGTATGAAAAGGAAAGCTTATTAAAAATCCCTCTCTCTATTATTTCTTTTAATGTAAACTTAATAGCATTTTGATAAATATATACATAAGGTAAAAATATCATGTTGATAATATTTCTTGCTTAGCGTCTATAAGGAACACTTTTTTAAATAAAAGAATTCAGATTTACCTTTTTCTCAAAGAAAAGAAAAACAACAACAAAGTACCACTTCAGGAATTTAGTAAGTTTTGGAACATTGACAAACTGTCAGCATAAAATTGATGGATAAATATGTGAAGTTATGAATGAAAGAAATTTAACCTATTACAAATCAACTTTTAGTATGGGGATATCAAAGTTCCCAATGTTTATTTATCATCAGAGTTATGTTTTATTTATACTTTTGCAAAGTTGAATAACTTCAAATTATGTAACTATTATGTTACACTTATATTAATATTCATCTAATGACATGATTGTTCCATCGCTGCCCTTCTGAATTCTAGCATATTTTCTCCTGTTTGAGATGGAAAACTTGCTGCTGATTTATTCAAAATCTAACATCTGTTTTATTGTTGATCAACAGTGCCTGTGATAATCATTGCTGCTAAACAAAATTCCCCTGGTCCAGTAGCTAACAGGCGTGGTAGGTGGTAGCTTGTCCTCGAAGTATCAGGTCTTCAACTGACACGTTTCTCAGTTAAAAAGAGTGGAAAGGAGTCCCCAGAAGTCTAGCCAGGGTCCAGAGGATAAGCTCTTTCAAATATGCCACATACATGAAGGTTGGAAGCTGTACAGGTTCAGGACAAATTCTGAGAACCCCCTTACAGCAGAAACAAGGCACAGATACCAAAGCATTTCTTTAGTTAAACTCAGCTCATCAGAGCGCACCAGGGCAATCTGACTGAACCCCAATTACTATCACAACTGTGACTGCCTGCTGTTTTAATTCTCACACAAAGCAGTTTTCCTAGGTGCAAATCATTCCCAGCAGGATTTGACCAGCAACACTTCTTTCTTCTCTCCCAATCTCCCTGCCTAATCAAACATAGTGGATGCCTTTCTCATAATGGATGATAATTTTATTCCAGGGCCTCCATTCACTTCCTTGCCTCTGTACTTTGACTGGGTCCACTCAAATCCATTCCAAAATTGTTTTCAAACTCTAAATCTTGGGGGCAGATGCTTGGAGACTGTTGACCTCTTCCTCCCAATAAATGGATAGGCACTTAGACAAATCAACTCAACCTGCTGTCAGCTTGGGAGAAGCCCAGATAAAAGCCAAAGAGAAGATTGTAAATGGTTTCAACATCTTTTTTCCTTTCCTTTCACATCCGAGAAAGTTCCACAAAGTCTATTCAAAATTACTTTCTAACTTTGTTCCTTAATTGAGGAAGAAAGAAAAAATGTTTAGTAGGAGAAAGAGAAAAAAAATTTCTTTTGTAGTGCTTCATTCCATCTTACAATTCCATTACCAACACCTGACAGGAGTGCACAAGGAACACCAAAGGCATTCTGTCACCCTTTAATAGCCATCAATGTGTTATTATTCAGCATGGTGATTTTTATGGCTTCTTCTAAATGGTATCTTATAATTTACAAATTCAGTATGGAAACTATAGAAAAAAGTTCAATTTTATTTAGTACAACTCAGGCCTTTCCATGAAACCTGTGCCCAGTTCTGACTTTTCAACTCAAATGGGTCAAGGTTAATTGGAAGGCCATTCAGAGAAAAATTTGACCTCATTTGGTTTGCACATTGTCTTTCTTTTGGTGATCAATGTCAGTAATTCTCATTTCGCCAGCCAGTACTATTATTCTTTGGCTCTAGGATAATACAGAGAACAAAGAACTCTTTGGCCTTACAAAGGAGACGCTCATTTTATTTGCTACTTTTCCCTGGGAGTTTTATATCTTAATGCTTAAAATTTATTAAATGATTCCCTAAATAAAACTGTATCTTTCTAGTCTACCCTTTTAAAATTCCAAAATAACTTTTTTGAACACAATGTTTATTTTGTCATACTGGGTCTTAAAATGATATCAGAGAAAATCCCTAGTAGTACTTAAGAGTGTGGATACTTTTCAAAGATTTTTTTGTTTTGAAGCCTCTCCTAAATACTAAATACTTAATATATCACTTAGAAATAGATAAAATTAAACTTCACGTTTAGTTTCATGTGTATTTAAAATATGTATTATGCAAGGTTTTATGAGTTTCAAGAAAAGCTTTGAGTGTTTAAATCTGTTTTAAATTATTTTTACAGAATTGCAAATTATCTTAACCTCCATAAAACGAAATCCCTAAAGGACTGTCTTGTAAACTTAAAAATTTTAATTAATTTAAACTTGGCAAAATTACTTTCCAAAGCATCATGATTAGATTCAATGATTCCCTAAGTGTTGGTATCTGTGTGTGTGCGTGTGTGCATGTGTGTGTTGGTGTGTGTATGTGTGTGTGCTTACTAGAACTACTTTCTCATTCTTTTTTTAAATGTATAAAATTGAATATCTTTGCATTACTCCATATATGAAATTGTATATTAGTGGAAGATTAAAATACCTCATTACACAAATTGCTTATATGTATTTTTACCAAGTGATGTCATAATTACATAGATATGCTGGGATGATGGGGTAGGAATTACAATTAGTTAGTACAGAAATATGAATGCATATGTTAACTACACTCATGAATAAAATATTCTGCTTAAAAATATGATAACATATATGTATTTAGAAAAAAATATTTTGTAATCACATTTGTTTTATCTATCTAATGTTCGTGACACCAAACATGGAAGGGACATATGCTTCTCTGGAATGAATTCTGATTTGTCTAACTCCTTATGCTAATTTATGCTCTAATTTATATAAGTCAATCAGTGTCCAACACTCTGTTGTGATAATGGTTTAATATATTTATATGACATTAAAATTAGCTAAGAAAGAGTATCTTTAAACTCAACAATAAAACAATTACCCGAAATGAATATTATGAAGTAGAGAAAAATGAGACAGATTTCTCACATGTAAAATGACAATATACATTTATAATGCAGATTAGGTGACCGAGAGGGATGAAACATTGTTTTATATGAAAGCACTATTAGAAAATAATGGGTTATCATACAGCAACTAGGTTTTTTTTTTTATCACACAGTTTTAGTCCATATTTATTCCTTAGCTCTATTTTTTTTAATCCCCAACTCTTACTGTCAAAATCAGATCTTCTTAAACTAAACATTAAAATGTGGCATGTCATCCAGATTCCACACAATTCTCCATATGGTGCTGTCATCACATTCCACACACTACTATCTCAGACTTTTGCACATATTCTGTTGCTATGTCCAAAAATGAGTAAATATAGCTTATGTGAAAATAAAAGACCCCTATCATCAGATACTTACATCCCACTCAACTAAGCTTCCTTCCTTTCCCCACCTCAAGCACAGTGTTTCAGAAGAAATCCTGTATCCCCTTGAATTTGCAACCAGAAAATCTGATAGAAAATTTGTATGCAAAATTTCTCCTAATCATTATAGTAGTAAACTCTTTGTTGAGGAATAGGATTGTTATTCAATTAATAGTTTTTTATTAAGTATCTATTATATGCAATGCAATAAGAAGAAGAAGGAATATAATTGTAAATAAATAGACATAACACCTGCTCTCAAAAAACTTTTGTTCCTATGTGCAGGTAAGATATTTACTAAATAATCTCAGTGACAAATGTATAATTATATAATTTATGATGACATATTAGGTTGTTCACTGCCATAAAATTGTACAACAAATTGGGTGGCTTAAAAAACAGAAATTCATTATCTCACAGTTCAGGAGGCTAGAAGCCTGAGACAAGATTATCAGCAATGTTGGTTCCTGCTTTTTACTGTGAAGAAAAATCTGTTCCATGTGTCTTTCTTGGCTTCTGGTGGTTTGCTGAGAATCTTATTTCTTGGCTTATAGATACATCACCCTGATCTTTGCCTTTATGTTCATATGGCAACACGTGTGTGTGTGTGTATGTGTGTGTGCAAATTTTGCCATTTTATAAGGCACCAGTTATTCTGGTTTAGGAGCTTACTTTACTTTAGAATGATGTCATCTTAGCTCATCACCTCTGCAATGACCCTATTCCTAAATAAGGTCACATTCTGAGGTACTGGGGGTTAGGACTTCAACATATGAATTTGACAGGGGTGGGGATACACAATTCAACCCCAAACAAATGACAAGTGCTTTTAAAGAAAAAAAAAAAAAACCCTATTCCATAAGAGTATAAGAGTACAAGAACTTGAACTAGGGTGTGAGGATGGGAGAATGGTTAGGGATAATTTGCCTAGAGAAGTGACTTAATGAAGGAAATAGAAAAAGAGAAATTGAAGATGGATGCAGAAAGATGGAAAAGGGTCATCATAGAAACTCTTGATCTTCAAGGTGATTTTGTTCAATAATGCCCAACAGCACAGGAAGCCAAATTATTGAAACGTTGAATGGACCTATCCTATTCAGCAACTAAAAGATCATTGTTGACCTTTTCTACTGCAGTTGGGATGAATACCTATGAATGTTTACAGAGTAGACAACACTTACAAATAGGGAAAATGGTCATGAATAGGAGACCAGATTCACTAGAGAAAATTTAAAAAGAAGGGAAAATTCAATGATGAGACCCAAATGTATAGAACGTCAATATGTGCAATTAAATTTATACAGCGTGCACTGGTGTCACAGAAAAGGGTTAAGAAAGATAAACTTACAAAACAAGGTGAATTTTTCAAAATAAAAATTGGCTAAGTAATTTCAAGATAAATATTCTACAATAAGTAGATATGGTAAGGGCAAGATGGAGTAATTTTCTGAAGATGTGATAAAATGAAATTTGGGGCAAGGGCAGTGAGTGGGAACAGAAAGGAGACCAATTTTAGAAATATCAACATATAGCAACAATTTCTGAAAAATCTGAAGTATATTCCCCTGAGATGTTGTCACATATCAACTTTATAAGGCAGTTCCTGTGAGTTAGTTAGGAAAATCTTATAAGAATGTAATGCTGGTAAATGTTTAACCATTGGCTTTCTGAAAATAAATAAACAAAAATATGTGAATATGCATATATATGTGTAGACATAGATATTTATATAGATATACAAACCTAAGTCTATTATAAATTTAACTGATATAAAGGATGTCTAGCAAACAAACAGGATGTCTTGCAAATAATAAGATATACATTACTCTTTATTATAAGTTTCTTACAGCAAATTGATTTTCACAAAATGCTTTCATTGATTTTTGCCAAATTCTTGTATGGACAATCTAGATTATTAATTTAATGAGTGTAATTCCAATATGAATATTGGTTGATATGAATGTTGGTTTATTAATGAGTAAGAGGACATTGAAATGACATAGGCATATGTTGGAATTTCACTCATTCACCAAGGACATGGAATTTTCCTCATTCGTCAAGGTCCTGAGTGACTTCTTTGCTGATTGGATAATAATAGTCTTTGGATAACAGAAGAATACTTCCTCCATGTTTGTGCTATTCACAATGTAACAGCTACAGACATAAGGTACTCTTAGGTTTAATTGGCATTATTAACATTTTTTTTCCCACTTTCTTTAGTCTAGATAATCAAAAAGTAAATTAGGGACTTCCCAGGTTGATGAACGCATTAGGTTCCCAGAGCGGGTATGGAAGCTCCGCGCGCCGTCTCCTCTCCACCACACCTGCCCTATGCATCTCTTTCATTTGGCTGTTTCTTAGTTGTATCCTTTATAATTAACCAGTAATGATGTATGTGTGTGATGTGTGTGTGTGTGTGTGTGTGTGTGTGTGTGTGTGTATATATATTCATATATTCAGGATCTGATTTGTAGTTTTTTTCCAACATCCATAATGTAAATACGTCCAACTGTTGCTGATTTCAAGCTCCCAACCTGATATCACTGAATGTAAGGTTGGGAAGAGGTGCATAGAAGCACCACATTATATAATATTTTCACCATATAGATACAATAGACATAACCTCAGAAACATAGATAATAGTAAAATAATTAGAAAGCCATGAGTACTGAATATTTATTACTTTTGTTCTTAAATTATTCAAGTGTAAGATTTTATAATTTAATCTCTAATAATGATCATGTTTAATGGCTAGCTCAAAAATTCCTGAAGATTTAACAGTCAGCTGTCATGAGCCTGTGAGAGCCAGCTTCAGCATACCACTAGAGAGAACTCATCCTGAAATTACCACCAGTCAACCAGCACCAGGACACAAACTCTGGATATTGTAGAATGAAGACACTTCAGTAAAAGAGTAAAAACTGAGAGTTGTTGCCTTAAAGTATGAATGGTATTTGGTTATTAAAAGTTTAAATCTGAAAATGGAGTCAGGAGAGACAAATGTAGAAAGATTTCAGTATTTCTATAAGGAAATACCCAGACTGAGTACTGGTAAAAAAAGTTAGCAGAACTTTCAGCAAAACCCTAAGAAAAGCAATGAGATAGTCATCACTCAAAAACAAATAGTGTATCAGACTTTTTAGAACAACTGATTCCAGTGGCACCTGAAGCTGACATCCAAAAAACTACTCTTGTTAATGTCACCAGTGACCTTGAAATTGCCAAATATACTTGACAATTGTAGTCTTTAACTGACTTGACATTTTGTCAGTATTTGACATTGATGTCTGTTTTCTTCTTTTTACACATTCCATCCTCTTTCTTCAATGGTACCATTTTTTTGTTTGTTTGTTTTTCTACTTCTACCTTCCTGGTGCTTCTCCCATGCTCCTTCTCTGACACATTTTAATACCAATGTTCCCCAGGGATCTACCATCAAATTTTTCCCCTTCTCACTTCACATAGTCCAGTAGTTCTCAATGGGGGAAATTTATTTTACCCTCAAGGGACATTTGTCAATATATGGAGATATTTTTTGTTGTCACAACTTAGAGTCTGTTACTGATTTCTAGTGGATAGACACCAGAGATGCTGCTTGCAATCCTATAATGCATAGGACAACCACACAACAGAGAATTATCCAGCCCAAAATGTCTTCTTCCACCTATACATTGATAACTTTCAAATCTGTGTCTACAAGCCAGAACTGAGCTTGCAACCTGCATTTCCCTTTATTTATTGCACATGTTCAGTTTGGAACTCTACAGGCATCTCACAAGGAACATATCTAAGACAAAATTCATCATCTCTTCCCCAGATCTGCTTCTCTCCATGCAGTCTCTAATTTTGCAAAAGTAAAATTGAGCTTTCAGTCTATTAAAATCTAGTCTACTCCATCTCTTTTACGTTTCATGTCTAATTAGCCTCTAAGTCCTGTAGTTCTGTCTTCAATGCTTCTCTCAAAGGCACTTCTGTGTCTTAGTGCTAATATGTATCCTATCATATCAAGGACCTCTTAACTAATTATCCTTTGTCCAGCTTTAGCCCCAGTTAAGGCAGATTCCTACATTTCATTTATAGACATATTTCTAAAATAAAAATCTGAGTACGTTCTTCCTTTCTGAAAAACTGTAATGGTTTTGAAAAACATTCAGTCTCCTTAATATGGATTCAAACATTTCATGACTACCAATATCAGGTTGACCCTCAACTCCATACTAAATTTCAGCTTTCCTGAAAAATACATTTTGAGAGTAGCATTC
Source organism: Balaenoptera physalus (assembly GCF_965194825.1). Classification (NCBI taxonomy): domain Eukaryota; kingdom Metazoa; phylum Chordata; class Mammalia; order Artiodactyla; family Balaenopteridae; genus Balaenoptera; species Balaenoptera physalus. The sequence continues at coordinate 162,338,481 of NC_138890.1, forward strand.
CCTCTGTGCTTTTATGTATTTACCCATGATTTCATCTTACCCATTCTTCTCTCCTTCCCCAGCCACATGGCTAACATTCTACATCCATCATCACACAACTGAAACACCACCTGTTTTCTAATAGAATGGCAATATTTTTTTTAATGATAATATCCAGTTTGATAAGAGTATGAGTAAAAAACCATTCTTATGTACTATTGATAGATTTATAAATTCCAACAACCATTTGAAGAACAATTTGACATTTAAAATGTTAATATTCTTACTTTTGACAATTTTAAACATTCACATGCATGAAAGGTTCATTTATATGAACCTTTATATATAAAGTTCATATAAATGTACAAGGATATATTTGAAAAGATGTCCTTTGAAGCATTACTTGTTAAGGCAAGAATATTGGAATCAATTCAACAGAATGACTTTAAAATATGTAATTAACATCTTAAAATAACTTGTAGCCATTTTTTAAATGAGGTAGATTTGTGTGTATTGACCTGAAAATCTACCCTATAATGCTGGAAGAGAGAGGAGCAGTATGTTAGTATAATCCTACTCTCAGCAGAATAAAAAGTTTATTTTCACTTTTTAAATATAAACTTTTAATTTGTTCATTTGTTTTGTTTATTAAGATTCCAGGTATAAGTGAAAGCATACAGTGTTTGTATATAACAAAACAGAAACAGACTCACAGGTACAGAGGACACACTAGTGGTTACCACAGAGGAGGGGATGAAATAAGTGAAGTATACCTTTGTATGGTGTGTAATTTATAAAAATATCAAATCACTATGTTGTACACTCGAAACTAACATAACATTGTAAGTGCGCTATATTTCCATAAATAAGTAAATAATTAAAAATAAAAATAAAACTTTTTTATTTTGGAATGATTTTAGATTTGAAGTGTGTCGTCCACCGAGCTATCCTGGAACTCTGCTCTCCAGGATTCCCTTCCCTGCACGATTCCGAGTTAGTGTGAGCCTAATGTGGCATTCTGCATGAGATTTGGAAGGCGGAAGTGAAGCAGCAGCGTGTTCCTGTATTCAGAAGTCGTACTTGCTCACCTGTGCTCACCTGGTTCAGGCTGGGCTCCCTCCACCCACAGCTCCTTCAGCTCCTGCCAGACCTACTGGGTCAGCATCTCTAGCGCTTTCCCCAGGTTGCGCTGAGCTCCCTGAGCATGACCCAAACTTCTCTCAGGACGCCTCGCCAGGGAAGCTGGAGCCTTGGAAGCAGTGAAAGATCAATGTAGGTTCCAGTACGTTCTCATGGTTACATCCTGCCCTGCCGTTTCTGGTTCCACTTTGTCCATGAGTCCCCCACTCTGTTTCTATTTTTCCTTCCGGACCACCAGCCCTGTGGACCTCAGCCCCCAGTGTCGCACAGAGAACAATCAGCCTCACATAGATTAGGTAACTAGCCCCCAACTTGTGTAAGGTCAAATCCCTTGTAATATACATATCCTCTGGAGACTCTTTTTTATGATCAAGCTCTGAATGACCCATAGAAATTGTTAGGGTTTACAAACAAAAAGGAGAGAGATAGACTAAAATCAAACAAACACATTTTACAACTCTTGGGAGAAACTTTCTATCTGCCATATTGGATGTTGCCCTACTCAAGAAGGGTGGAATGAAAAGTGTACTAGATCAGTTTAAATAAACAAATAAACAAACTTGATTCCTAATTGGAGTGCAGATGATCAAAACGTGATCATAGTAATAGCAGGACAGCTATGATGATGTGTTGGTTTCAAAGATTCTCAAACAACTAAAAACAGTCTTAAACCACCCAGGGAGTAAAGCACAAACACCTTCAAAAATGAAGACTGTGGACCCTGGTACCCTGGGTCATTTTAATTTTTAAGGGTTGTATACTTTTACACAGGCTTCTCCTTTTATCTGATTTGAGATGATAAGAATATAGCTTATAAATTACTCTTCCTTAATTATAACACAGTTTCAATTTGTGGAGTACAATTAATTGTCTTTTAAATGCAGCCTAAGAAGGAAATATATCAAGCTAGTCCTTGTCCTTGTAGATACTAGATGAACTGTGTGCCCATCTGTCAGTTTTCTACTTCTTTCTCAGAATGACAGACAAGAGATCTCTCTGGGTTGAGTGATCTGTTTACAGAGGAGCTTGAGTCTGTCAATACATTTTACTAAGTGTTTCTGTTAAAAACAAAAACTGCCATTGAAAATGAATTGTAAGGTTAATGCCAGTTTCTAGACTTGAGACAAATGACTAATACTAGCTATAAGACAGATTACCTTCAAGTATCTCAATTCAACTGACAAAGCCTGGTTATTTAGAGACTTTCTGTGATACGTAAAAATAGGAGTGATTGTGGCTTTTTAGTCACATATTGGCATGTAAAACTTACAGCTTAAATAGCTGCTTTCTTTGCTATGTCAAAATGACAAGTTATCATTAAAATGGCAACTGTTTACTACCAAGTATATCCAAACAGGGTGAGTGGAAGAAAGGTCAGGAAGGAAGAAATCAATTATTGAGAGTTAATCATCCAAACTTGAAAGGAGAAACATATATATATATATTTGTTTGTATATTTGATATATATATATATATATATATATATCACTTAACTTTATAGGAAAATATATCAAATGCACTACTGCTGATTAGTATACAAAGATAAAATATTGATATAGCACATATTTGCCTTTCCATTTTAAAAGAGGGCTGATATTAATAAAATATAGGCAAGATATTTATTGAACAAAAAGCCATGTCTCTATGAGGAATCATACATATTTGGCATTCTATCTACTTAATGGCTAGAGTGGTACACTTGGGAGTTGACCCCTCTCCCCCAAGAGAGCTTCCTGAAACTTATGAAAACACTCTTCTCTTTTACCTGCCTTGGTCTTCCTTAGGCCAAATTTTCTTGACTATTTAAAAAACAAGCAATAGAAAAACAAGTGAATTGAGTATCTAATTACAAAGAAGGACACTAAGGAGGCTTTGTCAGGAGCCCCTTAAATTTTCTTTTTTCCTGGCAAAATGTCACATTACATGGTTTTGTTTATCCCATCAGAAGTGTGTCAAGAACTGTGAACGACCTGAGGTTTTACCCTATTAGAATCATAACAAGTTAGCCTGTTACATTTTCACAGAAGCTGACCAAAGACACGAGATTCCTGGGACAGATACAAAGGACTTACTACTCACAGCGTAGCAGGAAGCACGCACCTCGTGGTTGTGTGGGTCCCTCGTGCTCTCCAAGTTTCAGGGGGTGAAAGAGAGGGGCCCAAGTGAATGCTGTGCTTGTGGTGGGCTTGCATCACAGCTGAGGAACCTCAAGCTTAGAGAACTCCAATCTTTTATATCATGGGCTGCAAGCAAACCTGACCTTTGCTCCAGAGGTGAAGTATTTCTATCTCCCAAGGTTGTTTGCTACACAAATATATTTGAAAAGATAGCTAAGATGAAAGATTGTCAATGCTTCTGTTCTGAAGATGTACAAAATTGTGAAAAAATGATGGAGAATTATCTCCCAACGAAGGTTATGCTGGACTTAGTTCAACATCTTCATAATAATGAAGAACAGACATCTGCCTAATCTTAACCACAAAAAATCTGAAATGGTAAACAGAAATGCTCTTTAGCAGGATAGAATTAATCCAAGTAATTTATTAAGCTTCCAATTATATATGGCATTGTATTAGAACCATATCAAGCAAACTGCCTGTTAAAAATAGTTCCTTCCTTAACTACTTTACTTTACATCTAACAAGAGTGATGTTCTAGGAATATGTTTATTCACATTGCTATGAAAATAAAATTCTGCCACCACAGTCATTAGGCATATTTAAAGTGTGAACAGAGAAATAAAGATAGATAGATAGATAATGATAGTTTTTTTTTTTTTTCAAATTGCACACTAATACAAAGCATTCATTGAGGATTGACTGATGGCCTATTTTTTGTGCTATGTTCTTAGGGTGGGAGTGGGAGAGGGTTATTGAATTAGGAGATATGATTGCTATCAGCAAGAGCTTGTTTTCTCTGTGTCAACAGACAGAATTGTGTTTACTCCTTAGGCTGTGTTCACAGATACATATTGGAAAGTCTGAACTCACCCATAAGAAGGATAAAAATAAATTTAATTAGAGATACTTTGGATGGTTTGTTTAAATTATGCAAAAGTAAACAACTTGACTTTTCCATGAGATATCTGTGCATTATAGGATTTTAATCTTACCTGTGTTTTTTCATATCAGTTGTTATTTTTCAAATGCTAGGTTTCTGGCTTTTTCACATCATCCAGTTTACCTGTAGGTAAAATAATGTTAAACATCCACTAATTATGGAATTTTTATGGATTATAGATGTAATACATTTTTGAATCTCATAAATATAGATGAAAAGATGGAATCAAATGTTGACACCACCATGATTTAAGCAGTCACAGCAGAACCAAGGGTCAGAGAGCCTCTGAGACCCCCAGAATCCAAGGCTGCAGAGGGGAGAGCCTTCCACCTACAGGTGCACATTTAAGTAAAAATGAATGGGAAGAAGGGAAGAAGCAAGAGTCATACTCAACTCTATGTTAATGGCTGATCAAGAAAGAGGGAAAGAGAGTAGACTCTTCCTCTCCACCCAGTGGGAAGTCATCTGTCCTGGATCTCCACTCCAAGCAAAGTAAACCTCCCATCCACAAAGGGATTCAGGGGCATCTCATTCTATTTTACCTCCTACGACATTGTCTCACTTGGCAATTCTACCAGTTTTCTAGCCCCTCAAGTTAACATCTAAATTTTCTCTGTAAATAGGATAATTACTCAGAATTCAGCTATTACATACAGGTCTCTGTATTTGATCATTTCACTGATTGCTCTCCAAAAGGCTATGTGTGAACTAAGAAAGCAACTATGTCACATATTTACTGAACTGCAAGGAAAGGAAGAAGGTCAAATTTTCTCTTGTAACTGACTCATTTAAAGTTGAACAAAAACTTAGATTTGAATATTTCAAACTGCATACATTTTTATAGTTGAAATATTCCGTATAAGACATTTTTAAGATATAAAAATTACAGATGCGTTTTACTTTCTCACATAGGCAATGACTCCATTATCCCAACCCATCCAGTCTTTCTTGGTTTTTAATTTTTACTACAAATAAAAGTTATTAAAGGAAAAAAAAGTTTTCCCATGAACAAAACTCACATTGTGTGTGTGTGTGTGTGTGTGTGTGTGTGTGTGTGTGAAAGAGATGACCAAGAATCATTGAAAGTCAAGTCATGACCTCAGTGAAAATCTAATTATTTTATTTTCTACAAGATTCCTAAAAAGTAAAAAGATCACTGTACCTCAGAGACTCCTACACACATATATCCATTCTTAAGTATAAAGTACATCAAAACCAATTAATACAGTGGAAAGAATTCGACCATTAGAAGAGGAGTATATGCTTTATTTGGTTGCAAATTCATCAAGCAAGCATGTTGTTATATTTCTATCAGTTCAAGAGTACTTTTATGTAGCTTTATGCTGCTTAAAAAAAAAAAAAAAGCCTCCAGCACAGAATATGCAAGTTCCTTGAGCTGGCAGAGTCTAGGCAGCCTGGTGATTGACAGCTGGGAGAATCTTTGTGATTGGCAGGAGACAGCAACGCCCTCCAGGGGGACTGTTTGCAGGCTGACACTAAAATTCATGCCAGCCCTTCTCTCCTACTTCTTTTTCCAAAATCTTTTATTAGTAAACTCTTCCTGCTGTTCTACCTGAGCCATTAAATACATTATAGGCTTGCTTTCCCGGAAAGGGGAAAATAAGATATTAGCTAAAGTACCAGTTTCAACATCAGCACCTCAAAATCTGAACCACAGTGACATGCCAGAAAGCCAGGTCAAATTCCCAGGTGAAGAAAGTTGAAAAGGTTTTCTCTTACTCCTTAATTCTAAAAAGGTACAAAATATTCTAAATCTCCTCCATAATTGTTCTTCTCTTATTTCTCCAATCTTCCCTGATAGGGGATGTGTCTTGGACATAGATGGTGATCAAGAGAAGAAAGATCTAAAACATCCTTCTAATCTCCATTCTTTTTCTAAGCAAGAATTCAAAATTTTGAATATGAGACATACTTGTTTTCTCCATTCTTTATTTTCTAACATAAAAGCATTGGGAAAATATACACTAGACTCCAGTCACGCTGACCTTCTTTCTTTTTCCTCATTCTAAATTCTTCTTGGGTTTGCAACAGCTGCATTTTTGGGAGTCAGAAATGTTCTTATCCCAAATCTTCACATAGCAAACCCTTAGTCATTTAATATATTCTAATCTCATGGATAAACGAATAAAATAGGGTGCTGAGCAATATTGCACTAAGCTTTATTAATAAACATGCATTAAGCAAAAATAATTACAAGTTACTCGGGGATTTCTTCTACTTTATGGAAAACTAAACCTATCCTTCCCCTTTCTCCCAAAGAACAGTTATGTTTCTTCAATATTTAATTCAGCTAATTTCTAGATTTCCCTAAATATTTTTTGTAGCTAAAGAGAATGGCCATTTTTAAAAATTCAATGGCTCACCTCAAGACCTATTTTAATTCTAAACAGACCTGATGAGACAAAATGTGGAAGGGAAGGAAGAAAACATTGAACTGAGTGAACTAACACTGCTTGCAAAATAATGTGAAGTAACATCTCCAGCTTAAATGCAGTTAGGAATGCCTCTGCTTTTCAATGCTAGGAGCTAGGTTGTATTATTTCTGACAATTAACATTTGACCTTGAGAAATGGGGGTGGAGAGAGAGGTGGAGATTCTCTAATCTGAAGAATAAAAGTCTGCAATTTATACTGGTGAATAAATGGGGAAGGGGACTTGGAGAGAGCTCTGAACCACCTACGACACTTGGCAGGCTAAATGCCACCACACACTGCTGCTGATGCACCGCCCCACCAGACCCTTAATCACTTTTGAATAAATAAACCCTCTTGACTTTGGAAAACATAAAACAAGAGGCTGGATCCTGGGACTGAATCTATGGGTAGTGAGTAGAATTTCCCCAAAGAAGAGTAAAGCTTGGATAATGGAGATTAGAAACAAGAGAAAATTGCTCTCAAAGAGAGACACAGAGACAAGACCAAGGTGGACATTCCAAAACACTCTGAACATAAAATATGGCTTTTGAGGCACAAGTAATCAAATATTTGATGTGCAATTTAAAATATTTCTCTTCTGGTTCTCTTGGTACCATTTGATAGAGTCTGACATTTTCTAGAGCTTTCTGCAATACAGCTCTAGAGAACAAAACACCAGGAAATGAAGGGAAGCATAGCCCACTTCACATATACCTCACAGCAGGCCCCAAAGGCAGGAAATGGCCAAGATTGAGAGTTGTTGATCGAGCAGCTTCAGTGGGTGAACAGCAGGGATGTGAGAGATGGTTTATGATAGAGCAGAGAACAGGGAAAGGGTAATGTTTGGGAGCAGCCTTATGCCAGACACAATGAGGGCAGTGAGACAATCCCTCTTTTCTTTCCAAGATAAGAGATGGAGGGGATCCTCGATTAGAAAGAGCAAAACTGACCCACAGGTTATCTGTGCTGCAAAATCACATGCTTCACAGTTAGAGATTTCTATTGAACATCAACAGTAATAGAAATATGTACAAAAGCTCACCACTTTGATATAACTGATGTGCTAATGGTGTTGGACTAAAGGGTACTATGTTGTGAAATGCACTGATTGCTGAAATGTATATTAAAGCTTGCTGCTTTAAATTATTTTGGGGGGAAAAGTTTGATGTTAGCTCATTAATTCTGTATCATGGGATGCTAATGAAATCTCTTGGTTTCTACACAGTAGCAGTGTTAAATGGAGATTTTAAAATAATGAACAAAATGACTAATAGATAAGGTCATTGAACCAATTAATGAAAACCCACATTTATGAAACAGATTTATGAGGAGGTAAATATATTTTTCATAAAATGACTCAGTAGGGTGTTCATTAAGAGGTCAAGATTTTAAAAATATGAATAAATTCCCAAAATGACATGTGTAAATTTTCTAAAACATTTCTACCTTAAAAAAGAGAAATGTTTCTGTAAATAGCAAAATCTCAGCCTTGCCAAAGACTGTTCATTTGGTGCCCAGAACACTCTGAGATCATTTCTCTACTTCCAGGCATCGCTGGTATCAGGTGATCTTGAACACTGCTGTTTGTCTGAACTTCTTAAAATACCACATTTATCCTTCTTCTACCCAACAGATTTTTGTGTTGACCTTCATTGCTTATTAAACTTACATCAAATTTCTCTTCCAGGGGTTTATGCTTTACCATATTTTTTCCAGTTACCTATTGCTTCACAGCAAATCATCCCAAAACTAAGTGACTTCAAAAACAATACTCATTTTTATTATCTCTCATGGTTTTTGGAGGTCAGGATTCAGAAGGTGGTCTGGCATTAAGTGTTTTTGAGGTTGCAGTCAAGGGTAGGCTGGAGCTGGAACACTGGGACTGAAGCAACTGGGATGAGTGAAACATCACTTTGTCAGTGTCAGAGCTTCTCCATGTGGTCCTTCTACAGGTGGTACGTTGGGGCTTCCTCACAGCATGCTAGCCTGGGGGCAGTCAGATACCCGGCATGGCAACTAAAGGCTCCAGTGTGATTGTTCCAAAGAAGTAGTCAGAAGCTTTTATCTGCCTATATAATGCTTACCTATCCTTAAAAACTCAGTTCAAATATCACCTTCTCCAGAAAGCCCTTTCTGAGTCAAATTTCATCGTAATTCTACTTTTTGGTATCCCCACTCGACCCTGTAAATATTTCTATCAAAGTCTGACTTTGGGGAAAATAATAGCATGTACTAGTCACTGACTGAGAGATAAATCACATTCTTTAGGCTAGCACTCCAACTTGTAGAATAATTCCATGTGTCATCTGGGAAAGTCTGGAATGTGAACAACGCAGCAATCTAATGAGCCTGTGAGCTCAGATGGGATGGGAGCTGAACAGAGCAAGACTGGTTCAGTTATTTCAGGAACAGAATCATCAGATTTGTAGACATCACTGAGTATGTCTGGTTCACAACATACAACTGGTAAGTTGTGAATACTGAAGGTCTCCATGCCATCATGGTACTGACAGTTCCTGAAAATTATCAGTTGCCCTTGAATTTTCCAAAGATATAAGTAATCAGGCAGCAAGTCTACCTCCACAAGCAGTTGTTCTATAGACATTTAAGTCACAATTTTTGTAAATGAATCATAACTAGGGTCACAATACTTCCTGATTCTTAGGAAAGTCCTGATTTACTCATTTTAACCCAGCAAAACTGTGGATAGTATACATTTTACTCTCAAAAATGCCCTAATTTACATATTAAATTGCATTGTCACCATGGTCACATTTTTGATGCAAAATGGATCTTTCCATATAAATTTGCAGTTATTTTAAATTCAACACTAGCCAATTAGTATCATTTTAAATACTATTAGACAATACTTTTTTGGTTTTACTTGTTTATTACTTTTATTATTATTATTAACTTTTTTAACATTTTTATTGGAGTATAATTGCTTTATAATGGTGTGTTATTTTCTGCTTTATAACAAAGTGAATCAGTTATACATATACATACATCCCCATATCTCTTCCCTCATGCATCTCCCTCCCTCCCACCCTCCCTATCCCAACCCTCTAGGTGGTCACAATGCACCGAGCTGATCTCCCTGTGCTATGCGACTGCTTCCCACTAGCTATCTATTTTACATTTGGTAGTAAATATGCCCATATATACACTACCACGCTCTCACTTTGTCCCAGCTTACCCTTCCCCCTCCCCGTGTCCTCAAGTCCATTCTCTAGTAGGTCTGCATCTTTATTCCCATCTTGCCCCTAGGTTCTTCATGACCACTATTTTTTTTTTTTTTTTGGATTCCATATATATGTGTTAGCATACGGTATTTGGTTTTCTCTTACTGACTTACTTCACTCTGTATGACAGACTCTAGGTCCATCCACCACACTACAAATAACTCAATTTCGTTTCTTTTTATGGCTGAGTAATATTCCATTGTATATATGTGCCACATATATACATTCTTTATCTATTCGTGTGTCGATGGACACTTAGGTTGCTTCCATGTCCTGGCTATTGTAAATAGAGCTGCAACGAACATTGTGGTACATGACTCTTTTTTTTTTAAATTATTTATTTATTTATTTATTTTTGACTATGTTGGGTCTTTGTTTCTGTGCGAGGGCTTTTCTCTAGTTGCGGCAAGTGGGGGGCCACTCTTCATCGCGGTGCGCGGGCCTCTCACTATCGCGGCCTCTCTTGCTGCGGAGCAGAGGCTCCAGACGCGCAGGCTCAGTAGTTGTGGCTCACGGACCCAGTTGCTCTGCGGCATGTGGGATTTTCCCAGACCAGGGCTCGAACCCGTGTCCTCTGCATTGGCAGGCAGATTCTCAACCACTGCGCCACCAGGGAAGCCCGATGACTCTTTTTGAATTATGGTTTTCTCATGGTATATGCCCAGTAGTGGGATTGCTGTGTCATATGGTAGTACTATTTTTAGTTTTTTAAGGAACCTCCATACTGTTCTCCACAGTGGCTGTATCAGTTTACATTCCAACCAACAGTGCAAGAGGGTTCCCTTTTCTCCACACCCTCTCCAGCATTTATTGTTTCTAGATTTTTTCATCATGGCCATTCTGACTGGTGTGAGATTATATCACATTGTAGTTTTGATTTGCGTTTCTCTAATGATTAATGATGTTGAGCATTCTTTCATGTGTTTGTTGGCAATCTGTATATCTTCTTTGGAGAAATGTCTATTTAGGTCTTCTGCCCATTTTTGGATTGGGTTGTCTGTCTTTTTGATATTGAGCTGCATGAGCTGCTTGTAAATTTTGGAGATAAACCCTCTGTCAGTTGCTTCATCTGCAAATATTTTCTCCCATTCTGAGGGTTGTCTTTTCGTCTGGTTTATGTTTTCCTTTGCTGTGCAAAAGCTTTTAAGTTTCATTAGGTTCCATTTGTTTATTTTTGTTTTTATTACCATTTCTCTGGGAGGTGGGTCAAAAAGGATTTTGCTGTGATTTATGTCATAGAGCGTTCTGCCTATGTTTTCCTCTAAGAGTTTGATAGTGTCTGGCCTTACATTTAGGTCTTTAATCCACTATGAGTTTATTTTTGTGTATGGTATTAGGGAGTGTTCTAATTTCATTCTTTTACATGTAGCTGTACAGTTTTCCCAGCACCACTTAATGAAGAGGCAGTCTTTTATCCATTGTATATTCTTGCCTCCTTTGTCAAAGATAAGGTGACCATATGTGCATGGGTTTATCTCTGGGCTTTCTATTCTGTTCCTGTGATCTATATTTCTGTTTTTGTGCCAGTACCATACTGTCTTGATTACTGGAGCTTTGTAGTATGGTCTGAAGTCCAGAAGCCTGATTCCTCCAGCTCCGTTTTTCTTCTCAAGATTGCTTTGGCTATTCGGGGTCTTTTGTGTTTCCATACACATTGTGAAATTTTTTGTTCTAGTTCTGTGAAAAATGCCAGTGGTAGTTAGACAGGGATTGCATTGAATCTGTAGATTGCTTTGGGTAGTATAGTCATTTTCACAATGTTGATTCTTCCAATCCAAGAACATGGTATATCTCTCCATCTATTTGTATCATCTTTAATTTCTTTCATCAGTGCCTTATAATTTTCTGCATACAGGTCTTTTGTCTCCTTAGGTAGGTTTATTCCTAGGTATTTTATTCTTTTTGTTGCAATGGTAAATGAGAGTGTTTTCTTAATTTCACTTTCAGATTTTTCATCATTAGTGTATAGGAATGCAAGAGATTTCTGTTCATTAATTTTGTATCCTGCTACTTTACCAAATTCATTGATTAGCTCTAGTAGTTTTCTGGTAGCATCTTTAGGATTCTCTATGTATAGTATCATGTCATCTGCAAGCAGTGACAGCTTTATTTCTTCTTTTCTGATTTGGATTCCTTTTATTTCTTTTTCTTCTCTGATTGCTGTGGCTAAAACTTCCAAAAAAATGTTGAATAATAGTGGTGAGAGTGGGCAACCTTGTCTTGTTCCTGATCTTAGTGGAAATGGTTTCAGTTTTTCACCATTGAGGATGATGTTGGCTGTGGGTTTGTCATATATGGCCTTTATTATGTTGAGGTAAGTTCCCTCTATGCCTACTTTCTGGAGGGTTTTTATCATAAATGGGTGTTGAATTTTGTTGAAAGCTTTCTCTGCAACTATTAAGATGATCATATGGCTTTTCTCCTTCAATTTGTTAATATAGTGTATCATATTGATTGATTTGCATATATTGAAGAACCTTGCATTCCTGGGATAAACCCCACTTGATCATGGTGTATGATCCTTTTAATGTGCTTTTGGATTCTGTTTGTTAGTATTTCGTTGAGGATTTTTGCATCTACATTCATCAGTGATATTGGTCTGTAGTTTTCTTTTTTTGTGACATTTTTGTCTTGTTTTGGTATCAGGGTGATGGTGGCCTCGTAGAATGAGTTTGGAAGTGTTCCTCCCTCTGCTATATTTTGGAAGAGTTTGAAGAAGATAGGTGCTGGCTCTTCTCTAAATGTTTGATAGAATTCACCTGTGAAACCATCTGGTTCTGGGCTTTTGTTTGTTGGAAGATTTCTAATCACAGTCTCAATTTCAGTGCTTGTGATTGGTCTGTTCATATTTTCTATTTCTTCCCGGTTCAGTCTCTGAAAGTTGTGCTTTTCTAAGAATTTGTCCATTTCTTCCAGGTTGTCCATTTTATTGGCATATAGTTGCTTGTAGTAATCTCTCATGATCATTTGTATTTCTGCAGTGTCAGTGGTTACTTCTTTTTCATTTCTTATTCTATTGATTTGAGTCTTCTCCCTTTTTTTCTTGATGAGTCTGGCTAATGGTTTATCAATTTTGTTTATCTTTCTTCTCAAAGAAACAGCTTTTAGTTTTATTTATCTTTGCTCTCATTTCCTTCATTTCTTTTTCATTTATTTCTGATCTGATATTTATGGTTTCTTTCCTTCTGCTAACTTTGGGGTTTTCTTGTTCTTCTTTCTCTAATTGCTTTAGGTGTAAGGTTAGGTTGTTTATTTGAGATGCTTCTGGTTTCTTGAGGTAGGATTGTATTGCTATAAACTTCCCTCTTAGAACTGCTTTTGCTGCATCCCATAGGTTTTGCATCACCGTGTTTTCATTGTCATTTGTTTCTAGGTATTTTCTGATTTCCTCTTTGATTTCTTCAATGATCCCTTGGTTATTAAGTAGCGTATTGTTTAGCCTCCATGTGTTTGTATTTTTTTACAGTTTTTTTCCTGTAATTGATATCTAGCCTCATAGCGTTGTGGTCAGAAAAGATACTTGATATAATTTCAATTTTCTTAAATTTACCAAGGCTTGACTTGTGACCCAAGATATGATCTACCCTGGAGAGCATTCCATGAGCACTTGAGAAGAAAGTGTATTTTGTTGTTTTTGGATGAAATGTCATATAAATATCAATTAAGTCCATCTTGTTTAATGTATCATTTAAAGCTTGTATTTCCTTATTTATTTTCATTTTGGAAGATCTGTCCATTGGTGCAAGTGGGGTGTTAAAGTCCCCTACTATGATTGTGTTACTGTTGATTTCCCCATTTGTGGCTGTTAGTATTTGCCTTATGTATTGAGTGCTCCTATGTTGGGTGCATAAATATTTACAATTGTTATATCTTCTTCTTGGATTGATCCCTTGATCATTATGTAGTGTCCTTCTTTGTCTCTTGTAATAGTCTTTGTTTTAAAGTCTATTTTGTCTGATATGAGAATTGCTACTCCAGCGTTCTTTTGATTTCCATTTGCATGGAATATCTTTTTCCATCCCCTCCTTTCAGCCTGTATGTGTCCCTAGGTCTGAAGTGGGTCTCTTTTAGACAGCATATATACGGGTCTTGTTTTTGTATCCATTCAGCCAGTCTATGTCTTTTGGTTGGAGCGTTTAATCCATTTACATTTAAGGTAATTATCGATATGTCTGTTCCTATTACCATTTTCTTAATTGTTTTCGGTTTGTTACTGTAGGTCTTTCCTTCTCTTGTGTTTCCTGCCTAGAGAAGTTCCTTTAGCATTTGTTGTGAAGCTGGTTTGGTGGTGCTGAATTCTCTTAGCTTTTGCTTGTCTGTAAAGGTTTTAATTTATCCGTCAAATCTGAATGAGATCCTTGGTGGATAGAATTATCTTGGTTGTAGCTTTTTCCGTTTCATCACTTTAAATATGTCCTGCCACTCCTTTCTGGCTTGCAGAGTTTCTGCTGAAAGATCAGCTGTTAACCTTATGGGGATACCCTTGTATGTTACTTGTTGTTTTTCCCTTGCTGCTTTTAATATTTTTTCTTTGTATTTAATTTTTGATAATTTGATTTATATGTATCTTGGCATGTTTCTCCTTGGATTTATCCTGTATGGGACTCTCTGTGCTTCCTGGGCTTGATTAACTATTTCCTTTCCCATATTAGGGAAGTTTTCAACTATAATCTCTTCACATGTTTTCTTAGTCCCTTTCTTTTTCTCTTCTCCTTCTTGGACCCCTATAATTCGAATGTTGGTGTATTTAATGTTGTCTCAGAGGTCTCTGAGACTGTCCTCAATTCTTTTCATTCTTTTTTCTTTATTCTGCTCTGCAGAATTTATTTCCACTATTTTATTTTCCAGGTCACTTATCCGTTCTTCTGCCTCAGTTATTTTGCTATTGATCCCCACTAGAGAATTTTTAATTTCATTTATTGTGTTGTTCATCATTGATGTTTGGTCTTTAGTTCTTCTAGGTCCTTGTTAAACATTTCTTGTATTTTCTCTATTCTATTTCCAAGATTTTGGATCATCTTTACTATCATTATTCTGAATTCTTTTTCAGGTAGACTGCCTATTTCCTCTTCATCTGTTAGGTCTAGTGGGTTTTTACCTTGCTCCTTCATCTGCTGTGTGTTTCTCTGTCTTCTCATTTTGCTTAACTTGCTGTGTTTGGGGTCTCCTTTTTGCAGGCTGCAGGTTCGTAGTTCCCATTGTTTTGGTGTCTGCCCCCAGTGACTAAGGTTGGTTCAGTGGGCTGTGTAGGCTTCCTGGTGGAGGGGACTAGTGACTGTGTTCTAGTGGATGAGGCTGGAACTTGTCTTTCTGGTGGGCAGGTCCACGTCTGGTGGTGTTTTGGGGTGTCTGTGGCCTTATTATGATTTTAGGCAGCCTCTCTGCTAATGGGTGAGGTTGTGTTCCTGTCTTACTAGTTGTTTGGCATGGGGTGTCCAGCACTGTAGCTTTCTGGTCGTTGAGTGGAGCTGGGTCTTTGCACTGAGATGGAGATCTCTGGCAATTTTTTGCCATTTGGTATTACATGGAGCTGGGAGGTCTCTGGTTGACCAATGTCCTGAACTTGTCTCTCCCACCTCAGATGCACAGCCCTGACGCCTGGCTGGAGCAGGAAGAGCCTGTCATTCCACATGGCTCAGAATAAAAGGGAGAAAAAAAGAAAGAAAGAAAGGAAGAAAAATATAATTAAATAAAATAATTAAAATTAAAAAAATAATTATTAAAAAAAATTTTTTAAAGTAATTAAAAAAGAAAGAAAGAAAGAAAGAAGACAATAACCAAACTGAAAGACAAATCCACCAGTGATAACAAACGCTGAAAAGTATACTAAAAGAAAAACAAAAAGAAAAAAACGGACAGACAGAACCCTAGGACAAATGGTAAAAGCAAAGCTATACAGACAAAATCACACACAGAAGCATACACATACACACTCACAAAAAGAGAAGGAAAATATATATATATATCATTGCTCCCAAAGTCCACCTCCTCAATTTGGGATGATTCGTTGTCTATTCAGGTATTCCACAGATGCAGGCACATCAAGTTGTTTGTGGAGTTTTAATCCGCTGCTCCTGAGGCTGCTGGGAGAGATTTCTCTTTCTCTTCTTTGTTCGCACAGCTCCCGGGGTTCAGCTTTGGATTTGGACCCACCTCTGCGTGTAGGTTGCCTGAGCGCGTCTGTTCTTCGCTCAGACAGCATGGGGTTAAAGGAGCAGCTGATTCAGGGGCTCTGGCTCACTCAGGCCGGGGGGAGGGAGGGGTACGGAGGAGGCGGGGCGAGCCTGCGGGGGCAGAGGCGTCGTGACGTTGCAGCAGCCTGAGGCGTGCCGTGCGTTCTCCCCGGGAAATTGTCCCTGGATCACGGGACCCTGGCGGTGGCAGGCTGCACCGGCTCCCGGGAGGGGCTGTGTGGAGAGTGACCTGTGCTTTCACACAGGCTTCTTGGTGGCGGCAGCAGCAGCCTTAGCGTCTCATGCCCGTCTCTGGGGTCCGCGCTGATCACCGTGGCTCGCGCCCGTCTCTGGAGCTCGTTTAGGCGGCGCTCTGAATCCCCTCTCCTCGCGCACCAGGAAACAAAGAGGCAAGAAAAAGTCTCTTGCCTCCTCGGCAGCTGCAGACCTTTTTCCGGACTCCCTCCCAGCTAGCTGTGGCACACTAGCCCCTTCAGGCTGTGTTCACGCCGCCAACCCCAGTCCTCTCCCTGTGATGCGACCGAAGCCCGAGCCTCAGCTCCCAGCCCCGCCCGCCCTGGCGGGTGAGGAGATGAGCCTCTCAGGCTGGTGAATGCTGCTCGGCACCGATCCTCTGTGCGGGAATCTCTCCGCTGTGCCCTCCGCACCCCTGTGGCTGCGCTCTCCTCCGTGGCTCCAAAGCTTCCACCTCCACCACCCGCAGCCTCCACCCGCGAAGGGGCCTCCTAGTGTGTGGAAATCTTTCCTCCTTCACGGCTCCCTCCCACTGGCGCAGGGTCCGTTCCTATCCTTTTGTCTCTGTTATTTCTTTTTTCTTTTGCCCTAGCCAGGTACGTGGGGAGTTTCTCACCTTTTGGGAAGTCTGAGGTCTTCTGCCAGCGTTCAGTAGGTGTTCTGTAGGAGTTGGTCAACATGTAGATGTATTTCTGATGTATTTGTGGGGAGGAAGGTGATCTCCACGTCTTACTCTTCCACCATCTTGAAGGTCCTCTTATTACTTTTATTAAATTCAGTTTATATACAATAATATGTACTGATTTTAAGTATACAGTTTATTGAATTTTGACAAATGCAGTCACACATGTACACACCACTTTAATTAAGATATAGAACAATTCCATTGCCCTATAATGTTTCCTCATGTCCCTTTCCAGTCTATTTCCCACTTCCTCCAGGCAATTATAGTTCTGATTTCTATCACCATTCTTCAGTTTGTGTATGCTGCAAGTTCATATAAGTGGAAATATATAGTATATACTCTTTTTCAATTTTTTTGCTTATTTTCCTCAGGGAAATATTTTAACATTCATACATGCTGTTGTGTACATCAATAGTTCATTTCTGGGACTTCCCTGGTGGTCCAATGGTTAAGACTCTGTACTTCCAAAGCATGGGGTGCAGGTTCAATGCTTGGTCGGGGAACTAAGATCCCACATGCCGTGTGCTGTGGCCATAAAAATAAAAATAATAAAATAGTTTATTCCTTTTCATTACTGAGTAGTACTCCAGGTATGCATATAACATAATTTGTTAATCCATTCACCTGAGGATGAGAGTGTGGGTTGTATTCAGTTTGGGCTATTACAGGACAAAGCTGATATAAATACTATAGTACATATGTCTTTTGTGGTCCAAAGTTTTTATTTTTCTTGGATAAGTACCAAGTAGTGAAATTGCCATGTCATAGAGTAGGTATATTTATAAATTTACTAAACCATTACCAAATTTTTCCAACTAGTTGTACCATTCTTTATTCCTAACATCAGTATATGAGAGTCCCAATTGCTCCACATCCTTTCCAACACTTGGTATTTACAGTCTATTCAGTTTTAGTCATTACAGCAAGTAGAAGTAGTGAAAATAATCTTTGACTATTAAACATAACCAAAATAATTCTTTTAATTATTTTCCAAAAATACAATCTACCATGAACACTGAAAATAAAGCTATTTTAATTAAGCCAACTAACCCCAAAATAAAGAGAACTAATTTTGAGTCTTCCAATTTATCTGTATTTAAATACTTTGGAATATATTTTTTAAAGCATTATATACCAACATTTTGAAAAGGAAAAGGAGATTGGCAGAACACATTTATTTTGACCACAGTTTTCTTCAATTAAGATGATTATCATATTCCAATTTTAGAAATTATTTTAATTTGTGCTTCTTAATAACTCAATAATCATTTCAAAGGAGGTTTGGGGATTCATTTTCATGGTCGAGCTGGAAAATATAGAAATAATCTTAAAATCCTAAGGTTTGAAAATTTTATTACCAGTTCAGAAAAATTATATTCTCTTAGTTTGGTTAACTCACTTTAGAGTAACATTAAAGCTATGTTCAAAGAAAATAAGGAATGAAAAATCTGAAGACAAAATGTGCAATGCTAATTCTGTTAAATTGTTATGTGATCACAGCAGATCATACAAATTCTTACTTAAAAGTGAATTATTATAGTTAAAGGTAGCTGAGTAGCAGTCTCAGCCTGAATGTATTCATTTCTATTTTTAAACATCTGCTTAGAGTTTTAAGGAATATTTTTAGTAAAGAATATTTTTAAAGTGTTAATACAGTGTTAGACTAAGTAAGAATTATCTAAATTCAAGATAGAATTCAGTGTTTGTACTACCCACACACATAGTCAAGGAAGCAAATGACACAAAGGTAATTTACCTGTAATCAGTTCAATAGCTCAGGCTGCTCAGTGGAGCAACCCAAATTATAAAGTAAAAGCTATTACAGGTATGGCTGATTATTATCCAAAAATGAGTCTCTATAGTGTAACTTTGGGAAAAGACATTCAATGACTAGAATCAGTCATCAGTCACCACATTAATGGAAATTCATTATTCTGGCAGCCTAGGAGCTTTGTCTAAAATTCATTTGAACACTCTTAATGAAGGATAACCTTTTTGTTAAGAAAGCAATTAGAAACACAATTTAATATTAAATAGAAAGATACATATACTTATTAAAGCTACATTACAATCCAATTGTCTTTTTGAATTTATTATATACTATTAACATAGCATTCACCTTGTTTTACTATCTAAAATAGATATTACTTACAAATCCCTTACTTAGTAGAAAAATATATAAATATATGTAAAATTCTTATTTTAATTTTATCAAAACAAGAGTTAGAATACATTAACTTGTGCGTAGTCACACTAAAGCATATGTAGTGATTCACCGTGCCTCACTAAGCATTATATAAAAACAAAATTCCCGAAAGTTCAGATATGGCAAGAAACTAAAAGCATCCAATCTTAAGAAGGAAAAAACAGAAAAAATAGCCAGAAGAAAGTCTTAAAGTACCTTGGTAACAAAAGACATAAAATTAATAAAACAAGGTAAACATGCTTTGTACTCTCATAGAATGTCAACTAAACTCAAAATACGCTACCACAGCTGAATGCGGCCAGCCATGGAAAAATTTAGTACTCTACGTGATACCCATTCACCCCATGTTCTTTTCTTGGACTCAGCTGAGCCATTAGCTGTCTTGGAAGGCAGATGTTGTGGCATCTTTGTGCATTCTACCTTTATCTCCATAACTCGGTGATCTCAACCTTTCCATCAAGATGGTGCCATGCTTAGGTTTTTCCAAGTCCAATCTGTATTGAACTATATGTTTATTCATTAGAGAATCTGATTAGCTTTACTAGTATTTTTATTAGGAGTATTCTTGTCTTAGTAAACTAGTCACAATGTTGTCTGTGGTTTTAGTGGCCTACTTTTGACTTTGTTTTTGGCCTAAGCCCCTTTAATTTTAATCTGATGATTCTACAGAACATGAGGGTTTTTTTAGGAACACACATATATACAAGGCACACATACATAATCATGTTAGGTGCTTCCACCATCCTCCACTTAAGAGAGCAAATGAACCTGTATGGAAAAATTTCTGTCCTTGTCCCAGCCCCGCCAAGCGTTTGTGTGCACGCGTGCACACACACACACACACACACACACCCCACTGTTTATAATCACTCTACCAATGAGCATGATGATTACATTAAACCTCTGAATGCCGTAAGGTATCTTGAGGGAGTTCATTCATAAATTTAGCACCATGGTAGACACTTATATAAGTATGACCGGGCATTTTTACAGACCTCTGGATGCTTGCATTCTCAGGATGGACCCAAATAATATGCACAAAACTGTTCAAAGTAATTTTAAAGGCAGTGAGATTTTTTTGTCAAAACAGGAGCCTCTTATAGGAAATATCAAGAGTTCAGAGGAGGCAAGGTCCTTGTGGGGTCAAGCACAAGGTCAAAGCAAATTAGGTACAATCTAGAGTGGCTGAGAAGCTGGAGGAGACAGGGACATATTCCATCCTCCTGAACATCAATTTCATTTAATGGTAATTGAACATTTTAATCTTATCACTGTAAAATATGGCTATTTGTCTAAGTCAGGTTTCAACTATGCATGCATG